>NC_086153.1:340231437-340540098 GCF_035149785.1 Candoia aspera
TTACTTGAATTTATTAGCTGCCTCACTCCCATGCAAGAAATCAGTATGAAATCGAAGGCACAAGCGAAGGGGCAGGCGGCCTGGAGATAGAAATGGAAGGGGTGTCGTCTACAAGCCTTGGGGCGTTCCGATTCCTTTCCCGTTTTCAGAGGGCCAATTCCCCTCCCCAGGAATCAAGACCCCCACAACCCAGCTTTGCTCTTTAGTTGCAACTGGTCAAGCCCTGCAGAAACTTAATAATCTGCCACACCCTGGTGGGAAAGAAGAGACTGCCCCCCCAACACCAAAGATGCCAAAGGTCTTTGGACTGAAGACCCAGCCCTTGCTTGCCAGGCACAGCTGCCCTGTTGCATCAGCCATTTGTCACACATCTCTGGGGCAAAGACTTGTGACTTTCACCCAGAAAGCAATTTTGCAAGAAATGCTCAACAATGAAATGAGTCAACAGAAGACCACCTCCCCACCACCCTTCACCATTTGCTCCGGATTACAACATTTCACCACTGCACCGCAGGCTTTCAGTCCACTGGCAGGAGAAATACAGGAGAGCAAAGTTGAGGTGGAGATCATGGAGAATGGCTGCACTAGGACAAGAGTGCCTCTGAGCATATTTATGGAAGGAGTGCAAAAATGGAAACTGTCCGTTACCCACTGCCTTGGAACATGCACCCCACACAGCCCCAGTTGTTTAGTTTTGATTAGTCCTTGGACAAGCTACATCGTCCCATCCACACGCACCAGGTTCCTCCTGGTTTTTTAAAAATATTCTTTTTATTAAAGGGAATTGCCAAGCACCACACTTCTGCAGCTGGTTTATTTGCACCAATGCTGTTTTGGAGGCCCACTGGGATGGCAGGCATGATGCCGGACAGCAAGTCTGCTTTTTGAAAATGGGTGTCTTGTAAGTGGATGGCCATTTTGCAAATCACCAAGTCTCCAGGGCAGCCATTTTGTGAACGCAGCCCCCTCTAAATTCCGACATGCCTCCTATGCCCAGCGCCACTTGTATTGGGCAACTTATGATGGCTTATTCAGCAAACCAGGAGAGGGCAGGGCTTGGGCCTTGAGGACCCGCAGCATGGTTAAAGGGTTGGGCAGCATCTTAAGAATCTTCAAATCACTTTCCCAGAAGATAACAGCAATACCCCCAAAACCAGCAGTTTTGTGCACGTACACACACCTACGTATATGTTCAATCATGTCTGATTCTTGGAGACTGCCTGGACAAGTCCCTGCAGTTTTCTTAGCAGGGTTTTTCAGAAGTGGTTTGCCATTGCTTCCTTCCTAGGGCTGAAAGAGAGTGGCTGGCCCAGGGTCACCCAGCTGGCTTTGTGCCCAAGGCAGGACTAGAACTCACAGCCTCCCGGTTTCTAGCCCAGTGCCTTCACCACTACCCCAAACTGGGACTCGGTGCATATTTTAAGTACCACCTATGTATGCAGGCCTATAAAAACTGATTTTCACACTGAAAGTGTGACTTGCTGATTTTATTTGCCTTTTAATAATCTCCCCTCTGGCAAAAAGAATTTTAAAACCTGGATGTAAAATTACCAGTTCTTGCAATATACCTCTGTTAAACCAACCATGTGCAAATCCAGCTATGGAAATGCTTCTTTTCCCCCAAAGGGGAATGATTATTGACATTATTTTTATCCTGCCTTTTATATATTATGGTGAATTCAAGGTGGCAAACATACTTAATACTCCTATTTTCCCCAGAACAACGACCCTGTGAGGTGGGTTGGGCTCAGAGACTGACGACGTCACTCTAAAAGTGAAAAACTTCTCTACGGACGAAACATTCCTCGCCGGGACGTGCGGGCAGAAGCGGGTCTAGGATACATTGGAACTAAATGCTGACACCAGGATTAGAACACGTTTGGACACCCTTCCCCCACTTTCGGAAGATTATTTTTATTTATTTAACCATCTTGCCTGGGAAACCGCCCCAGGGAATAGATCCTTATGGTGTAATCCAGAGAAAACTTCAGTTAAGCCAAACCAAAGATTGCCCCAACATGTGGCTCACAGGAGAATCCTCCAAGGTTGCTGCAAGTCACTATGGCCGGATATTTCTGATTTTTTTTTTTTTTTAAATCCCTTCCTTGATTTAACTTTCCTTTCAAATTCGCCGCACGACTGGCATGGTCTTGAGAGACTACAAGATTGCTCAAAATGTTAAAAAGTTGTAAAAAAGAAAAAAGAACAGCAAATAGGTGTAGATTGATGGAATGGGGGGCAAAAATGAGAAAAGTGGGCAGTGCATCCATGGGGCTAGACATGTGACCTCACCCGGGAACCCCCTAATGGTCCCAGAAATCAAGAAGTCTCGCAGCACCTTTCCTAATTCACATGTTTTATTAAAAGGCACAAGCCACAGCTTACAAAAACTTATACCTTTTATTGTAATAAAATGTGTTGGTTGGCAACATTGCTAACGGCCTAACAGAGCTCCCCTTGTACAAGGTTTAATCATCCCAGAAATACAATGAGCAGGAAACTTCGGCATCTTCCTTGTGGGCACTTCAACCATGCCCCGTGGTAATACTTTAAATATGCTAAATCAGTGTTTCGCGACTTTAAGATGGGTGGACTTCAACTCCCAGAATTCCCCAGCCAGCATGGCTGGCTGGGGAATTCTGGGAGTTGAAGTCCACCCATCTTAAAGTCCCCAAGGTTGAGAAACACTGATTTAGATGCCATTTTTGGGCCCATCATCTACACCTGTAAACTTAAGCTTAACCTCCTTAGCTATGATGGCTGACCAGTCAAAAGTCCACCAACCCACGGTTTGCCTCTTTTCAGCTCAGCTCTGGGCTGGGAAGAGCTGCATCTAGGCAGGCACTCAACAGATAGAGCTTCATAAAGATTTCCCTGCAAATCTAAGTCTACAGCTTCTCTGCAAGGCATGGTGCAGTGAAGTCAACCCCAATTCAACCACTGCAGTAGCGCTGCAGGCCGAAATCATTACCTGCAGACGTATCTTAGCACTTAGCTTGCATTATTTCTACCCGTGCAGAGCTTTGCCTGAGCCTGTTAAACACCCCGTGACATTGCTCAAGGCCCGATCCAGCAACGTCGGCAGGAAAACTCAAGAATGTCAAAACAGTTCGCAATTAGAGTCGGATTTGGACGTCTGGCGCAAGAGACCATGTCTTGGTGGGAAGACCTCACCCTGCCAGAATTTGCTACCGGAGCAAAGCAAAAATCAACTCTGTTTCATTTTGAATAGATTTTACATTTAAATTCCAAGATTCTGCCTTCCCCTTTCAGAAAAATTAATGCCGGGGTACATCGTTTTGCTTCAGGCTGAAGGCTGCACCCGGAGGAGGAGGAGATGGCGCCTGGGAGGAAAACTAAATCTGATTTAATTGACATGACTGTAAATTTAACAAAACCGTTCCCAAACAGGTAAGGTACCCATGCCTCAAATTAGAGGAGAAAAAAATTCTGAACAAGAAATTAAGCCACCACAAAGTTCTGTGTGTGCATCGGCCTCATTTTGGAAGTAAATAAAAGGCATTCAAACTTCCCAATTGCCAACTTAAGAACAGAGGTTGCTTCCTTTTAAATAAGACAAAACCAAATAAGAGAATGGCTGGTGCTGGGCTCACAACTGCCCAAAATAGCCAGAACTAACCACATTTGGGCAGCTTGCATGAAACTACCTCTCATAGCTAGCTTAGCTGTGGGAATCAAGAAATTGAATTTATGAATAAACCATGGTTAACCACTTAAACAATGCTGGGCACAGAGACTACAGGCAAAGCTAGGTTAAAGCTTTGCCTGTACATATCATACAAACTGACATGACCAAATATAGGTAGTCCTCGCTTAATGACCACAATTGGGACCAGAATTTTGGTTACTAAGTGAAGTGGTCATTAAGCAAATCCAACCTGATCTTACAACCTTTTTGCGGCAGTCATTAAGCAAATCACTGTGGGCGCTGAGCAAACCACGTGGTTGTTAAGCAAATCACACAGTTCTCCATTGATTTTGCTTGCCAAAAGCCGGCCAGGAAGGTAGAAAATGGTGATCCCGTGAGCATAGGACACTACAGTGGCTGTAAGTGTGAGGACCAATTGTAAGTCAGTTTTCCCAGCACTGTCATAAGTCTGAACCATCACTAAACAAATGGTTGTTAAGTGAGGACTACCTGTAGCACGGCACTCAGCTGCCAGGAACTGCGTGGTAGCAGATCCTAGTGGGCAGCGTAGCATCACATAAGGAAAAACTGGGGCTGGATTTGCCTGGTAGTTTCTTAAACTGGACTATATTCCACAGCAACTTTTCTTCAACTTTTTGGTCTCAGGACCACTTTTAAAAATTATGGAGGGCCCCAAAAGAGTTATGGGCCTGGGTTATATTTATCAATATTTACTGCATTAAACATTAAAATGGATGCATTTGTAGAATATTTAGAGGTTAGGAATCATGTAGAAATAACAATATTCAACCCATTGGATATTATCAATAAAATATTTTTCAGGAAAAAAACTTTTAATGAATAGAAATAACCATGAGAAGCGATTGCTGAGCATTGTTTGAAAGTTTTGCAAACAGGCATTGTTTTTGCATATTTGCAAACGAGCATTGTTTGAAATGTTTGCAAATACCTTTAACATCTGGCAAATCATTTTGATTTTGCAGACCCCTGAGAGGGTCTTGGGGGAGGATCCGGCGGTATACCAACCGAGGCAGCATGAACAAGCTACTCCCAGATAGACTACTCTTCTGAACGGAGGCTTTACTGAAAGCAGCGAGCGTCCCCCCTGCGCGACGCCAGGCGGTCGCTAAGAGTCGCCGCCGACCCGAAGGCGCGTTTCAAGCCACCCAGGCAGGCGCCGCAAGCCGAGCCAACTCGGGAGCATCGAAAGTCACTACCAATTAAAACTGGATTTAAAAAACAAGACCCGCCGAGGACGCCACAACTTTTAGCAGGCACCGGCTGGGGCGCGGGGGGGACGTTTAAAAGAAAACCCTGCACGGTTAGAGCCTGGGTGGGGATTAACTGCCTTCACCCACGAAAAGCCCACAAAGAGACCTGCCCAGCGCACCTACACGTGGAAATCACAGCTGAGAAAGACAGAAAGAGAAAGAGGGAGAGAGAGAGAAAGAAAAAGAGGGAGAGAGAAAGAGAGGGAGAGAGAGAGAGAGAGAAAGAGGGAGAGAAAGAAAAAGAGGGAGAGAGAAAGAAAAAGAGGGAGAAAGAGAGAGAGAGAGAGAGAGAGAGAGAAAAAGAGACAAAGAGAGAGAGAGAGAGCCACCCAACTTACCCGACCGGAGTAAAGACTCGCCTCCGCTAATGGCGCAGCCACTCCCCCGCTGCCAGCTGGACTCCTTTTATACTCCGGAGTGACTGCCCTTTGTGGCCGCTGGAGGCAATCAGGCGTCACGTGCGCTCCGGAATGTGGGCCGGCGCAGAAGTTGGGGAGGGGGCCGAGCTCTTTTCCCGAAGCGTCTGTTTGGGGAAAAAGAAAGAAAGAAAACCATCATGTGACGTCTCGGTTCCCGAAACTGGCGGAGAGCTCCGCCTCCTCATGTAAACGGCGCGGGGAATGGGCGAATCCGGAGCCAAGGGCCGGAAAGTTTGAAAGTTGGGTTTGGGGGGGTCTTTGCCCTCCCAGGTGGGAAGGGGAACTGGTCTCTGCGCAGCTCTGGGAGCTGCTCTCGTTCTTGCGAGAGAGCGGGCAATCCGGAGTGAGTTCGGATTTAAATCACTCCCGCCCCGAGCACTTCCACTTTCTCTTGTGAAAAGGGGCTGTAAATTTCTCGGCATCTGTTTGTACTTTGGACTACGATTCCTCGAGCGAAGCGGGGCTGACTTTTAAATGCATTTGAAATAAATAAGGCATTTTATACTTTTATTTATATATATATGTATGTATGTATGTATGTATGTATAAAATGCCCTATTTATTTCAAATGCATTTAAATTTGCCATATATCTATATTGCTATATATATATATGTATGTATGTATGTATGTATATGTATATATATGGCAAATTTTCATTTGTACAGTATCTGTCCCTTTATTCCCATTGCAGTTGATCTCTTGTATTTTCTATATTTTTTCTTTCTTGTCTCTATATCTTGCATTTATGTTAATGTAGTTACCTGATATTGTTTGTTAAAAACTAAAAAATATATTTTAAAAAACCAAAAAATTATAGACTAAAATTATTTTTTTTGAAATAGGGCATTTTAACTTTCTGATGAGGTTTGTAATGCTTGGAAAGAAACAGGATAGAAATTTTTAGGCAGACTTAGCTGGAAATAACTGTTTAAGGGCACCACCTTTTTACACAATTCCTTTTGAGGCTTGAGGCTTATTTTCAAGCACCTGGAGTGGATCAGGCCTTAGAGCAGGGTTTCTCAACCTTGACAACTTCAAGCTGTGTGGACTTCAACTCCCAGAATTCCCCAGCCAGCCATGCTGCCCTAGATAATTTTTTTCCTGGGGGAGGGGGGGGAATCAGTTTCCTAGAAAGTGATTGAGGCCAGATGTAAATCTGTTGCAACTTCTTCTGTAGCATTTTGCTCTGTAGCATAATGTTTTCTGGCAACAGTCTGGATTTAATCCTGAGATTGTATCACTCAAATGGTCTCAGTCTTCCAATCCGCAAAGTGGGATGAATAGTAATGGAGAATCCGTGACATACCACTTTTTGGGCAGCATAACCTTTTTGGGAGTAGTATCCAGGACCTGCCAGTTTTTCCTTCAATTTTTAAATATTTTGTTTCTCTCTGCAATTCTTAAAAGTTCACCCAGCATTGACTGGGGAATTCTGGGAGTTGAAGTCCATGGCTGCTGGCTGGGGAATTCTGGGAACTGAAGTCTACACATCTTAAGTCGAAAAACACTGTTCTAGATGCTTGTAGCCTGCAGCCCTGGCATCTCCTGGTGGTCTCCCTCCCAAGCATTTACAAGGTCCAACCTTGCTTAGTTTCTGAACCCAAACAAGGTCTGGCAGGTGCTCCCCCCCACCCCTGGCCAGTTATACTTGTTAGTTTTTATTTAGCACAAAAACATATAGGTTGCCCTGGCATTTTGGATGCCTTGTGTTCAAAATGACTCTCTAAAATTACTGACGATACGACAAAAATTATTGAGTTGTTAAAATGCAACCAAACACAATATAATTCAAGAAGCACATCGCAAGACTAACTTAAAAGCAAATAAAGCCTTTGAGATGAGGCTGAGAAATTGAAAAATGCACAGATGACCGTGACAAGCCATGCTAGACTGGAGGAAGCCTTGTTCTTTTTGTCTCTGTTTAGGGGTGGGATGGGAGACCACCAGGTGGCTCCAAGCCTGTGGAGTAGACTAAGAAGCCCCACACGAAATCCTCCTAAAAAGCAACAGCAAATTGTTCACGGTTGCCAAGAAAACCAGATGGACGTGCCCATGAAGTCAGCAGGAGATGAGCTCAGCTCAAAGGAGCGTTCATCTGCCTCGTGTTGCAAGGAAGCGCCTGGAATTGGCCTCTGTGTATCTAGCTATCAGCTGAGCGTAGGCGGGGGGCCTTGGGATCTCTGAACCCTGTGAAACACCTTCAGGATGTGAGCATGACTCACTTGAGACTATCTGGGTAAAGTTCAGCTTTGCTCAAGCCTGGGCTAAAATTAAGGCCAGCCTCAAGGTTAGTAACTGTCCCCAGTTCCCTCCCTATCCATTAGCGTGTCATCTTTGATGTGGCTTTTCCACACCTGATGCTGTGTGTCCAACTCTCTTTTTGCAAGGCTTGGGCTGTGTGCAGGAGAGTGTAGACTCCCCTACAGCAGTGTTTTTCAACTTCAGCAACTTTAAGAGCAGTGGACTTCAACTCCCAGAATTCTCCAGCCAGCATGGCTGGCTGGGGAATTCTGGGAGTTGAAGTCCACCAGTCTTAAAGTTGCTGAGGCTGAGAAACCCTGCCCTAAAACCATTTCTTTTTTCTCTTTTGAAGAGAAACAAAGCACATTTGAAAAGTCATCAGGTCTTTACCATCTCATTGTGTTATATAAGGTAGTCCTCAACTTACGACCACAATTGGGACTGGAACTTCTGTTGTTAAGTGAGCCACATCCAATTTTTCGGCTGTTTTGCTACAATCGTTAGGTGAATCACCGTAGTCAGTAAGTGAACCTGGCCTCCCCCATTCACTTTGCTTATTGGAAGCTGGCTGGGAAGGTTGCAAATGGCAATCATGTGACTCCGGAATGCTGTGATGGTCCTAAGTGCGAGGACTGGTTGTAACTCACTTTTTTCAGTGCTGTTGTAACTTTGAATGGTCTCTAAATGAATGGTTGTAAGTTCAGGACCACCTGTAGAATGAGCCCCTATTTCCCATTTCCATAAATCTGGTTATTTAATTCTGACTTTTACAGCTAGTGTTTTTCCAATGTTAGATGCCAATTTTAGAAGTGTGTGTGTGTGTACACACACAGACAAATTTATTACTACATATACACACATAAAGTCCATTGAACTCAGATGGGGCCTATTTCTGGGTAAGCATGTACAGGATTGCTCTTTAAATCTATTAAATAATATACTTATTTATTTATTTATCAAATAATATACAGTATTTTATTACAGATACCATTTGACTGTTTTTTTTTCTTCTAATTCTGCCCAACAGCAGATGAATATACAATCAATAAGAAAAGGGGATATTCCCTTCCTGCAGGCTTACAGATGTAAATATGTGATACAAAAGGAAAAAAGGATGGGGAAGGATGAGGAGAAAAAAAGCAAGGTCAGGTACTAATTCTTGAAGCTCAGTAGTTGTTTTTATATGCTAACACGCTGGGGAAAGTTCAGGAGGAGGAGATGAAATGGCATATTGTAAAACAGAGGCAGGATGTGTAGAAAGATAGCATATAACAACTTTATACAGTATTAAAATCAAAACGTGACTCCGGCATTTTTAACATTCTAGAGAGAATAAAAAGTTTTTCAAGACGTTTCTTCAGCCTCCAGAAATCAGGGGAGCAAAAGGTTTGTTCTTAATTTCCTAGGCGTTAAAAATAAATCCTAAAGGCGCGTGCAATGACCTCCATTTGGCAGAAATAATGAATCCAACTTTGCTTCCTTCCCCAACGTGGCGCCCTCCTTTAAAGGTCTGTCCACATTGCCCACAATGCCTTGCTTCCAGGACTGCCTCGTGCGCGTGCGCTCTCCGAGGAAGGCCCACTGCCGTCGCACTAACAGGAGGCAGTTGTACGCATGCGCAAGGCCGTCTCGCGCGTTTAAGCCGCTTAGCTTCCCGCAAGCGCAGAAGGTGCTCGTTTGGTTCCTCCTCCCGAGGGAGGGGCAGAGGATTTGTTTCCATTCTCCGCATGCGCGGTGAGAGCTCAGCCTAGTGGCCGGCGAGAGTTATTGCAGGCGCCGTAGTTGCCTTGCCGTCGGAAGATTTGGCGCATGCGCATGTCTTCAATCTCTTCTGGACTCGCGGGTTCGAGCCCCGCCTTCTGCCCAAAGATACTTGGGTGGCAATAGAGATTATTGCTACTATTATTAATAATCACGATATTTATTAATACCCTTTAGTACTGTAGTTATAATACATTACTGTTATTAATTATGCATAATCTAATTAAGTGTTTCTCAACCTGGGCAACTTTAAGATGGGTGGACTTCAACTCCCAGAATTCCCCAGCCAGCCATGGCTGGCTGGGGAATTCTGGAAGTTGAAGTCCACCCATCTTAAAGTTGCCCAGGTTGAGAAACACTGACATAGAGTAACTGATCCCTGTTATGAAAAATGCCAGCAAATCAGTCCATTGGTCATCTCAGGATATCTTGATAGCCTCTGTCCAGTTTCTCAGAGCGTCTTCCAACAAAACCACTTCCCCCCCAAAAAAGAGCCTCCTTTATTTATTAAGTAAATAAAACCGTGCCTTTTATTTTCGATATTTATTTTAAACGTAATAACCGGTATTTGACTTTAATGGCTTTAATGCAAGTATTTATTTCATTTTAAATGTAATACAATGCAAAATGGTGGTGGTGCATTCTGGGCTTGGGGCTGGGTGCCGGGGTCTGCCGGCCACCTGGGACCACACCCGAGTCCCAGCCTAGAAATGTCAAAACTCAAAGGCCGAGGGGCGCTTTGGGGCCATCCAGACTGACCCCTGGCTTGCCGCTATCATCTCCCCACCTCAGCAGCAGAACAAAGGCAGCGGCCCAGCCTTCCCTTCATGCTTCTGCGAAAGAGAGCTCGCCATTCCCTGCGGATTTGCCTTCCTGTGAGGAGGAGACCCCGAAGCCCGAGCACTGGGACTCCCCATCTGTTGGTGGGGGTTCTGCGCTCTGGACTAGCCGAAAGACAGAGGGCTCTGCCTGGCATCATCCAGTCAGCTAGCTTGCTTTTCTCCTCTCCTCCCTTCCTCTTCTTCCTTCCTTCCTTCCTTCCTTTCTTCTCCTTTTTTTCCTTCCTTCCCCTCCTCCCTTCCTCTTTCTCTTTTATTTCCTTCCTTCCCTCCCTCTTTATCACTTCTCTTCCTTCCTTCCTCCTCTCTTCCCTCTCCTTTTCTTCCTTCCTCCCTCTTCCCCCTTTCCTTCCTCTTCCCTTTTTCCTTCCTTCCTTCCTTCCCTCCCTCCTTCTTTCCTCCCTCTTCGTTCTCCTCCCTCCCTCCCTTCCAGAATGAACGAATGACAGAAATAATGCTGGAGACCCCAGGGCAGCTTAGCAAAAGACCCCCCCTCCCCTCCTGAGCGCTTATCATCCACAGAAGTGTCAGCATGTGAATCCAGCCCTCAAAGTGACTGACTCCACTGGTTTCTCTGATTCGGTTCAGACATCATGCTAAACCATGGTTTGATAATTGTGCTTTATGGAATAACCTTCTGCTGATTAGGTTCTCCCAATATGGTAAGCAGGCAACCAACGTGGTCTATTTTTCTCCTTTTCTTTATTTTTCTTCCACCCCTCTTTCTTTCTCCTTGATCTTGGCCTACCAAATCCCCCCCCCCCCGTCTTCTTCCACCTCTTTCTTGCACACCCCCTCCCCCGCCCCCTGCATTCAGCAAGGGGACGAGCCATTTCTATCCAGCTCTGCATTTTGGAGTCTTTGGGATATTATTTACTGCATTCATTTCCTCAAAATTATTAGAGATTATTCATACATTGCTGTATACCATATTGGAGTCATTCATCACAGACACACTCTCTTGAAAGAACTTAAAATTATTTTATGGATTTTGTGGGAATATTTCCAAATACTTTTTTCTGGCTCAGATATTTCTCTTTCAGAGATTTATGCCTCATATTTTTCTTAATCCTGATACATGCTTAGATTTTTTTTTTTTTTTTGCTTTAAAATGTCCACATTTGCAACCTCTTGCAAGATGATGCTGTCAAGGTAATGCATGCTATATGCCAGCAAATTTGGAAAACACAAGAATGGCCATCAGACTGGAAAAAATCAACTTATATCCCCATACCAAAAAAGGGGAACACTAAAGAATGTTCAAACTATCGAACAGTGGCACTCATTTCACATGCCAGTAAGGTAATGCTCAAGATCCTGCAAGGTAGACTTCAGCAATTCATGGAGCGAGAATTGCCAGATGTACAAGCTGGGTTTAGAAAAGGCAGAGGAACTAGGGACCAAATTGCCAATATCCGCTGGATAATGGAAAAAGCCAGGGAGTTTCAGAAAAACATCTATTTCTGTTTTATTGACTATTCTAAAGCCTTTGACTGTGTGGACCATAACAAATTGTGGCAAGTTCTTAGTGGTATGGGGATACCAAGTCATCTTGTATGCCTCCTGAGGAATCTGTATAACGACCAAGTAGCAACAGTAAGAACAGACCACGGAACAACAGACTGGTTTAAGATTGGGAAAGGAGTACGGCAGGGCTGTATACTCTCACCCTACCTATTCAACTTGTATGCAGAACACATCATGCGACAAGCTGGCCTTGAGGAATCCAAGGCTGGAGTTAAAATCTCTGGAAGAAACATTAACAATCTCAGATATGCAGATGATACCACTTTGATGGCTGAAAATGAAGAGGAACTGAGGAGCCTTATGATGAAGGTGAAAGAAGAAAGTGCAAAAGCTGGTTTGCAGCTAAACCTCAAAAAAACCAAGATTATGGCAACCAGCTTGATTGATAACTGGCAAATAGAGGGAGAAAATGTAGAAGCAGTGAAAGACTTTGTATTCCTAGGTGCAAAGATTACTGCAGATGCTGACTGCAGTCAGGAAATCAGAAGACGCTTAATCCTTGGAAGAAGAGCAATGACAAATCTCGATAAAATAGTTAAGAGCAGAGACATCACACTGACAACAAAGGCCCGCATAGTTAAAGCAATGGTGTTCCCTGTAGTAACATATGGCTGCGAGAGCTGGACCATAAGGAAGGCTGAGCGAAGGAAGATCGATGCTTTTGAACTGTGGTGCTGGAGGAAAATTCTGAGAGTGCCTTGGACTGCAAGAAGATCAAACCAGTCCATCCTCCAGGAAATAAAGCCAGACTACTCACTTGAGGGAATGATAGTAAAGGCAAAACTGAAATACTTTGGCCACATAATGAGAAGACAGGACACCCTGGAGAAGATGCTGATGCTGGGGAGAGTGGAGGGCAAAAGGAAGAGGGGCCAACCAAGGGCAAGGTGGATGGATGGTATTCTAGAGGTGACGGACTCGTCCCTGGGGGAGCTGGGGGTGTTGACGACCGACAGGAAGCTCTGGCGTGGGCTGGTCCATGAAGTCACGAAGAGTCGGAAGCGACTAAACGAATAAACAACAAAACAAACATTTGCAACCTGACAGAAGTGAACCATCCTGAGGTTACCGGGACTTACAGTTTCAATTACAGGGCAGGAAATAGGAACAAGGTAATTGTATTTAAACCACGGAATCCTAGAAATGTGGAGTTGGAAGGGACCCCCAAGGGTCATCTAGTCCAACCTTATGCATATCTCCATATGTAGCCTGCTCCACTGTTGGACAAATCTTACTGCCAGTAAGTTTTTTCTTATATATAAGTGAATGGAAAGTGGGGAAACAACAATGTTGTAGCTTTTTTTGTGTGGAAGAGGGCTGTTGCTGGGACCAATTCTTCTGCCCCCCGTCCCCCTTCAGCACCGTCTTAATTCTTGCCTGCGGGCAACATTTAAAATAATCTTTTGCTTTCAAACCATTTTAGCAACATACGATTGCTACAGCTATTTGAAAAATCGGCTGCTTGCAAAAATATTGGCCCACTGTCCTTCTACCATTTCTGTAGCAAGAGGCTTTTATTTTACTTCATGTTCTTATTGAATTTTTATTCCATTTTTCCCCTCAAGGTGGTACGCACACAGAGAATGGGGGTCTTCCTTCATTTGATCCCTACAACCCTTTAAGAGACGTTGGGCTGAACTGCAACAGAGGAGGGAGCCTGGGACCAGCCAGGTTGTGGCTTCATAGCGACAGCTTTTTGTTTTTTTCAGACCACCAGACAAAGGCCCACAGGGTATCCTGGAAATAGTGGAGATGGGTGTGCAATTATTTCCTTTTTGCACAGAGTGGGGCTGCATGATACTACTTATTCCTCCAAGAACTGATGGGTTTTGCACACTCCTGTCTACACTCCATGCCGGCTGGGGAATTCTGGGAGTTGAAGTCCACACAGCTTAAAGTTGCCAAGGTTGAGAAACACTGGTTTAGACAGTGTTTTGAAGTCAGGGGAAGTGATCTCTGGGTGCCTATGAATTGTTTGGGGTGGACTGGGCACAGGGAGAAGCACCCCTTGCTTATTCAGATTCTGTCCAGTTTATAAAAGGACTGGTTATTTCCCGTGTGTCGCTCTGCAAAAGGGCAAGAAACAAATAAAAACTGCAGCTTTCAGACTGCCCTTCAGAATTAGAGCAGGTCTTGGCCAGAAACAGCTGCCCCAAACAGAAGACCCCTGGTCTTATGCTGAACCATCGTGAGGTTTTTCACTTTTGCATTAGTGTGGTTTGTGAAGTTGGGAGGGGGAACCAAGGATCATCTAGTCCAACCCCCTGCAATGGGCCAGAAAGCCAATGAAACCATCCTGGACTGATGCTTTGCCTATTAAGCCAGATCCTACAATGCATTCAGTGCTGCATAGTTGAAACCAACTATGTTCCGAGCAGGACGATGGGCCCCGTGAGTTTCTGGTGATGAACTGTTCATCTTAAACAACGTGCTTAGAAGCTAGGCAGGGTCAGATTAGTCCTTGGAAAAGAGACCACAAGGAAATCCCGGGGCTGCCAGCCAGACTGATTTGTTCCATAAAGACAGAAAATGTTAACATTTGGGAAAAGACTTTACTGGCTCAGTCAGGATTCAGTTATGAGAAAACCCACTTATTCAATCTTGTACAATGTTAGGGCTGTCTGCAGGGAGGGTGTATCGAAATAATGAAGATGGGAGCCACAGTGGCATGACGGAACCCCCACCCCTTTTATAAAGCATCCAAGGCACCCTCTTGGCTCTTTGGGTCCTCCCCCAGACCCCGCAATCTGAACTTCCAAAGGCACAATGGAGAGAAGGCAATCCATCTGAAATCTACATTCCTGGGATTGTCTGGGAACTGGGGCTCTGCTTGAACCATGGTCTTAGAATTGTCTTGCAATAGCCTGGAGAACTACAAGAGTTTGCAGGAGCTGTTTTTTAATGCTCCAAGGCAGCATTTCTCAACCTTGGCAGCTTTAAGATGTGTGGACTTCAACTCCCAGAATTCCCCAGCCAGCAGAGCTGGCTGGGGAATTCTGGGAGTTGAAGTCCACACATCTTAAAGCTGCCAAGGTCGAGATACACTGTTCTAAGGATCTTCCTTCTGGACAGACAATCCCTGGGGTGGGAGGTTCCTGGGCTCTGCCGTGAGTTGGTGTCGGGGGCCTTCTTCCTCCTCCTCACCATTGATGCTGAGTGCGTAAGGGAGCTCCACCAAGCTGGGGGCAAAAGGCCCCACCACCCAGGGGAGAGGAACATTTTGAGCCACATAGTCCACTATTTCGTCCACCGATCCCCGGGCCGTGGCAATCCGTTTGCAGCTCTGAGCCAAGACTGCAGAGGGCACTTCTTGGAAGGAATGGGCTGTCAAGAAGGATGAATGGAGACCCTCCACCGTGTGCCGGACTAACTTCGCTTTGTCGTGGATGCTGGCAGGAAGGCCCTGGAGCTGGGACACCAAGGTCAGGTAGGAAAGCCGCGCCTGTTGAACCAGTCCATGAAACATGGCCAGCGCCCGGGACTCGACCTATAAAACATCACCAGGAAAGTCATATTGAGGTCCTCTGTTCTCCTGGATTCATCTAACACAGAATGGTTTCCACCCCTCATTGTTCCCATCCTCACCAGGGACTAGAACATTGACCTTCAAAGAAGACAATCAATTTGACAGCCGGCTATGCACCAAGCAGAGCCAGAATGCAGCTTGCCGGTCTGTGGCTTAGGATGCTGGGCAATCCCAGCTACTGTGGTTTACAAACCATGGTTTAGCATGTTGCAGGAAGATCTGGTTTAGTGCAGGGTGTGAACTCAGACAAGACATTTATTCACAGCCACAAAAAAAGGGGGGGGGTTGAATCTTGCCCCAAAGAGGTGAGGAAGAATTGCAAAGCTACCTCTGTTGATGAATCCGGTTGCTTGTGGTTCTCAGGATGCATCTGGTGCCACAGCAGCCACATCTGATGGAGCTTCTCCTGGCCATGCTGCAGGGTCTGGTCCACACCCTGTTTGACATGTTCAATCTAACAAAAGGCAGAAGACAGGGAGATGGGCGGAGTTTTCCAAAAGGTTATTTTTTACAAAAAAGCTATCTTCCAGCACGTACACCCGAGCCCATAAGTTGCAAAATCCTGAGCAACGGCATTTATGCTTTCTAGCCTTCACTTCTATTTTCCCTTAACTGCCCAGGACCTGGGAGAGCTCATATACTCATATATAACAAGCCAGGATTTGCAAAATGTCTCAATTTCAACACACCTGAAGTTGAAATGCACCCTTCGGCATTTGCAACGCTCTGTTTAGAGGTTGTTTTGACCCAGCGTTTTTCGAAGTTGGCAACTTTTAAGATGGGTGGACTTCAACTCCCAAAATGCTCCAGCCAGCATGGCTGGCTGAGGAATTGTAGGAGTTGAAGTCCACCCATCTTAAAAGTTGCCAACTCTGGGGGAAAAAAACATTTTAACCTTACCGGAAGGGTTCTGATGCTATTCTGATCATTCTAAGTATTCTGAGCTCAAAACACATCCAGAATGGTTTAAACAGCACCAAAGCATTTCCAGGAAGTTGGAATGACCCACTTTATTTATCTATTTCATTTCATTTCATTTCTATAGCCGCCCATCTCAGAGAGTGACTCTGAGCGGCTTACAACAATAAAGCTTTGAGGGTGACATGTTTTGACCTTGAAACATTTTGGACATCTTGACAAACCAGCCTGTTGCTTCTCCCAAGGAAATGATGCTGGCTTGGTCAACATCCCACCTCTGAAGCTTGCAGCCTAGAATGTGTGTTACCTGCTCTGTGACATCACAGCAAGTCAGCCAATGGGAGTTAAGACTGTGTGATACCTGCTCTGTGACATCACAGCAAGTCAGCCAATGGGAGTTAAGACTGTGTGATACCTGCTGTGACATCACAGCAAGTCAGCCAATGGGAGTTAAGACTGTGTGATACCTGCTCTGTGACATCACAGCAAGTCAGCCAATGGGAATTAAGCAAGAATTTTCTCTGTTGAGAAGCATGTACAAAGCTCAGAGAAGACATCAACATCCCAAGAAGGTTTTCCTTACCAGTACTAAGGTCTGGTGGAGCTGCGAAAGGGCATCGTGGGTGCCCTGCTTGGCGCTCTTCAACTTGGCCAGGGAGTGTTGGAAGGCCCGGTGGCGAAGCTTGCTCGACAAGGATCCCAGGCGCACAAAGTAGCTTTTCTGCTCCTTCTGCTGCTCCATCGTGGCTATTTCGAAGCCCTCCATGGCGGTGGCCAGTTCAGCTGGAAGAAAGAAGACACCATCCCATCGCTTGGAGGTTCAAAGTGGAAGCACCTTAGCAAATTTTGTGTATTTCCTTTGTTTGCAAAGCTAGTATCACATTCCAGACCTTAAAAACAGTACTAGGCAGGGCATTTTCATCAGATAAAGTTGATATTTTCTATTTTTTTTTAGCAAACCATCATGTTTTCTGCATGAACGGGCATCCTCTAGAAACCCCATTTAGAAGAGGAGGAAAGCACAAAAAGGAAGACGACTCACCCTAAATCCAGCTCTTGGCTTTATTCACACAACCGCCATAAGATCCAGGTCTGTGAAAGGCCTACCTCGGCATTCGTTCAACAGACTAAGCTTGATTAATTTTAACCTTTAAAATCTGATAGTTGAGCATGTTGGGTGAACTCAACCCCTTTGGTTAGTTTCTGGTTCAATGGATTGTGTGAACCCAGAAAACAGATGAATTGAACGGTCAGGTTGAGTGGGTGATATGGATACAACCAAATTCTTAACGACTTGCCTTAAGCGTGCTGGGGTGCTCTGCCTATAATTGGGACTACAACTCCCATTGGCCATACGTGGTGAGACACAGAGGAGCTGCTGATCAAAACATCTGGAGGGCATCAGATGGTCAACTCTTCTCGAAGGTGTCCTCCCAGAACCCTGGATTGCCAGGACAACCAAAACGGAGCCTTCCAGATGTTCTGAACCAGCCCAAGTCCTTGCTATTAGCTGTGAGAGTGAGGGTTGAGGGGAGCACATCTGGGTTAGGGAAAGCTGCTTATCCCTGGCCAGAAATTAGCACTCACTGAGCTCTTGATCTGTTATCGGAAGATAGTAATCTACCAATTCTTCGGACTTCCCCAGCACAGTATCCATACTGGCGGCCACCATCTTGCTGACTCTGGACTGCATCACGCTGTTCACACCACCTGCCACGACTGACCGAGTCATCTCCACGCTGCCCTGGACAGCCCCCTTGGCCATGTCCATCACCCCACTCACTCCACTGGACACAACGTCCTTTGCCCCATTGACAGTGGTGGAGACGGCATCTCGGGCTCCCGTGACTTTGTTGGACACCAGCTCCTTGGTGACTGCTACAACCTGGGGAGGAGACAAACCAAGATCCAACACTGGAGCCTTCTCCCCAAGAACTTACTAGACCTTAGAATAACTCATTAGCCCTGTTTCCCGAAGGTCTTTCCTAAACCCGCACCATGCAATAACGCAGATTACTTTGAGGAACATTGTTCTAGAACTAAAGAAATGTCATACTTGCACTCAATTTTGCTAGCATTGGGCTCAAGGGGGTGGTGTGTGTGTGTGTGTGGGTCTGCTTGGCTGGGAACATATAAACCCTTGGCTGATTTTAGTTCAACTTTCATTTAATACTTATTTAACATTCTCCCTCAAGATTCTCCCTAACCATAGAAATACAAGGGTTTCTTAGCAATATTATAGAAATAGTTTGCCATTGCCTTCTCTGGAGAAGCCCATAATGCTGGGAAAGGTGGAAGAAAGGAGGAGAGGAGGACCAGCAGAAGGTGGATGGACTCAGTTACTGTGGTGGTGGGGGCACCCTTGCAAGACCTGAAGGACCAGGTTAGGGACAGATCCTCCTGGAGAAAATCCATCTATGTAGTTGCTGAGAGTCAACATCAACTTGATGGCATGTAATCAATCAATCAATCAATTCAAAAACCCAACTTCATTGAGAAGTCTATAATGCTGGGAAAGGTGGAAGGAAAGAGAAGAACAGGATGACCAGGACCATTGGAAGAGCTGAAGGGCCAGGTTGGGGACAGGTTGACCCAGAGAAGGTCTATCTATGTGGTCACTAAGAGTTGATGCCAACTCGATGCCACATAATCAATCAATCAATCAACATGAAGACCTAGTTCTCTGGAGAAGGCTCTGATGCTGGGAAAGGTGGAAGGAAAAAGAAGAAGAGGAGGACCAGCAGCAGGGTGGAGGGACTCGGTTACCATGGAGATGGGTGGCCCATTGGAAGAGCTGAAGCACCACGCTGGGGACAGAATGTCATGGAGAAAATCTATCTGTGTGGTTGCTAAAAGTCAACACTGATTTGACGGCACAAAAATCAATCAATCTTCTGTAACCTTTTTTTCATCTTCCCAGCCTACAGCTTCGGGATTTCCTGATGGCCACTCGTCCCACCACTAATCAGGTCTGCCCCTGCTAGTTTTTGGAAGATCACACTAGGTCGGTAAAATATCTTCTTGCCATGGCTACTGATGTTGAAACCAGCCTTAAAAATTCCGAACACTTTATTTCAATCTAACTTTCAGGAACAGCTGGTTATCATTATAGTCAGAATGCCTTTTTTCTAAATGTTTTAACAGCTTGCACTCCTAAATTGCTTACCCTACGCTTTGCAGAAAAGGCTGGACAGTTTCCAATTTCCAGGGATTTGGATCCCTTCTTTTGGATTGATGAGCGTATGTGGAAGGCGGCCAAAATCTCAACAGCTGCTCTAAATAAACGAATAAATAAGCTAATAAACCTAGATAATAAATCTAAGTAAGGTAAGAAATACCCATTTTAAAGAAAGACAAATGGGGGGGGGTGTCAAAATAAAGTAGTGCATAGAAGTGGTTTTGCCCCAAAATGTCACACACACAAAAAAGGATGTTAAAACAGAAGTCTTCAAATATGAGACCAACAGGTGCTGAGCACCAAAACTTCTCTAAACTAGCCAAGTGGATTCTAGCTTGGTCTAAAGTGGAGCTGAGAGATCCTTTCCCTGTGAAGCACCTGGGTCTACCTGCCATCTTGACTTCTCCAGAACGGATGGGGGACCCCAGAGAGATAAATCAATTGCCGAGGCAGTAGATGGACTCTGTGATATGACTCAAGCCAGACCAAGATTCGTAACCAAGTTAGGATGCTGGTGGCAAAGGGCTACTCACCTTCTCAGATGGCTGCTGCAGAATGGGCAGTTTCTCCTCCAGTTTATTCAAGCCCCTGCATGCATACACACTGGCCGTTGTAACTGGGAAGAGAGGGGAGGCACAGCTCAGCTGGGTTCACACAATCCACTTTACCCGTGTATGGCAGTGTTTCTCAGCCTGGGCAACTTTCAGATGGGTGCGCTTCAGCTCCCAGAAATCCTCAGCCTGAGGAATTCTGGGAGTTGAAGTCCACCCATCTGAAAGTTGCCCAGGCAGAGAAACACTGGTCTATGGAATTAGACCTGTTTTCCCTGCAATGGAACATTGTGCGCACCTCTCAAAGCTATTTAAGAAACCGTACAAAGGCATGGGCGCCCCGCCAGAGCAGCAGCTCCTCTGGGATCCCACGGAATCTTTTCTTCTTCGCCTGGCCAGCCACCAGTGCTGCAAATATTTGCTTCAGGGTGCTAGTCCTCAGGATCGCTGGAGTGATGCCTAGGCATCAGACTTGTGTTAAATGTTTGTTGAATACGTGTGCACAAAGGGGGAGCCCCGTTGCAGATTTTAAGATTAAGAGGCTCTTGCAAGACTGAATCCCAGGAGGTATCTTAGAGATCATCTATTCCAGTGTTTCTCAACTGTGGCAGCTTGAAGCCATGTGGATTTCAACTCCAACATGCTGGCTGGGGAATTCTGGGAGTTGAAGTCCACACGCCTTCAAGCTGCCACAGTTGAGAAACACTGGACTAATCCAGCAACCAGCACAGGAACCCACCACTATTTTATTCGATAGAGATATATATATAACCATCCAGCTTCTGTTGAAAGACATCCAGCAAAGGAGGGCCATTCGTGTCGCGAGACAGCCTGATCATAGAATTCGAGGGTGATGGTCTGGAAGGGTCCTTAGAGATCATCCAGTCTATCCCCCTGCCTGACGAATCCACAGCTTCAGCTTCCCCAGCAGACCCATCCAGTCCTGGGCCATGCCACCTACTCATGCCAACCAAATGTTCACCCCTCCACCCCCCCCACCCCGAATATTTCTCCGGCCTTCCCACTCACTCTGAGGCTCCAGCCTAGCCATGAGAGGTTGGGCACCACACAGGGCTGCCGCCGTGAGGGTCTTCACTCCTTCCTCTGCCACATCGCAGATGGACTTCAGGTAGGGATGTGTCTCCTTGGTGGAGGTGTAGGCCGAGGAGACCATGAGGCAGGTGGAGCTCACCAACGGAAGGCTTGCGACCCGGCTGATCACGGTCTGCAGGGATGAGTTGCTGATGAACTCCATGCAAATCGACCACTGATCCTGGCAGCCTTGGGTGGGAGGGGCTGACCAAGGCTTGACGGCTGCCAGTTGCCGATCAGACATCAAAACTTACCAACAGGGCTCTGGTATCCACATCATTGCCATAACCCAACCAATGATGGCTTATTCAATGAATCAGGGTTAAAACAAATCATGGTTCAGGAATGAAGGGAAAATCCAGCCCTAGGAACTTACCTGCTGCTCCAACTCCTTGCCGTCTGGAACCACATGGTTCCCCTCACTTTCTCTGGATGACATGGGTAAAGCTGAAAAGCAGAAGAGGATGTAGTCAGAGCATGCTTCCCATTTCTCAGAGCATTTAAAATTATGGGATGGCCAGGTACATAATAGCTGGAGGGGCTCTATCATATTTTATTTCTTATTGCTTTAAAATTTTTTATTATTAGTGAAATTCAAAAAGATACAAGACAGTCCAATAATCTAAAAGAGGAGGAGGCGGCGGCGAAGGAGGAGGGGGAGGGAAAAAGAAAAAAAAATCATATAAACAATTCCAATGAAAATATTAATATTCAGCAAGCTCAACCTTTTAATGTGATACTAAATCTGGCACACTTAAAAGCATAATGCTCCATCTTCTCATTTCTAGAATATAAGGTCATTTCAACAAGTGACAAGAGACTCTTGAATCCACTCCTTCACACAGTGTTTTTCAACCCCGGCAACTTTAAAAGGGTGGACTTCAGTTCCCAGAATTCCCCAGTCCGCATGCTTTTGAAGCATTTCTGGGACATATCCTGTGCTGATCCTTTTCAGGTGCCACTTTTGCACCAGAATCCATTGATTTCTAGGCCGTGGCACAGATGTGACAACGAAATCACTAGGATTTCAGCTCTATTCTGAGGTCATTTAACTTTTTAATACAAGGACATTGAGCCAAAGCAGGGCTTAGAGATACAATTTACAGACCTCAACTGCTCATATTTGAGAACTCCCAAATACTGGCATTTGCCAGTTCTACCTTTTGTCTGGCATTTGTCTCCAGTTCCACCTCCCCCCCTCCCGTTTGCTCTTCTTAGTCTGTCTTTTATGTTGCTACTTCGTTTTTAGTCCTCATGATGTAGCTGAAAAAGAAAAGAATGTCACAAAACCTCAAAGTAGCTAGTGTTCTTTCCTTTTTCAGCTACATCATGACTAGAAACGAAGTAGCAAAATGCACAAAAAATGCTAAAAGCAGGCCAGAAAGACTTCGCCAGCAAGCAAGCTGCATCTTTGTAGTGCAAAATCTGAACCTGACCATCAGGGAGGAGGGAAGAAAAAGGGCAAGGACACAGAATGAGCCATCCTGGACGTGCTGTGCAAATATGTTAACTCAGAAAATTAACTCTGTCCTAGTGGGCTCCTTGCCAGGGGCACAAAGAGATCTTAGTCACTTTGGGAATGCCACCGTTCTTTCATCCTCGTGCCAGGAAAGTCACCCTCTGCCGACTCACGCAGAAATACAATCCCAGGGTACAATGTGTCCATGCAAGGCTGCTGCAGAATTATCTCCTTATTTGGGGAAGGTGGCAGAATGGGGTGCAACAGGATCAACATCTGTTGTTAGCCAAAATAGGCATCATGCCTACCCTGCCATCTTTTGTTTCTTTCAGTTGGGAAGAGTAAAAATGAATTTATTGATTTCCAAGCCTTGCCTTTCAGCTTTGAAAATACAGCAGGTCCCCCGTTTAAGAACGAGCTCCGTTCCTAAGTCTGTCCTTAAGTCAAATTTGTATGTAAGTTGGAACAGTTACTTAGCATGTTAGTCAAATGTTTGTCTTAGTATATTATATATATATTTACCTTTCTACGCATATAAAACATTTAAGAATCACTTCCAAATACACTCAAACAACTTAAACGTAATCTACATAAAGTAGTTATTGTGTATTTAACCCAAAACTTTGTACTTAACTGGCATTTTATTATAATAGGCTTTATGGCAGTCTGTTCTTAACTAGGAGGTATCTGTAAACTGGGACATTCTTAAACCAGGGACCTGCTGTATACACAATAGACTGCAAATACATGAAATGCAAATCAAATGTACATGCAATTCAAATGATAAGCTCAGCCATACAGTGATGGCCCCCAAAATCACTGAAAAATTCTCATAATTAATTGGCAACAACTGATTATTACAAAATAATACATGTATGATTTACTATTCCCTATTTTCTGTGAAAATATGAAGAAAATGTTGAAAATCATACGAAATATAATTTTTAATACCATTATTCTAATGGAGGGAGGGGCCCACGAAGGCAAAGTGCCTCAGGCCCACAAAAGTCATAACGTGGCCCTGGAGTGCAAGATCCATCTTTCTTCTAGTCTTGAGCCAGGACACCCTTTTTTCCCCAAGACTGATTTGATTCACAGAAGCATCAGTTCCTTCAGTCGTCAGAAAACAATATTGTTCAAGTTATTACAGTATTAACTGAAGCTTGCCTTAGCAATTTCTAGTCCTCATGGTGGAATTAAATGAGTTGTAAAATCAACAGAAGAGAATTGTAAAATTAAACAAACTTTAAAATTAAATGAATTGTAATTTAAAACTTAATTTAAAATTAATTTAGAATTTAAAATTAAATGCATTGTAGAATTAAATGAACTGCAAAAGCCAAGCATAAAAGGGGAATGGGGATTGGAGAAAAAGAATTAAGCACTGATTTCAAACCAGGGCTGAAGAGACTTGTATAATATTTAGGGACAATAAGATCGTAATTATCTGTTGAAAAGAAAGTTGGAAGTAGTTCATATATTTCTTAACTTTAGATTTTTCTTTCTTGCACTTTTTTCTTTCTTTCTTTCCTTTCTTTCTTTCGATTTGTCTTTTATTGTATGAGTAAATTCTTAAGAAATATAAAGGACTCTGTGTAGCTTACAAATGAAACAATCATACAGAAAGAAGAATATGGTTGACCAAAAGAACAAACACCCAGTGTTAGTGGAGTAGCACTAAAAACACATCAAAAAGCTCAGCCATCAGTCGACAGTCAGGCCCCCTTGAAAAGCACCTGGACAAAACCAGAGCGAATTTTGACAGCTAGCGAAGTCCACAGGCCTAACCACTGGTCAAAACTCACCTCTTTATTTGTTTGTTTGTTTATTAAATTTATATACTACCCATCTCACTATAAAAGTGACTTACAGATAAAAGTTATTTAAAACATTCTAAAAATACACACACACACACAAAAAAAAAGATAAAAGAGGGAAACTAAAAGGCAGAGAGAGCATCTTTAAGCCACCCGCCACCCCCAGGGGTGCCTATTGCTCTTAGATCCCCCAGTTGGCAGAGCCAGGTTTTGACGCTCTTCCTGAAGGCCAGAAGAACGGGGGTCAACCTCACCTCAGGGGGCAAGGTGTACATACTATAAAATAAATAAATAAATCTCACCTCCCGCCCAGCTGCACTGAACCATGGCTTGAACCTACCCTGGCACCCTTTCTTCTGCCACGCCATCCTGGCTCTGCTGTCATCTCATCCCCACCGATCCCAAGGGCAACTTTAAGCCATCCTCCCTCTAAATGTGTTCCTCTTTGAGCTGCAGATGTGCTGCTCTGCTTGCCATTCAGCCAATGTTGCAGTCAGGAGACTGCCTGGGGGCTGGAGAAGACCGACACCTTTTGGCCGCTTCTGGCAAATGTGGCCAATTCGCTGCTTCTCTGCTCCCTGCGCATATTTTTCAGGATTATTTTGCTTGAAGCAACAGGAAATACTCTTTCTTTCAAACTGGGGTCTTCTCCATACCTCCAGGGCTCCTGAACATGAGCTGACCAGTAAGGTGGGTGGGTGGGGGCTACAAAGTAAAGCAGGAGAATGGTGGCCATCTTTTTTTCTGCATTTTCACAGCACAACCCTCCCTGTGCCTATCAGCTGTTGTTCAGGCTGCTTTGGAAAACAAGCTTATGGGTAGTCCTCACTTAATAACCATTTGTTTCGTGACAGTTCAGATTTACAACAGTGCTGAAAAATCTGACCTACAACCGGTCCTCACACTTACGACTGTCACGTCCTGGTGGTCATGTGATCATGATTTGTGCGCTTGGCAACCAGTTCTCCTTTATGACCATCGCAGAGTCCCGTGGTCATGTGATCACCATTTTCGACCTTCCTGGCCAGCTTCTGGCAAGCAAAATCAACGGGGAACCATGTGATTTGCTTAATGACCACATGGTTCACTTAACACCTGTGGTGATTCCCTTAACGACTGCTGTAAAAATAGGATGTAAAATTGGGTTGGATTCACTTAATGACTGCTTTGCTTAGCAACCAAAATTCCCGTCCCAATTGTGGTTGTTAAGTGAGGACTATCTGTAATGCTCTTCTGGAATAGTGCTAAACCCCTGTCCAAAAGGAGGCCGATGATCAGCTGACGGTCAGGCTTCCTTGGAATGGACCTACACAGAATTCCCGCAGCAAAACGCTGAATTTTGACTGGTCATTAGAAGGAATGATCTACCCATGTGTTAAAACTTATGTCCTTCCCAGCTGCAGGCCCTTTTCACATGGAAAAAGGTTAAGGTGAGCACTTCCCCACCAGCTGATGATGTTTACTGAGTGGGAGAGAACCAAGCTGGTGAAATGCACCAATCCCTGTCTTTAATATGCTCGGCACACTGGACATAAGGAAGCCAACATGGTTAGCAAGGTGGGACAGAGATCAATTTTATCATGTTATAGTTCTGTGGTTTGAGAGACAGTTTGATATCCTGGTTAAGGCACCTGGCTAGAAACTGGGAGGCTGGGAGTTCTAGTCCCGCCTTAGGCACAAAGCCAGCTGGGTGGTCCTGGGCCAGTCACTCTCTCTCAGCCCTAGGAAGGAGGCAATGGCAAACCCCTTCTGAAAAACCTGCCAAGAAAATGGCAGGGACTGGTCCAGGAAGTCTCCGAGAATCAGAAACGACTGAACAGATTCACAAAAAGTTCTGTGCTGAAGGACTAGCGGAGATCGTTCTAACTCGGCGGTGAGTGAGCGCTCAGAGAATAATGTCTCTCTTTCAGGGTCAAATGTTCCAACCCCATCAACTATATTCCCATGGAACTTAATCCCGCAAAGCATTTTTATCCGTGAAGATGAGGCTGAGAAAAAAGTTATGGTCTTGCAGTCCGTCCTTAGAAGAGCAAGGGGATCTAATCTTCCCTCAGTCAGATCGGCTAAGTCTCAACAATGCAGCAATTTTATTCTGCTTTTATATCCTTCCAGCCAGGAGCACATTCCACAATTCCTCGAAATCAATAGGGCCTTCAACAGCTTTATCAGCCTACAATCTACTTCTCTAGGAACCTGTCCACGCCCAAAGTTCTTGGCAGGAAGAGTGAACCTCCAGTGATTTCTATTTTTCTAAAGCATCCAGCTTTGATTTGAATAACTCTCTTAAACTGTCCAGAAATAAAAACTTCCATTAAAATCACACATATCCTACAACCGAAAGGCTTTGTCATTCATATCCAAATGAAAGAAATGTTAGTTTCTGGAAGGAAAAGAATAATAATCTAGAAGCATGATGTGCGTGCCTGCCTGCAAGTATGCAGGGTGAGTGTGACTGTGTGTGTGTCTGTGTTTAAGAAAGATGGAAAGGTGGAAAGGTGGAAAGGTGGAAAGAAAGAAAGAAAGAAAGAAAGAAAGGGAGGGAGGGAGGAAGGGAGGGAGGGAAAAGAGAAGAGAAGAGAAGAGAAAGGAAGGAAGGAGGGAGGGAAGGAAATGGAGGAAAATTTATTATTATTATTAATGGGCAATTCACAACAGGTAAAAACAATCCAATAAAAACAAGTTAAAAACCAATATACAAACATATAAAGCTGTCCATAATCAATTTAAAAAACAGAAAATCACCATCAGCAGCAGAATTCATTCTACATCAGCTCCACAGGGCCACCTCTTCTTTTAAAGAAAAATATTCCAGAAAGATCCAACCGCGGGAGAAATGTTTAATGTTACTTAGGTTACCAAATGAGAGATGTTTTAAAAATCTTGTTTAAGCCAGATTTGTTTTCAAAAGTGCCACACGAAGAATCTTTTAAAAACAAACTTTTAAAAACAAACTTCGCATAAATATGATTTTTTTTTAAGTAACCCTCTAAAAACGCAACAAGGATCCTCATGGTTTAGGTGCAAGCGACCGACCCAGCCCTGGCCCTGAATGACGACTCAGAAACCCCTTTTTCAAAATTCAAAACCCATTTTAAAACGTCGTAAGAGAAGAAACAATGCGGTTAGCCAACACTGTACAGGAAATAGGCTAATCTGCAGGTTTTGTCTGACAAGAAGAATCCCAGTTGAGAGTTTAATAATGCGCAACAGAATTTGCATTCACACGTTCCTACGCACACGCCTTCCCACGGCGAGCACTGAATCCCAGCCACCCATTTTTGCAGCCCCCCCATCCCGGAATACTGGAAAACTCTCCCGCGAGGCAGGCCGCTTCAACTAGCTCCCTTTCCTCCCCACTGCAACCCGGTGGAGTAACTTTGCAACCCGGTGGAGCTGCCCCCCGACCCGCCTTCCTCTTACCCCGCGGGAATCGTCGGCGCACTCCGGACCCAACTCGCGACCAGCCGCTCGCAGCGCCGACTCCGGCTTACCCCGAGGGGGCGTGGTTAGAACGTTGGTCAAGGAGTTTCGTTCCATCGCAGCGCGTCCGAGCCAATCAGCCAAGGGGAGGACTCGACCTCAGCGAATAGGGAGAGACGGGACCGAAACGGGCGGGGAGCCGAGGGGAGGCAGTTCGTGCTGCACGTGGGCTGGAGGGCGACGTGGGGAAGCGGTGCGGTTCTGGAAGGCAGAGGCGGTTTACGGGAATCAATTAGAAGCCCCGGAAGACTTTCTAGAGGGGAAGCAGCAGTCAAGCAAGGAAGGAAGGTGAACAGCGCTAGAATATGCGCAGATGAAAAAAGAGTGCCTCTGAGCATATGCAGAAGGTGGCCAGGAGTGAATAGGACGTAGATGGCGAGGCTGACTCCTCGTGGAAAGGCTTTTGAGCCGGTGGTAGTTGGGGGCGTTCCCGACCCACCGTCGGGTTGCAGGCGTTGGGAGTCCCGGCTTTTCTGGAGGGCGCCAGGTTGGGGGAGAGGAGAGATGCGGGGAATGATGCGTTAGGGGCGAAAGAGGAAACGTGCTTCGCCCCCCCCCCCCCATATGAACAATCAGGGTCATCCAGGAGGCACGAAAAGGGAAGGAGGAACTCTTTCACACGTTCAGACAGATTCAAGGAGGAACCACGGTTAGCAGGCCAGCGCATCTAAGGCAGTGTTTCTAAAGTGCTGGCTGGGGAATTCTGGGAGTTGAAGAACACTGATCTAACCAGCAAGGGAAGGTTGCAGGAACTTGGGGATATCATAAAAGGGCACTGATTCTTGTGGGAATGGAGTCCAATAAAGCAGCAGACCGAGGTTTGAGTGTATGCTAGGTAAGGCGAAGAGGAACCAGGAAACCTGGTGTCTGAAATTAAGGGGGCTCCTGCAGCCCCTGTCCTACGGGGAGAACCAAACTGGCTTTTCCCCTCCAGCCCTCTTGATATCGAACCGTTGCTAATTTGCTGGGCCAACCCCTCTGGTCCTCAGCCCACCAAGATTCCCCTTCTGGCCAGCGACTGATGCTTTCGTTCTTCCCCCCACAACTTCCAAAAATTTTCCTTTCTTTGAATTATATTCAAAGAAATATATGAGGCACTGTGGAGTCAGGCAGCCTTCTAAATCTGAATGAATGAATGAATGAATGAATGAATGAATCAGAGGCCTGGGAGTCGATGTGAACGTGAAATTTTAGGCTGACCATCTTTTTTTTATCCCAATGCTGGACAGTCCCGTGATCATCTAAGGAGAGTATATCTCATAAATAGAAAAATAATTGCAGTGGCAAACAAACTGCAATAAGAAGTCAACTTGTGAATAAAACTGATCTGAGCATCGTGGCAATCTCAATGCCACAGGAGTATGACGGGTCTTGGATTTTTTACGCGTTCTTTAAGTTAGTGGATTTTAGGTACCTTGGTTCAAAACGTGCTGCGATATAACGCACCATTTGGGCTAACTTGAGGGGACAAACAGACAAACAGACACAATGAGAGTTTTAAAGGTATACAGGTGCTCGACCTCCTCCCTTTTGCTGAGGTTGCCTATAACAATGCTGTTCATCAAAGCACCGGCCAGACCCCGTTTCGTACTGCACATGGCAGGGACTTTGTTCCCATCCCGGATCTACCGCAACCCTCCGTCGGACCGACCTCTCCGGGTGATTGGTCTACACAACTAGCGGAGTTCTGGCCGGTATTCAAAGGGCATTGGCTGAAGCACAAGCGGATTACAAACACTATGCGGACCAAAAACGTGCCCCTCATCCTGCTTTTCAAGTGGGAGACATGGTCTATTTGTCTACTAAGTTTATCAAGTCCTCGCAACCCTCTAGGAAATTGGCACCTAAGTTTGTGGGTCCTTTCCCCATTACCGCTCAAATAAACCCTGTGACTTTTAAGCTTGATTTGCCACATAACCTTAAATGCTTACATCCTGTTTTTCATTGCAGTTTGCTCAAACCAGTTACCCGTTCTGACCGATGGCATGATCAGCCTCCACCTCCAACCCCCATCATGATTGACGGTCAACAACACTTTGAAGTTAAAGAAATTTTAGATTCTAGACGCCTTTGCAATACTCTAC
Source organism: Candoia aspera (assembly GCF_035149785.1). NCBI lineage: Eukaryota > Metazoa > Chordata > Lepidosauria > Squamata > Candoiidae > Candoia > Candoia aspera. Next base: position 340,261,272 of record NC_086153.1, read on the forward strand.
AGTATTTAGTTCGCTGGAAGCATTTCCCTCATCCGGAATGGGTCGCTGCCTATGACGTGGCCTCTCCTACACTGGTTGCCCGCTTCCATTCCGCCTACCCGTCTAAACCAGGTCCTTGAGTTTTTTTGGGGGGAGGCGGTATGTCATGTTCGCCGTTTCAATGTGTTTGATGCATCGTAACGTTTCGCATGTCATTAGTTAGATGCGTGTTTCATCTTTGCTGGGAGGACGGTTCCTCTTGGGAGTGGTTTATCTCTTGGCTGTGAGCTTGGAATGTATTTGGGTTATCTCCTGTGTTCAAGGTTGCTTTCCCAGGCTAGAAGAGCTGACGGTTGCCAGCACCGGGGACGGGCGGCTCTGCTGGTAGGGAGGCGGGGTTACGTTTGCAACGAGGGTTTTAAGTTTGTATTTGGCGCGCTTTCTGTCATTCTCAGCTTTCTCTGTATTTGTCCTAAGTTCCCTAATAAATCAGATTTCATTTAGCAACCTCTTGTGAGTCTGAGTATTTGGGCTGGGCAACCATTACATCCGGCTGCAGACAGAACCAGGGTTAACAGAAGCAGGGCTGTGCAAAAGTTAGCCGAACCAGGGTTACGGCAGCACAGGGCCACCCGAACTAGCATTTTCACCCAAAATGACAAGAACCAGGACGATGACAACGCAGGGCACCAAGTAAGCTAGGTTAACCAGGGTTATGCTAACCCAGCGTTTGCCGAATGGCTGGAAATTAGCCTGCTGCGTTTTCAAACCCACGTGGGGTGAATCCAGCCGAGGTGTGATCCTGTCTTTCAACAAAACAAGACCGTTATGTTCGCTCGTGTTTTTTCCGCTGCTCTGTCCCGTGGTTGTTCCGAAGGTCTAATGTTGGATCCTAATCATGTGTCATGCGCTGCCTACCTCTGAATAATGCTCAGACACTGGTTCGGTGGAACAGGCTCTGGTTTATTCACAGCACAGGTACAGCATCGGAAAAAAGCTGAGAGTGACAGGAGCGCGCCGGTGCGGGGTTTAAATACCCCGCGCCGGTCAGCGCCCCCTCACTCGCGGTCACGTCACCCCCCTTTGTCCAATACGTTGACTTGCCGGTGGGTGAGAGGTTGCGAGGCCCTGCTGGCGTTCCGGGATCGCCCATCATCGGTTTCTCTATTCCTCCGGTGATTGCTGTCAGCTGGGCGATCTCCGTTGTATTAGCGCTAATGGCTTGGGTGTGCTCCGCGATCCGTTTAGCTATTGTTTCTTGACCTTCAGTCGTTGTGAGTTGATGGCTACTTATCTTGAGCCCCTTCCCCTGTTTCCTTGCTATTGTCATGTGTGCCATTGCGCTGATGACTTCAGCTCAACGGCACTCATGACATCATGGTTCCTGAAGCAGCCAGAACTCAGGTGTAACCCCATATGGCTGTTTCCAGCCCTCTATTCCACTCCTCCTCTGACTGCTGCCATTTGCCTCCTTATTGTGGAAGCAACTTCAGAGTTTGGTATCGTAGCGGTGCCTAGCCAGCCTTGGCAGAACTGAGCAGAATCAAACCTGGTTAAGACTGGGAAGGGGGACCACTAGGAAACCCAGCATTGTAGGTTAGGCTGCGAATAATGAAAAAAAGAAAATCTGTGGCTCTGATGGAGGAGGAGAGCTGTGTTCGTTTACCTTGGCCCAAAAAATCAGGAGGAGTTTGGGACACAGGTCATCCAGAGGCAAAAGCTTTCGTAAGCTCAGTTGGAGGATGAAGTGAGTGGGTGGCTTTAATTTAAATCCAGTTTAAGCCCACCATCAGTCGAGCTCCTCCATGCAGCCAATGAAGTGAGCTGCAGTTCGTGAAAGCTTCTGTCACTGAATAAAATTTGTGAGCTGTAAAAGTTGCTACTGGACTCCTCCTGATTTATCTCCTCCTCCCTAGGTGATTTTAGCTGATCCCTCCAAATATTAATCAGTTGTGATTTAACAGACCTTGGTTTAGCAGATTTCAAATACATGGGCACATTTCTGTCACTTTCATCTGCTTGTCTGTTAAACAAGATTTTACAGATAGTCCTCACTTAACGACCACAATAGGGACTGGAAAACTGATTAAGCAGTGAGGTTGTTAAGTGACTCACCACATGACTGGACCCAATTTTACGATCATTTTTACGACAGTCATTAAGCAAATTGCCGCAGTCATTAAGTGAATCACAGGTCGTTAAGCGAATCCAGCTTCCCCAATGGACGTTTTTGCCAGAAAACTGGCAAAAAAGTTCGCAAATCGCAATCATGTGACCACGGGATGCTGCAACTGGTCACAAATGTGATCCTGCTGCCAAGTGCCTGAACTGCAATTACGTGCCTGTGGAGGTGGTGCAATGGTTTGTGATGGTCGTAAGTGTGAGTACAGGTCATAAAGCACTTTTTCCGAGGCTGTTGTAACTTCGGACCATTATTAAATGAATGGTCGTTAAGTGAAGACTACCTGTACTGCAAATGCACCCTTTAAAGCAGTTTCTCAAACCCGGCCACTTTCAGACATGTGGATTTCAACTCCCAGAATTCCCCAGCCCCCCATGGGAGTTGAAGTCCATGTATCTTAAAGCAGCCAAGTTTCAGAAACACTGAAACACTTATAGCCATTATGAAAATGACAGAGATTGACGCAGATGACCCAAATGGATGCAAATGACTTCCATTTAGATTTAAAGGACACCCTCTTCTTTACTGTCCTCGGATGGAAGACCACCAGGAAATCTTACGTCTCTGGGCAGTATAAAGCAACACAGTATGGTTGTCAGAACCCCCCAAAATCACCTCCATGAACATGCTGCGGTCAGCTGCAGTGGAGCCCGCTTTAATATTTTAAAATGTGTATTCTGGATATTTGTCTCCTGTATCTCCTCGTGGCCTCAATGTTCCTGGCACCACGTTGGTTTCTAAAGGTTCTGGCTGGTGCCAAGCGCCCATGCCAATCCCGTTTGTCCCCGAGCCAGGCCTGGCCTTTGCGAGAGCCCCAATTCCTTCATGGATTTTATTTCCTCATAGCGTTTCCTTTCTTCCTCTCCTCACCCTGCAGCATCGGATTCTTAATTTTCCTTTGTTTCTGCTTACATCAATAGCACATATTATTTAAAGGAAGGAGCAGGGAGCGGAGAAATGCCAAGGAAAAAAAGCCGCTTTGGGACAGCAAATACTATTTTGCATTTGGGTTTTATTGCTCGGTTAAATCACAGCAAATTGCTGAATATCTTTAAGCAATTGGATTTAATTTAAAACTTCCATGGGACTGCGCCCTCGACATAAATCTGCAGGCGAGACATTAGGAGGCAAAGGTATGTTTTGTTCCCAATTAGAAAGCAGGGTGGGGTGGGGGGAACTGGGGAAAGAAATTAAGGAGGAAAGCAAACGATGTGCGATGGAAGCAATTTACGTAATTAATAACACTCTTGCTAATCGGAAGGGCATTCGGGGGCGGGGCTGGAAGAAGAAATGAGAAATGTCAGACTTTTCTGGGGGGCGTGAAAGCTGCAGCGATCACAAACCAGCGGCCTTTCAGGAGGAGCCAATGTACCAGTTGACTGAGCCTCCTGAATAACTTGCCTGAGATCCTAGCAACTGTGGGACAGGCTTTTAAAAAAATAAATTGCACTAGGCAGGAAATCCATCGAGTTTTAAAGAACAACTCCAGTATCTGTTGGTGGGGAGGGAGGTTGGAAGGGTTGGCATGTCCCAATCCGGGTCCCTAACCTGGCAGTGTTCGTATCTGGGGAAAGATTGCCCTCCAGCTGTGTGGACTTCAGCTCCCAGAATTCCCCAGCCAGCATGGCCACTGCTGAGAATTCTGGGAGTTGAAGGTTGTCCTCCAGCCACGTGGACTTCAGCTCCCAGAATTCCCCAGCCAGCATGGCCACTGCTGAGAATTCTGGGCGTTGAAGATTGCTCTCCGGTTGTGTGGACTTCAGCTCCCAGAATTCCCTGGCCAGCACGGCCACTGCTGAGAATTCTGGGAAATGAAGTCCATTCAACTGGAAATGGCCCAAACTGGGAAACACTGCTGTAGAGGAAGCAGGGTGGAAAAAGATCTGTCTTGAAGGTTTAGCAGGAACAAAGTTGGGATCCATTAAGTGAAGTTGCAGCCTGATCTTTCAGGCTGTTGGGGAACGCACAGACAATATCCAGCTTGGAGACGAAACTGACGGCATGCTCCTTCACCCAGTGTAAAAGAGTGTGCATGCGGCAGTCGCACGCCCAGGGGTTTCCCGAGAGGTCAAGACTGAGCTTGGCTGACGGGGTGGCGAACGGAGGATCCAGCGAGGTGAGCTCATTGGCGGACAGGTCCAGGAGCTCCAGATGCTCCAGCGGCTTGAAGAGCCCATCGGGGATGTGGGTCAGGCTGCTGTTCTCCAGGGAGAGCACCGACAGCTTTGGAATGACGTGGAAGGTCTTGGGCGCGACACACCGGATGGGGTTGTTTTCCAGGACTAACTGCTCTAAGTTTTCCAGGCCTCCGAACATCTCTGGAGAGAGGTGGTGGAGGAGGTTGAAGGAGAGGTCCAGGAAGATCAGCTTCCTCAGCTTTCGGAAGCAAGAGCCGGGCACTGCCGTCAGCCAATTGTGGCTGAGGTCCAGGCGCGTGAGCTGCTCCAGGCTCTCGAACCAGGACGGGCGCAGTTCAGCCAGGCGGTTTTCACCCAGGGACAGCTGCGTCAGGCTGCCTGCGTCTGTGAAGAGCTCGGGCGGTAGATCTTCTAGCAGATTTCTGGAGAGATCCAGGGTGTGCAGGCCCGGGAGGTTACGGAAAAGGCCGCTCGGAAGCGCTGTCAGCCTGTTGCCGGACAGGTGGAGCTGCTGGAGGTTCGGAAGACCCTGGAGGGCCTCCGCGCCGATGCCGGAGAGCTGGGTGAACTCCACCGAGATCATCTTGGTTCGTTCAGGGAAGCCGGTGGGGAAGTCACGGAGAGAGGAAGAGCTGCAGACGAATTCGGTGATGTTTTCGGGCGCAGGCCCCGGTGGGCAGTAAAGAGTCTGCTGGCTGTAGCTGTTGAGGGACATCACGATGCAGGTGACGAGGAGAGCTGGAACGGAGGAATCCATCCTGCACGGAAGCAGAGAGGGAGGCGACACATGAAGCTAAGATCCCAGAAGCCGTGGTCACCCCAAATGTTCAGCTAGTGTCATGAGTCAGGATGGCGAGCAGGGGGCTCCCATCCAGGCTGTAAAGCGCATGCGTAGCACTGAGGAATTAGGTGGCCATTCCAAGAGACACAGATCGGGCCCGCCTTAACCTTTGGGGTTTATATGTCTGGGTTTTTCCCACGCTTCTTCAGTTTGTTAGGATTTCCCTGTTATGTAGCAGCAATAAAACACTAGAGACCTGTTCCTTGGCTCAGCGTGGTTCCTGGCTGTTAGGACATCAATCCTAACAAACTCCTACTCCCATCGAAAGAGGGAGGAACAAGAATTTAAGGAGAGACATTTGGAAATGTCTACAGAAAACCAAGAAATTCTGCTCGCCATCCTTACTCATGACAGCTAGGTTGGAATTAACATTGTGTGAGGGTATTAGTGATTTGCACACAGGTAGTCCTCGACTTGCGACTATTTGTTTAAGCGACCGTTCAGAGTTACAATGGTGCTGAAAAAAGCGACTTAGGACCATCATGGCGTCCCTGCAGTCACGTGATCAAAATTCAGGCGCTTGGCAACCCGCTCACACTTAACAACGGTTGCAGCCTTCCAGAGTCACGCGATCGCCATTCGCAACCTTCCCGGCTGGCTTCTGACAAGCAAAGTCAATGGGGGGAGCCGGATTCGCTTAATGACCACATGACTCACTTAACAGCTGAGGTGATTCGTTTAACGTATGTGGCAAACAAGGTAAAATCAGGCACGACTCACTTAATGACTGCCTCGCCAGACTTTATCTCTCAAATAAGAGATAAAGAATCATCAAAATGATTCTTGGCGGCTTATATAGAATTTAGTCCTTTATCCACCCTCCAATTGGGCTGGAGGTTTTGTGGATTTGGACTCTGGAATTTTTGCCTTCTGTTTTCAGATGGGCCAGGTTGGGGATCGGTCATTCTGGGGCAGACCCATCTATAAAGTCACTTGGAGTTGACACCCATTTCGAAGACGCCTGTGCCCGTGACAACATACCGCCAGGAATCTTCCTGTATGCCCAGCGGAATGAAAATTCTTTCTGTGTGGTGTTTGACTTGGATATCTGCCACCTCCCTTGCACAAACAGACCCATCTGTTTCTCAACCTTGGCCACTTCAAGATGTCTGGACTTCAACTCCCAGAATTCCCTAGCCTTGACAGTGATGGCTGGGGAATTCTGGGAGTCAAGTTTAATTTACGTTTAAAGTCTTAAAGTTGCTGAGGTTGGCATATATTGCTGTAATCACTACCCTGAGGTGGCTGATTAACTGTCTCTCTGAAGAATCGCATCAAGGCGATTTTGGTGCAGCATTTTTAACCCTTCGCCTCAGCCCCCACTTTAAGGTAGGTTGTCTGCACATGCTCAGAGGCACCTTTTGACTTCAGATCCAGAGTGCTGCCCGGCCCGAGCAAAAACACCCCGCAAAGTTTCCCTTTCTGTCCCATTTCAGACCTGCCAAGTCTGGAGGAACAGCAGAGCTGCTGAGGATGAAATCCTTGGCTAGGTGGTGGGTGGCTGAAGGGTGTCCTGGAGACCCACACAATTTGCTCAGTTTATTATTAGATTATGGTGGGTATAATTTTAATGCAAACCCACCTTAGTGTTGCCAGTTTGGCCATAATTATAGAATCATATAGCTCAGTGTTTCTCAACCTTGGCCACTTTAAGCTGTGTGGACTTCAACTCCCAGAATTCCCCAGCCACACACCTTAAAGCGTGCTGGCTCGGGAATTCCTTTCCACGATCCGGACTCTCTGTTCCTGTTCGTGCGCCCCAAGATTGCATTTGCCTTTTTAGTAGCTGCGCCACACTGCTGGCTCAGGTTAAATGTGTGGCCGAGGAGGACACCCTGTTCCTGTAATGGGCTGTGAGAGTGACCTTGGAAGACAGCGGGAAGCAGTGTAGATCTTGGTCTGATGAGAGAAATTTGAGTCCAAAGCGGGGATGGGGGTGGAGAGAGCGTCTCAGAAGGGGCCCTCCCTACTTTTCTGGAACGGCAAAGAAGGGAGTGGGGATGCAAGTTCGGACTTGCAAGTCTGAACTTGTAACCTTACAATAAAGGAAAAATTGGCATTCTTGGTTTCCTGGTTTAGACTCCCTTGAAGGGCTGGTGGTTCATTTTCACACGTGCAGCTGCCAGGCCAAGTCTCCCCCTCCTGTATTTGTGCCTCCCGTTTTCCCCACCCAGATGCAGAGCCGGACATTTCCTTCTGGTCAGCGTCATCCCCTTCATCTCAACCTCTTGCTCAAGCCTGTTGAGGTTTTTTTAATCTTTCTCTCTCCCAAAATACCTGCTCCCCCTCCCAGCTTCGGGTTATCTGCAGACTTGATAAGGGGTCCTCAACTCCTGCCTCTGAGTCACTGGTGAAAGTGTTGAACAGCACAGAAGAGAGAGAGAGCCGGACCGGGTGGGGGTGGAAGAGTTGCCCAACTGCCTGCCTGCCTGCCTCCCTCTTCTTCACTTTTTCCTCCCTCCCTCCCTCTCCCTCTCTTTCTCACTTTTTCCTCCCTCCTCTTTCTTTTCCTCCCTCCCTCCTCTTTCTCACTTTTTCCTCCCTCCCCTTTCTTTTCCTTCTTTCCTTCCCTCTTTTTCACTTTTTCTTCCCTCCCCCCTTTTCCTCCCTCCCTCCTTCTCACTTTTTCCTCCCTCCCCTTTCTTTTCCTCCCTCCCTCCCTCCTTCCCTCCCTCCCTCTTACTCCTTCCTTCCTTCCCTTCTTCCCTTCTTTACTTTTTCCTCCCTCCCCCCTCTTTTCCCTCCCTCCCTCCCTTCCTTCCTTCTTTCTCACTTTTTCCTCCCTCCCCTTTCTTTTCCTCCCTCCCTCCCTCTTACTCCTTCCTTCCTTCCTTCCTTCCTTCTCTTCTTTACTTTTTCCTCCCTCCCCCCTCTTTTTCCTCCCTCCCTCCCTCCCTCCCTCCCTTCTTTCTCACTTTTTCCTCCCTCCCCTTTCTTTTCCTCCCTCCCTCCCTCTTACTCCTTCCTTCCTTCCTTCCTTCCTTCTCTTCTTTACTTTTTCGTCCCTCCCCCCTCTTTTTCCTCCCTCCCTCAGCAAAATGTGCACCTAAGTCTGAACCGCATTTGTTCAAGATCTGGCATTTCTGTTTCTTAATTAGAGAGTCTTTGGGACTAGAAATTTGGGGGGAGGGGGGTCAAGCCGCTGCTGTCGTGTGCAGAGGGGAGTCAGTGCCCCTGGCCGCGGTCCCCCCGCCCTCCCGCCTGCAGCGCCTCCTTCCCTTCCCCACGCGCCGAAGAAACGGCAGGAGGCCTGCCGCGGGCGCCGCGCTTACCTGCGGCTCTCTCCAGATCGGGTTTCTGCCTCCCGGGCGTGGCGTTCCGCGGGCGGCCTCTTATATGCTGCACAAGGAGGGAGGCCCTGCACTCAAATCTTCTCGAAAACATCAGTAATGATTTATCCGGCCCTGATTGGATCAGGTTGAGAAACAGATTGGCTAAACTTCCCTGCGCAGCCTGACCTCGGTTCAAAGGCCGTGCAGATGTTGACTCTGTTCACCTGACGCGGCTGCCCAAAAGGGACATTTCCTGGATGTTTTGGAGGAGCAAAAATTCCCCAATCCAGCGTTTCTCACCCCTGGCAAGTTTAAGATGGGAGGACTTCAACTCCCGGGATTCACCAGCCCGCCGGAGGTGAAGTCCACCCACCTCAAACTTGCCAGGGGCGAGAAACGCCGCCCGGTTCTCTCTCAGAAAAGCTGCCTGACACCAGGATCAGAGCGGGGCTTCGGCTGCGCGTGTTTCCGCATGGCCCTGAAAAAGCACTTAATCAAGAGACGCATTAACGTGTATTAACGTGTATTAGCGGATTCCTTGAGTAACCACACCTTCCTTTCTTTCTTTAGTTATGTGTTCTACGGCTTGAGCAGGGGCCTGAAAAACCAGCCCAGGCTCCTTGGATCAATCCTAGCAATAACAGGGGCTCCCGCAGAGAACCATGGCTCCCGCTGAACCGTTTTAGACGCTTGTGCAACCCTAGTGAAAATATAAAAATGGCCGTGACAGAGTTTAGAAGGTGGCTTGGAAGCAATTGACTTTTTGTGAGAAACACCCAAAAAATGAAATTATGGTATACAGGTAGTCCTTGCTTACCGACCACAATTGAGACTGGAATTTCAGTTGCTAAGCAAAGCAGTCATTAAGCGAATCTGACCTAATTTTACAACCTTTTTTGTGGCGGCCGTTAGGCAAATCACCATGAGTGTTAAGCGAACCATGTGGTCGTTAAGCAAATCACATGGTTCCCCACTGATTTTGCTTGCCAGAAGCTGGCCGGGAAGGTCAAAAATGGCGCTCACATGACCAGGGGACGCTGCGACGGTCATAAATGTGAACCAGTTGCCAAGAACCCAAGTTGTGATCACATGGACAGGGAGATGCTGCAACGGTCATAAAGCGTGAGAACTGGTCGTAAGTTATTTTTCTCAATACCATTCTAAGTCTGAACCGTCACTAAGTGAATGGTTGTTCAGTGAGGACTGCCTGTGTGGTTTTGAAAACTAGTTAAAAATAGATTATAGAAACCATAGAATAAGAGGTTAATTTACATTTATAACTGCTGTAAAAGAAATTCGGAAGTCATTTCTTTGTACTTTTTTTTCTTGCCTTTTTTCTTTTCTTTTTCTAGTGCTTTTGGCTTTGTCTTTTCCTATCTTTTTCCTCTTTTTCTTTCTTTATTCTATATAATAGTTCTTGTTAGATTTTATTTCTGTTCCTTAAATTTTTAATAAAGTTATTTGAAAAAAAAAAAAGGCCATTATTACGAGATGGGGGGTAACGAAATATGACAAACAAACAAACAAACAAACAAAGGTAGCTTGGAAGCTGTCCATCCAGGGGCGCTAGCAGGGGGCGTGGGTCAAAAAAGTCAAGATGGGGGGCAGAACAATTGAAGTCCCTTCCTTTGTCATGTGCATTGTGCTTTGTGACCTAAAAGGGGTGGGGTTGGATGACATCTCGATTTTTGAACCCCCCCCCCCCAGCAGAATACCCTGCAAGGTCCCCAGGCCTGGCTTCGCTGTCCGCTTGCCCTTCCCTGGTCAGGGCTGAAGCCTTAAGTACCTCTAACAGACTGGAAACCCTTTACAGACTTTTTACTGAAAAGAGGGAAAAGCGGAATGGCGATCTTTGGATTTGACGATTGACAAAGGATTGCACAAAGGGCTGGAGGGGTTTCTGTTATACTTAAGAGGAGGGACACTGAGTTTCTTGAAAAGAAAGTTGGAAGTTGCTTATTTTTTCTGATTTCTTTATTCTCTTTCTTCCTTTCTTTTATTGTCTCTTGCTTTCTGGACTTTTCATTCATTTATTTATTTATTTTTTAACACATCTTAAAGCATGCTGGCTGGGGAATTCTGGGAGTTGAAGTCCTCACAGCTTAAAGCATGCTGGCTGGGGAATTCTGGGAGTTGAAGTCCTCACAGCTTAAAGTTGCTGGGGTTGAAAAACACTGCATTTAGGTAACAATACCGCCACGGTTAAAAATAATGCTACAGACAAACAGAGTGACGTACAATCCCAAGTATCTTGTTCATCCTGTTCATTCAGGACTCTGCAAACAAAAGCCAACTTCTGTTGTTCGAGGGATGAAATCATTGCCATTGCATGGCCTGATGAAGTGAATCCATCCTCGTGCCCATCTGAGAAATCAGAAAGGAGGTGTGTGATGGACTTCAGTGAGGCTGCTGGTTCTCAGGAAGGGGGAGCACGTTCCAAGGAGGGGAGCGAGATAAGAGGAAACGAAGCCCGGAGCTGGAACGTGGGAAGGCGAAGAGGTTCAGAGGAGCCCCGCCCCGGAGCCTTCCCCAGTTATTCCCCTTTAGGTTGGGGAGAGTCGCTTTCGTCTGGCAAGATTCTGTCCATACGGCGTGAGCAAATGAAGGACTGAAGTTCGGCTGGATTGATTCTTTGTCGTTCTTGGTCTGGGCCTGACAATGACACACCAAAACATCTTCCAGGACAACCTCATTTTCTAACAGGAAATGAATTTCTACAGCCAATTCTCTCTCCCACACTTTTCAGGACGTTCATGGTTCTGTTGCCACTGGCCAAACTCATTTCTCCCTGTCTGTGTCCCTCACTCTGTCTCGCAAACACTGAGATTTCTTTGGTGCCTGTGACGCCCTCCTGTCATCCAGGGATTGGATTTGCCTCCATCCCATCTGCCTCCATGCTCGCCAGGCCCGCGCATGGAATACATTCACACTTGAGGGTGTGAATGGAACCTCCCAGGTTTTAGCCTGGAGACTTAGCTGGGTGACTCCAAGATCAGAAGAGAGAGAAGAACTTGGGAAGGTCATCAGATCACACATTGTCAGCCTTGCGAGGTAGACCAGACAGGAAACATAGCCAGATGAGCTAATTCTACTTTATTGTGAGGCTACATTAACAGAATCTTGCAAGTCTGAAAGTACAAATCTCCCCCCGTCCCCTTTACAGCCCAAGAAACTAGGGAGGGTCCCTTCTGAGCCTCTTGCCCTGTCCACATTCCTGCTGTGGGCTAAGCTGCCTTTTATCTAACTGTTCCCTTGGCTGCGTCTCATTGCCCTGTCTCACAAGGTCATTCCCACATATCCTGACATTCGGCAATTCATGCCTACTGTCATGTTCCCCGTTGCAAGGCATAAGTGCATCACAACGGAGAACATGCACATCAGGAAAGAGGAAGGGATAACCATTATCCTTTAAACACACACATCATCCCTTAAGCACCCAAACCCATAAAATCAATCACCAGGACAATAGGAGCGCACCTCGGACAGGACATGGAAACCATTAACAGATCGGGGGAACTCCCACCCATTACTCTGGGGGACGCACCTGCACCGGACGAAGGCAAAGAGACAAAGGGGAACATCGGAGATCGCCCGAATCGCCCATCGTCAGACCCATACCAACTCTAATCACCCATCCGGACCTGGCTTGGGGGACAATGGGGGGTGGAGGAGGACAAGGTCCGCCACCAGGGTATAAACAGGACACCCTGCTACCACACCCGCATTCCCGTCTTTTTTTCTCCGTATGAATTCTGCTTCAATAAACTTGGAAATCCTTAAACCCTTTAAGTGAGTCCGTGTCTTATTCGAAGTAAGGCTACCCTGACACCTACTATGGATTTCTCTTGGATTTTTTTGCACAGATTCCTTTTGGCCCTATGGGTGAATTTGTTCAAAATGAAATGACTGCTCAAACTGGAGCCATGACCCCCTTTTCGCCAACAGACTCCTGGGAATTTTGTGTAATACCCCACCTGATGAAGCACGGAAGCTTGCCCATTGCTTGTTGTTTTTAGTGGAGCAACCAGACATTGGGATGCTAAGCAGGGTAAAGTCTGGAAGAGATTGGATGGGAGACCAGGAATGAAAGTCCAGGCTTGGCAGCTGGACAGCAAAGTTGAAAAAACATCTGAAAAAGAACTCTGAAGGAGGTAATATTTTCCCCCAGTTGAAACACTGGATACACATATTTTTCAATTATATAAATTAGATGTAAATAAGTTTTGTTTTTAGAAGTGAATTTCTGAGATGGACACATTGACTTCTTTGATTAGAGAAAGGACAATATCTACATTTATTGGTGACTGGAAACCTCTTACGGGCTTTTTGTGTAAAAATGAAAAAAATGAAATTGCAATTTTTGATTCTGATGATTAAGATAGATTATAGAAAGAAGAGTGTTATGCTGTATCTTTAGAGAGAAGTTGTAATGGTTGCCCCAGCCCAGATACTCAGACTCACAAGAGGATGCTAAATGAAATCTGATTTATTAGGGAACTTAGGACAAATACAAAGAAAGCTGAGAATGACAGAAAGCGCGCCAAATACAAACTTAAATCTTTCCTTGCCCACGTAACCCCGCCTCCCTATAAGCAGAGCCGCCCGTCCCAGGTGCTGGCAACTTTCTTTCCTTTTCGTTTCCTCCGTTCTATTTTAGTTGCTGTTAGTTCTTATTCACTTCTTATTTTTTAGACGTGATTTTTTTCTTCTAATGCTGTAACCCTCCTGACTTTGGCTTAGGAACGAGGCAAAGAAGTTCTGTGTGTGGCTTCATTTTCATTCCAGATCTTGTTTTTTTGGATGTTGTCCGGGCAGCTTTGGAGATCAGAAATGGTGTCCCCCAAAGGGTCAGACAGGTTGGTCTTGCGATGCAAAGCAAGCCCCGCCCCTTTGTGTGTGTGCGTGTGTGTGTGTGTCGCAACCTGGCATGCATATTCAAAATGATGGAGTTTTTAAAGGTTAATAAAAGAACTCCAAGCCGCTAACAACAATCTTGCAAAGTAGAAGCGTGAACCAAAAGAAACTTGCACATTAAGCTTAATTCCGTTCAGAAAAGAATTCAGTCTTCACACAGCAGTTAGATGAAGAGAAAAAAAAAAGGTAGCTTACATTTATTCAGGAGAGCTGGATACAAGTAGCTTCATAGTAGAAAGCACTTATTCATCACTGGTTCTTTGTAGACATTTTTCTGTGGAAATAGAAATGTCTGCATGCAAGCGAGATGAAAGGACGAAAGCTGCATTCTGCAGCACCTCCTGCTTGCAGGTGTGCCAAAAGGTCATGGAGATCATTAATCCCCAAACCCAAGAAGAAGAAGGAAGTGGAAATCAGGTGACCCATGTGACATCCCACAAGCACAATAGAGATGCGTTTACCAGAGGAACCCCCTTTTTATGCTTATGAGACAATGTTGAGTTGACTCCTTGATAATTAGGGGTGCAGCTGATGGACATCTATGGCAGGGGTCTGCAAGATGGCATCAAAAAAATCAAGATGGAGGCCACAGTGGTGTGATTGGAGCTCTGCCTCTTTTTGATGTGCATTGTACCTTTGATGCGCATGGTCATCATCTTGACTTTGTTTTACTTTTTTGACCCCAGCCTGCGGACACCCCTGGCTGGAGGTCTTCAAGTAGGCCTGGGGAACATCTGTCTAGATCAGTGTTTCTCAAACTTGGCAACTTTAAGATGTGTGGACTTCAACTCCCAGAGTTCCCCAGCCAGCCATGCTGGCTGGGGAATTCTGGGAGTTGAAGTCCACACATCGTAAAGTTACCAAGTTTGAGAAACACTGTCTACATGCTCTACAGCAGGGTTCTTAACCTGGAGTCTACCCTTGGGGGGTCCATAGATAGATTTCAGGGCTTCTGTGAGCTTGAATGGGAAAAAAATTACATTATTTTCAGTAACCTCTAACAGAAATGTAGCTTTGCATGTAATAATGTAGATCGGCGACTAATAATTCTTGGCCTTTTTCAACTTCAGTACATCTCACTGGCTAAAATGATCATTTCCAAAAAAAAAAAAAGGGTATTATTGATTTACCAGATTGAGAAAGAAGCTCATGCATTCCATATGTGTTATTCTTAAAAATATTTTGATATTCAATTTGAGCATAATTGGTGTCCTTTGTAATATAATCTATATCTATGTATTTTCTGTTATGCATATAAATGCATTTTTATGAGAAGGGGTCTGGAGGTTTCGCCAGACTCTCATGGCACAAGAAGGTTATGGAACCCCAGGTCTACTGTCCTAAGCAGGGGTTGGACTAGATGACCTCAGGGATCATTTCCAGCTCTAGAATTCGCTGGTTCTGTCTGTAATTCCCGCTGCCATGATTCTGTAACTTACACAAGACACTTATTTGAAATGTGTTTGAAATAAATAATCTCTACCCCGCACTTCATTCTTTAGAGGATCTGATCTTATACACACTTGGTCACCAGGTGGCACCCTTGCCGAGTCCTCAAAAAAGAAGTTGCATACACTTCTGGGCCCTTGAGTAGAAGCTTGCATAACCCAGGAAAGAGAAACTCCACTTTCCATGGTGGTGCAGCAGATTTAAACCTTTGCAGAGCAACATTCCAAAATGCATGCATTGGTAGTGTGCATTTCGCACCAGGCTCACTCTGTGGTTTAGTGCTCTTGATTGGCAACCGGGGATGATGGTACTGGGTGTGGGGGGTGCATGTGTGAAAAATGCCAGTATAGTCTTCCTTGTCTTGTCTTGTCTTCTGGAAGGTTCGGGGCAACAAAACATTCAAAAACATCAGTTTGCAAAAAAGCAGTTTGTAAGAGGTGGGGAAGGGGGTAGAAAGGAAGCTGATAACATTTGCAGACAGCACAAAGCTGGGAGGGATTGCTAATGCCCTGGAGGTGGGGCTCCCTTGACATGGTTGTGGCAGCCAGAATGCCTTTTTTGACCCCTTGCCCCCAGCGGTGACTTTGACCATCTTTGCCTTTGGAAATGGTGAAAACCCGGTGTTTCAGTGAGGGGTTGGGACTGAACTGTGTAGATGCCTAAGAGATTGCTGGACTGTGCTGAGGAACCTGGCTTTTCATTGTCTTCCCTCAAGTCCCAGGAAGCGGCAGGGCCTAAAATCCGGCAATGAGAAAACAGTAAAAATGGAGAGCAGCTGGATGTTTGTGGCCTGGCGCCTTCTGTCCTGTTTTGCTTGTTTCTGTAGGAGGTGGTTGAATGCGCTGGCAGGCAGCCTGCTTTGTGCCCGGCCCTGCAGAAGTGCCTTCCTGGCCCCTGCCCAGGAATCTCGGCTCCTGTTAAGCCGGCTTGTTTTGCCAGGAGGCTTTGGCTTCCGTGTGCCTGGGAGTGCGCAGAGCAGAGACTGGCGGGGAAAGGAGATGCCGGAGGGGCATTTGGCAGTGATGCAAAGGAGAGGGAAAAGAAGGGAAAGGAAGCTGTGTCTGTGTCAGAGAGGGAGGGAAGAAAGGAAGGAGAGAAAAGATGAATGGTGGATAGAAAGGGAAGGGAAGGGAGATGGAGAGAGAGATAAAGAGGAAGGAAGGAAGGAAGGAAGGAAGGAAGGAAGGAAGGAAGGAAGGAAGGAAGGAAGGAAGGAAGGAAAAGATGAATGATGGATGGGAAAGGAAGAGAGATGGAGAGAGAAGGAAGGAAGGAGGGAGGGAGGGAGAGAAAAGATATATGAGGGAAGGGAAGGGAGGGAGGGAGGAGAGAAAAGATGAATGTTGAATAGAAGGGGAAGAGGAAAGGGAAGGAAACGGGCTTTTCGCTAGCAGGTTTGAAGGGAGACCAGCCTGGCATGGCAACGCGTCCACACTCGAAGAACCCCAGAGAAGGATGCACCTCAGCGTGCTGCGCTGCTCCCCGCATCCTCAACGAGGGAAGCGCGGTCTTCTTCAGCGGCCAGCCCCCGCCTCCCTTCCTCCCTTCGCTGCCCAGCCAGGCGCCGCTGTGAAGCATCTCGCCGGGCTGGCGATACGGTTTTCTCCTTTGCTAGCCCCGCGGGAGCACCCCGGCTGGAGGGCGATCGCGGGGCTAAACATCGCCTTCCTTTCCTAAGTGAGCCCTGCGCACTCCCTGGCCAGAAATGGACGAGGCAAGCTTACTCCGGGAAGCTGCTGCGATGTTGGAGTTTTAGAGGGTATGAAAACTGGATAGATGCTTGCACAAAGAAGGAAGGAAGGAAGGAAGGAAGGAAGAAAGGAAGGAAGGAAGGAAGGAAGGAAGGAAGGAGGGAGGGAGGGAGGGAGGAAGAAAGAGCAGAATCCCGAGCAACTATCAAGGGGGAATAAGGCTTGTTGCAGACCAGGGATTAAATGGAGCAAAGCCCGGCAATGGCTTCTGACGACTCCAGAGGCAAGCAAGTTGTCCGCTGCGCATCCAGCTGGCGGGAGACGAAGCTGCTGCCTTCCCTGCTGCTGCGGCTGCTCCCAGACCTCTAACAGCCTGTAACGTCTGCAGCCGAAACGCGCCGTAACAGCATCCAGACGTTCAGCACTGGTTACGGGGCACAAGGCTCCCTGCTGCCGCCTTTGGTCTGTGGATTGAACGGTTGCCTAAGATTGGATTCTGGGAGACACGGAGATGCGTGGAGGGGAGGGGGGGCTCCAGCAATTAATTCACTTTAAGGCTGCACGGGAGGGAGGCCGCGATACGCCAGGGGGGGGGCTCTTTCCGGAGGGGGGTTTCACTGGGGCAGCATGCAGGGAGTGTCTGTGGCTGGCGGTGGAGCTGGGGGGGGGGGGGACACTAGAGCCTGGGCCTCCCAGCTGCAAACTTTTCACACACCCCCACCCACACAGGCTGCCTTGCTTATTTTGCAAACCTCCCCCCGCTCCCGACGAAGCCACGACCAGGGCGGGCTAAGCCTTCATGATGCTGGGATTAACAGAAAGCAGCCCACGCGGGGGCAGCGGGAAATCCCTTCCACCAGGTCGTCAGGACTGAACCCCCTGGAGGGGTCAAGTCCTCGCCCCGAACTGGTCCGAGGGGTTGGCTCTGGATTCTCCCCCCCCCCCCTTGGATTAGTGTGCCGAAAAGAACCGGCTGCAGGTCCAGGAAAAGGAACGGCGCTCTCCCGCAGATTGGGTTTTTGGGCTTTTAAACAGTTGCGTTTTTCAAAAAACGCTTTTAATGATTTCTGTAGGTTACTTTGGGGTTGTTTTTGTACGGTTGGGTAGATTTTTAACCTTGTTAATCGCTCAGAGTCATGGCAGTGAGATGGGCAACCACATTAAATAGCGTCATATTATAATATAATATAATATAATATAATATAATATAATATAATATAATATAATATAATATAATATAATATAATATAATATAATATAATAATAGTATTTTACTGTATTTTATATTTATTGAAATATTGGTATTATTTATAATTTTATTGAATTTTAAATTGTTTTTACTGTGAACCGCCTAGGGTCCCCCATGTGGGGGAGATGGGCGGTGATAAAAATATGATAAATAAATAAATAAATATAATATAATATAATAATAACAAATAAGCAAGCCAGCAAGCTCTGCCTAAGTGGCTGTGACTACATTAACCTCCCCCTTTGTCTGGCCTCAGCTGGATCCCCTTCAAACAAGGCTTGGGAAGGTGGAATTGGGTGTTGCGGCTTTCTAATAAAGCCTCCTTGGAGTCGAACTCAGGTCCTGGGGACTTCCAAGACGGAGCCAGGTAGTTTTCTTGGCCTTACACAGGCATGGGTTGTGTAATGGCCTGTGGGAATGACCCTGGGAGACAGGAGGAAGAGCCTTACAATAAATATTGTACAATACAATCAATACAAATATTGTACAATACAATCCATTAACCTTACAATAAATATTGTTATCACCTTACCATACAGATAGTGTTAGTAGTTGTGGTTTGTGCTGCTTCTCTGGACCACCTCAAAGGGCTGACATCAGTCTTGCAAGTCTGAAAGCCTTCCTCCCCTCCTCTCCTTTTACTCTTCAGAAAACTCAGGAGGGTCCCTTCTGAGACGCTTCCCACGCCCCCTCTCCTCCTGTGGGCTGAGATACCTTTTGCACACCGGTGGTCCAGTCTGCAGCTCTTCCTCCTGTCTCTCAAGGTCATTTCCATGGACCGTGACAGTTTGCCACTTGCCACAATAGCTTTCCAACCTCCAGCTTCCAATTCTGGTGGTCTCCCATCCAAGTACAACCTGGGTCCAACCCTGGGGAGTTTTTTGAGATAATAATGGTTAGGGGAGTCCAATACAGCCTAAATACAATTTTTTGATGACTCAACCTTAATGACAAATCTGTAGATACCATTTTAATATTTTTAAAGACACGAAGCCATTGATGTGGCTTTATTGGCCATTCCAGTTCTTTAGTCCATGTTTGAAATACCCCAGAAATTTAGGGTGTATTGGACTCCCCAAAAACGCATTTGAAAGGAAGGACTTCAGTTTTCCTATGCTGGAGGTGTAAAAAAACTGAGGGCTCCCTGACCCCTATGAGATGCGCTTGAGATCATTTAGTATCTTTTTGGGAAAGTGTATTAATGTATATTAGTAGATTTATGGGAAAAAACTTTAAATGTTAAAGATGTTAAGGTAGTATTGAACCATATACCAAAGCTTTGGAATTTGACTGTTTATCAGGAATTTATCGAGCATGGGGGCGGGGTGGCAAAAGGAATTATATTAAGAAATTGGAAAAGTGGTGTTATTCCAGATGTCAAGGAATGGTTGTCAGAAATACGTGATTTATCTGTTTTGGAAAAAGCAATATTTTCTACTTATCAAAGGAGGCAGCAATATGGGTTACTATGGCAGAGATTCTGTGATATCTTGTAATAATATCTTATATGGTTCATATTATATTAGTGAATTCATTGGCAACCCAGTGACCATTGATAAGTATAAATCTTATACCAAATCTTTGGTTTCTCAGCCAACTTCTCCTACATGACATCCAGAATCATTAGTAAATCCCTTATCAGACAAAAAATGTGCTGAGCTTGGAGCAGATATTTAAGATTTCTTTTATCCTACATCTTGCACATTTTCTTTTAAGCTGCTGCCCTCTTCCTATATATATATATCACCCACCTCTATTTAATCTTTGTTATCAGTCCATGTTGATATATTAAAATGCCCTTATAAAGGAGGAAACTTTTGAATATGTAATGATAGTTTATGACTTTCTAAATGTACTTTTGAATTGTACTGTAGCCTAATTTATAGGCGCATGAAGCCTACTAATTGTTAAACAGGATAGAATATATATTTCCCTAATTATTGATGAATATTCTGTGCTGCCCAGAAAAAACAAATATATATAAGGAAGTAAGTAAGTAAATAAGTAAATAAAAGATATATTTCTTCCCTCTGTTTTCTTCTTAGTTTGCATTTTCAGTTTGTACTTCTAATTTTTTAAAAAATCTCTTTCCTTTTAAAGTGGTTTCGTTAAAAGTAATACATTTGATTTTTAAAAAAGAGACAGTCATGGTTAGCTAGCTGCCAGCTTTTAAAAAAGCAGTATTATTTTAAAAAAGAGAGAGACAGAGAGAGAATGGTGGTTAGCTAGCTTTTTCAGCCCTGTTTTCCACCTCGGTGTGTTAGGAGAAGGCAGGGTGTGTCCACAGCTGGCCATCCTAGCCTGGGAACCCTCTAATGCCGCTTGGGTGCCAAGGTTAAAATGGATGGAGGGCAAAGAGATGCTTGTGGCTACCTTTGGCGGTTTCCTGTCTGAGCAGCTTCCTTCTGCCTAAAGTGACAGTTGGTTTTCACGCCAATGGAAAAGAGGAAAGAGGGAAAAAGAAGGGATTGGGTGCTTTCCATTAACCCAGTAAGCTTGGGGTTTGAGCTAGTGGAAACATCCATTCTAGGAAGGGCGGATTGTAAAGGAGAAACAGGAACATGGCCAGGAACATGGCCTCCTGCGATGGGCAGAAGGACGGACCTTGAGGAACAGGATGAAGAGCCACAACCAGGACAGGGGTCAGATAAAAGAAACAGGAGTCTGGGGAAGAGCTGTAACGCAAGACAAAGTCTCAGAGGTAAATGTCTCACGAAGGTAAAGGGAGGGAGGGGGGAAGTGCATTCAGACTTCTGTTACTGTAATCTTATAATAAAAGTAGGATTGGTCTGTGTGGCTTTAGTTTCCTAGCCTGGTCTACCTGGAACGGCTGACGCCTCCTGCCAGACCCCTTTTCCTATGTTGGTTTTTGCAGGGAGGGGTGGGTGACCCTAACTGGTGCTCTGTTCTTTGAATGGGGACTCCATTTGCTTTGCATTCTCGGCCAATGGGAACCAGGCCCAAGCACGTCAAAGGGGAGGTGGGGGTCACAACACCTCCAAATATGCACAGTTGCCTCCGACACAGTCAATTTCCTTTCTATTAAATTCTATCAGCTTCATTGGCACAAAATGTCCACTGAATGCTGCCAAGCTATTCTGGAGGCCAACGCCAAAACAGGATGATCTTTTCTAGCAGCGGGGCATCTGTTTAGTGCCAGGGCTTCATCAGCTGTTATAAATGCTCCTGAAGCACGTGTGTGTGTGTGTGTGCGTGCGTGCATGCATGCATGTGCATGCTTCTTAATGGTTTGCAACAAGAGTCATGGCATCTTAAGACAACCACATTTATTATGGAAGGAGCCATCCAAGGTTCAGAGCGCCTAAAAGCTCATCCTTTTCTCTGCCAAGCTATTTAAACCGAGCTGGCAACGATCTTCCCTGTGACCTTTTATGGAAGCGAAAGTTGGACTTTGAAGAACAGGATAGGAGGAGCATTGATGCTTTTGAACTCTGGTGTGGGAGAAGACGCCTGAGAATACGGTGGGCAGCCAAGAAAACAAATCAGTGGATCATCAAACAAATCAGCCCGGAGTTCTCACTTGAGGGACCAATGACCAGGCTCAAATGATCCTACTTCTGGCACACGATGCACAGACCCAGCTCTCCGGAGGAGGCTCTGATGCTGGGAAAGGGGGAAAGAAAGAGGAGAAGAAGGTGACCAGCAGCAAAGTGGATGGACTCAGTTACAGGGGTTATGGGACTCCAAGGACAAGACTGGGGACAGATCCTCCTGGAGGAAATCTATCTACATGGTCGCTAAGAGTCGACAGTGATTTGATGATTGATTGTAATCAATCAATCAATCAATGAATCAGTGCAAAAACCCACCTCCCTTTGAGAAGGCCATAAAGCTGGGAGAGGTGGAAGGAAAGAGAAGAAGAGGATGGCAAGGGGGAGGGACTCAGTTACAGGGGCAATGGGGGCACCCTTGGAAGACCTTGAAGGACCAGGTTGGAGAGAGATTGTCCTGGAGAAGGTCGGTCTGTGTGGTCACTAAGGGTCAACACATAGTCCATCCATCAATCCCAAACAGGGTCTAGAGGCTGATCAACCAGCAGCTGGCCTTTCAGGTGTGTGTGTGTGATTCAGGAGGAAGTGACGAGCCTTCCATACCATCTTCCCCTTTTGTATATAATACAAAACCCAGAGTCCTCACCCACGATGGCACAAATAAGCAGGCCCAAATTATATTTAGGACCCATGATGTGAAGACCCAGCTCTCTGGAGAAGTCCATAATGCTGGGAAAGGTGGAAGGAAAGAGAAGAGGAGGAGGATGACCAGAAGTAAGGGGGAAGGACTCAGTTACAGGGAGATGGGGTACCCTTGGGAAACCTGAAGGTCCAGGTTAGGGGGAGATTGTCATGGAGAAAATCTACCTACATGGTCACGAGGAGTCAACATTGACTGGACAGCATGTAATCAATCATCAATGCAAAAACTCACCTCCCTTTGAGGAGTCCATAATGCTGGGAAAGGTAGAAGGAAAGAGAAAAAGAGGATGACCAGCAGAAGGTGGAAGGACTCAGTTACAGGGACGATGAGGGCACCAGTCAGAGGCTTGTCCCAGAAACCATAAAATGTTTCTGGTTCTTCTCCTCTGTCATGAATTGTACAGGAGGGAGGGGAGGGAGGGATTGCTGCTGAGAACAGAGACAGCACCAACCGACCCGGCTGAGATGAGAATCAGTTGTTTCGGCTATTGCTCTAACTGAAAACTGACACCAAGCTGAGGAAGGCAGCTGGGAATTAAGTTGTAACCAAAAGCAGTTGTTAATCTTCAATTTCAAATGAAAGGTGGGAAACAGGATGAGCTAAAGGGGAGGGATCCAGGGAATTGGATTCACTTGAGCCTTTGAATGGACAGGGACTAGATCTTAGTAAAGAAATTCTTTCCTGAAACCTGAATGGCTTGCAGTGAGATTTCTTGCTATTGAGGTATCTGTCCCCGCGATCCTCACAGCACCCTTGGAAGACGTGAAGGACCAGGTATGGGGCAGATCCTCCTGGAGAAGGTCTATCTATATGGCTTCTAGGAACCACCACCAACTTGATGGCACATAATCAATCAATCAATCAATCAATCAATCAGCATGAACACCTAGCTCTCTGAAGAAGTCCATAATGCTGGGAAAGATGGAAAGAAAGAGAAGACCACCAGCAAGGGGGAGGGACTCAGTTACAGGGGCGATGGGGGCACCGTTGGGAGACCTGAAAGAACAGGTTAGGGATAGATCATCATGGAGAAAATCTATTAAGTCACTAGGAGTCACAAAGCAACTTGATGGCATGTCATCATCATTATCAATCAGATATACAGTAAAAGAGTTGGAAGTGAATTTTGTATTTGTTTCTATGAGATCCAGGGAAGACCACTTATGTAGATGGTTTTTTTTAAAATATTCAACAGTATAGAGTAGTAGTAGAGTAACTGATCAGCATTTTCCTCCATGAGGTTATAGGAAAACATAGTCTTGACCCAGCTTCAGCACCCACCATATACTGTATGTGGACTTGAACTCCCAGAATTCCCCAGCCAGCACGGCCATTGCTAACAGTTCTGGGAGTTGAGGTCCACATGTCTGGAAGGCTTTCAGGTTGAGGAAGCTTGCAGTAGATTCTGGATCTTGATTGTCTAGCCATTTAACTGAGAGCCAGTCTAGGAATACCAGCACGGGGCTGGGACAATCCATCCATGGATGGCAGAAAGGAGATAAAGAAAACTATTTGTTATGTTTAAGGTCATGAGGCTTTTTGCAAGACAGATCTGCTACCAAAGAAGCTTGAAGCTCTCCAGGTTTAAATCAGCCTACCTCGCAAGGTTGTTGTTGGATTTAGACCAGAGACACCCGGTTCAAGTCTGTTCTCAGCCACGTAAGTTTTCTGGATGACTTTGGGAAGTCTTTCTCTGCCCAGTCTACCTCACAGGGCTATTGTAGGGAAAACTGGAACCAGGAGCTCTAGATATCCCACCTTGGGCTGGTGAAAGAAAATCAAGATATAAATCTAAGAATTAAAAATACATCAATGTCAAAGATATTAAATTGCTGGTTCTCTCTCTGAGGTTTCTGGTCATGCTTATGTTGCAAAAGAGGTGCATTCTGTAGTGTTTGGACTGTTTTCCCAAAGCACATGTCACCAATGATTAGTGATTCTTGATTAAGAAATAGGATAAGTGCATTTTCTGCAACACGGGAAGCTCACTCGGTTTCAGTTTTAAGCTACGATTAGCATGTTTGGTTTTTAAAAATTCTTCTGAGTTTAGCATGATTAGTGAATCCAGGCCATTTCTTTAGTTTATGGTTCAGGGCGTTAGATAAACTCAGAAAAAGTGGCATGTTTAGCTGCAGGCAAACAGAGCTCTGGAGAAATGCTGAATCTCGGCGGCACAGCTGAGAGGGCCAAATTTCAGCTTCATTCATCAGAGAGGCTCCAGGTGGAAGATGGAACCGGTGAGCATGAATCCGCCACCGTGTGCTGGACCGACAGCTGGTTAAACAAGTGCGGATGCAAAGCCCTTATTAATAGCTCTGCGTCCGACTGGGGAGAAAGCTCTCATGAAATGCAACGCAATCTGTCCTGGGCGATGGATCGCTCAGTATTTTTGGCGTGAGCTGGACAAGGTCAGAGAACACCGAGAGGCGGCGGGCTCGCCGTATCTTAGAGGTGCTGCGTTTCTTTATTCCGAGTGCTCCCACGCTGCACTCGATTCCAAGTGGAAAATCAGACTTTTGCCAACGCCTTTTCCAACTAAGACATTCGATTTGAAAAAAGCTTTTGTGAGCTGGACCTTGCTTCGCTCAGAGACATCGAAAGGGCTGGATGGATGGAGGATCTGATCCCAAGGGGTGTGAATGGGCACACCAGATGGCTGAATGCTGGAAAATCTTAGGTATGGGTATGGCGACCTTACATCCTTTATAATAGTCCTTTATGTCGGAAAGCTGTTGTTTAGATTTATTTATTTTTCAAAAACTCACTCCTGTCCTTTCTTTCGGTCATTTCACTTTGACCGTACAAATGGTACCACTTAATGACAGTTTTTCACATTCATGTGAAAAATATGGAAATTGAATGGTCTCTTAATAAATAAACCTACATACAGGTAGTCCTCGCTTAATGACCACAATTGGGACCAGAATTTCGGTTTTTATTTATTTATTATTCAAATTTGTATCACTGCCCACCTCCCCCCAAAAAGGGGGACGGTTGCTAAGCGAAGTGGTCATTCAGCGAATCTGACCCAATTTTACGACCTTTTTTGCAGCAGTCTTTAAGCGAATCAGTGCATACGTTAAGCGAACCATGTGGGTGTTAAGCAAATCACACAGTTCCCCAATTGATTTCGCTTGCTAGAAGCCAGCCAGGAAGGTAGAAAGTGGTGGTCACATGACCACAGGGTGCTGCGATGGTCATAAATGCTAACTGGTTGCCAAGTGCCCAAATCATGATCATGTGACTGTGGGGACACTGCAACGGTCATAAGTGTGAGGACCGGTCATAAGTCGGTGTTTTCACTCTTGTCATAAGTCTGAACCATCACTAAACGAATGGTTGTTAAGTGAGGACTACCTGTATACTGTTTGATTTTAGAGATTTTTATTAGAATATTTATTTATTTATTTATCAAATTCGTCACCGCCCATCTCCTCCAACTAGAGGGACTCTGGGCAGTTTACAATATAGAATAAATATACGGTAAAAATTCGAATAAATATACAATAAAATTCTAATAAAATCCCATTAAAACTAGAACAATTTCTTAACTACCCCAGCTCATAAAATCCAGATGGCTGTGATCTCCTTCAGTCATTATGTAGGAGGGGCACTTTAAGGCACTAGCCAGCCCCAAGCATGTCGATTCTCCTCCCTGCCCCAAGCCTGGTGGCAGAGCCAGGTCTTCAACTTCCTCCAGAAGGCTAGGAGCGATGGGGCTAATCTCACCTCCGGGGGCAGGATGTTCCAATATGCATTTTTCTAAAGTTTTTCTTGGTTTTGCTCTTGAATTTTCCCTTAGAAAGCAAAGTTATAAACACCAGCAATTAATTTTTTTTTATCCTTATGAACCTCTTTTAGATTTGCTCCTTTTTCAGGTTTGTCCTTTATTTTTTCCACTGTAGGTATAAGATGGGGAATAAATTGAAAATGATGAGAAAATAGCTAAAAAAGCAGGCTGTTTGTCCATTCATTTATGTAAACTTTGCTTAAAAGAATCAGCTTGGGAGTTTGCTAGATCAGCGTTTCTCAAGCTCAGCAATTTTACGATGTGTGGACTTCAACTCCCAGAATTCCCCAGCCAGCCATTTCAGCCATGAAGTCCACACATCATAAAATTGCTGAGCTTGAGAAACACTGTGTTAGATTAAAATTCTGTTTTTCATTCAGGAGTTCAAGGTGATATACAGAGCATTACTTTCTCCTATTTTTTCCCCACAACAACCCTTCGAGGTAGGCAGGGCTGAACCTGCCCAAAGGGCATGGCTGAGGGTGAACCGAAGTCTCCTTTATGCCTAATCTTGCATTTCAACTGTTTGTCCAAATAGTATGTTGTGGTGTTCTATTTTTGTCATGTCCCAGAAAAAACTATAACTTTCTTCTCAGCAGCCAAACTAAATTAAATCCTGCAACAGGTTTAACCTGGTTACTGGGGAAAACCCATTTTTTCCATTTGCATAATCCACTAAGTTGTAAACTGACCGAATGGGCTGCACTCACCCTTTATGCTACCCTGTAAAATGGAAAACTGACGCACAATGAACGGTCAGCCCATGTTGGATGTTGCATGCCCAGGTCTCCGAAGCAACCTGAGATCACCTCAAAATGCCATGTGTGGGCCATGCAGAATTGACATCCGAGTTCCCCAAAAAGCCAGCAATTGGGGAATTTTGATTACCTCTTTCCCCGTGGGGCTGGGTGAAAGTGTGGCATTGCTGGGGCATCCGACCCAAGGGCTGAAGCTTCGGGCCATGGGGAGGAGTTGCGTTGGCCCGATGACCCTCTGCAGCAGGGAAGAAATGACATTGCAGCACAGGAGATCCAATTGTTGTAAACAAGATTTATTGGAAGGGAAATTGTGTTCTCTTGAGTGATACAGAGAACCTGTTACTGCTATTGCATGCAGGAACACAAAGATGAAAAATTACTGGGGGGGGGGAGAACTTGCATCATACGAGTCCCCTGCCCCCAAGGCCACATGCGCCCAACACTTCCTATGTACAGTGTGCTTTCTTTTCTCCATGGGGAAGAGGCATTGCCCCGGGGAGGTTGGGGGTGGAGATGCCAATCTCTAAGCCCATAGCTGCAGTCACCCCCTCTCAAATGTGAAACCTTGGTTGTTCACCTCTGCCCAAATTCCACCAGACTAGTTTCAAAACCTGTCCCCGTCCGGCGCACGTATGAGAAAATCAAACAGGTGACTTCCCCTCCCCTTGCAGAAAACTCAAGATATTAAAGTAGCTAAGATCAATCCAGTTCCTACAGTGGCCAATCAGATGCCCTGATGGGAAGCTCACCAAGGGTGGTGGTGGGGGTAAAAATAACAGCCCACCCATGCGCCTGCTGTCCCCAACTTTTCTTTGGCAGTGATGCCCTGCTTTCCAACATGGAGGGTTCATTCAGCCCAATGCAAACTGTGTGGTGGGCGCAGCCTTGCCAAATTCGCTTGAAACCCTTCCACCGTGGTTAGAGATTCGTGAGCGTGGAGAAGTCCCGCCTTCACATGTGCAGTTCCCAGGATGGGTTGTTGACGAAGGAAGAGAGCTGAAATGGGTTTTCCAGAAACAACTTTGCATAAACAAAGGCCTTTGGGGTTGTGTTAGCAAATGAAGGGGGCAATGGAGGGTGGAATGGCCGAGTTCACACAATCCTCTGAGCCCTAAAATGGTTAACACAACTCAACGGATGTGTTCACCAGGATAGATCCCCGATTCTCTGTGGCCATTTTCCCACTGGGATTGCTAGCATCTCCCTAGGGTCCCCCACCCATGGCTGGAAGGAGAGAAAGCCTCTTATTTCAGTACGAGGATGGTTGGAGGTCTCTAGAACAGGTTCTCAAACTTTTTCAGGCTGCAGAACCTGTTAGTTAAGAAAAAGTTCTCAGAACCGGATCGAGTGGCAAAGCTCTAGTAACACAAAATGGGCTGCATTTGCATGGAAAACCAGGCACTAGAAGATTCTGTCAGTCCCTTGTGGTTGGTTCACGCAACACCCTAAACCAGTGTTTCTCAACATCTGCAGCTTTAAGATGGGTGGACTTCAACTCCCAGAATTCCCCAGCCAGCATGGCCATTGCTGAGAATTCTGGGAGTTGAAGTTTTCCCTTCCAAAAAGTAGACTCAGGTTCCCAGATTTCCCTAGTCAGCATGACTAACAATCAAGTGCTAGGACAACTACAGCTGGCTGGATTGTGCTCCTGCTCACCATGGGTGTGCATTTTACAATGCTCACCTGCCCTAAAAAAGGCAGAGGCCAGCTTCACACAGGTGTTGAAGTCTAAACTGTGCGTAGGGCAGGAGGTGGAGGAGAATGTCTGCCTCCACGCTGTCCCTACCCGTTGGGTCCTGACATTTTTCTGAAGCTCTTGAAAATATAAAAGTGGTTGAAATCTCATGGGAAGGCCCCATTTCTCAAGAAGCCTCTGTTCCTGCATTCAGTCTGTAAGAATGCAGGCAAGCACACCAATGTTACGAGCTTTCAACACCCTTGCCAAAAATAAATGTGAATTCTCTTGAAAATCACAAGATTCCAGAGCTCTGTGGGAGGGAGCTGCTGAAATCTGGCTCAGCCTGGCATTATTGTGAAACTTGTATCACTCACACACACACACACACACACATACCATCTTTTCAAAATCCCTACCGAAGAAGCCGCTGTGCCCCGTTGGTATGTCAGAAATGGTGGAGATGTCTTGTCCCCTAGCCTTGCGTTCCAACAGCAGGTAGCCCAAGGAGAAAACAAAGGCTTTCTCTAGTTTCCACCTGAGACTGGTGGGCCTGTGGTAGAGTGCTATTGGAGCGGGGAGCTCTGCTTAGCTGGCATAGCTCACAGAGCAAGATGGGGGGGCCTTAATGAAGTAATGCATCGATTAGGCGAGGAACCGTTGAAACGTTGAACGCTCAGATGTTTAGCATTAACACATGCCCCAAGTATGAACACACACACACACACACGTTGTGTTCATCCAACACACACACAGCGGTTGTGTTCACCTTGTTATCGAATTAACCCCTCTCCTCGGTTTGAATATACTGAACCGCAAGCTAGCCCATTGGGCTGGACTCCCACAGCACGCTGAGCAGTTGAAACTAACTAAGCCTCGATGTTTGTATGAAAGCAGCCTCCGGGGTTGTGACTGTGCAATTGTTTGGCAGTTGTGTGAAGACGGCCCCCGCTGCTGCCCTTCGTGTTTTGTTGGTTTGGGAAGATCTGGGGGAGCAGAGGCTTCACATAAAAGGAAGCCTGCTTTTTGCTAGCCTGGCTTCATGCGCCTGCCCACCATCAGGGTGAGTTTTGCAGCGCTCACCAACTCTAAGAAAGGTGGAGGGCAGTTCCACAGGCGTGCTCAGGTTGCAAGCTGCAGCCCTTAATCTTCCTCCAGAAAAGTGCACAGACGGCGTCGCATTTAAGGTGCCAGTGCAGCCGGACACCGGGAGAAAAAGATCCAAAAGTCACAATGTGATTGCTTCTGGTTTGTAATCAGTAAAAGAATTCTGCCCGGACTGGTTTGCCTGTTATAAACCTGTGCTAAGAGGAAGAACTTTAAAATTGCTTCTGACCCATTCCCTGCAAAGCCCAAGAAGGTACAGGTAGTCCTCGACTTACGACCATTCGTTTAGGGACCATTCAAAGTCACGATGGCACTGAAAAAAGTGACTTATGACTTGACCTTGCACTTACGACGGTCGCCTCATCCCCACAGTCACAGGATCAAAATGTGGGCACTTGGCGACTGTCATGCATTTATGACCATCTCAGCATCCCGTGGTCACGTGATTGCCATTTGTGACCTTCCCAGCTGGATTCTGACAAGCAAAATCAGTGAGGAACCGTGTGATTTGCTTAATGAGCGCTGCAAAAAAATGTCATAAAATTGGGTGTGGTCATGCGATGCCTTGCTTAATGACTGCACCGCTTAATGACATTTCTGGTCCCTATTGTGGTTGTAAATTGAGGACTACCTGTAATCCAATGATTAACAGCCTCCGCTGGTACGTACAGAAACGCCATCTGTCAGGCTGAGTTCCTGTCCTCACTTCCTTTCAAAGAACGGGGAAAGGTGGAGAAGCTGGCTTCCATCGGAGCCATTCCTGCAGAGGTCTCTCTACAACCCCAAATGAAAAAGCTTAGCAGAGCCAACCTCTCTCAGAGGTTGCAACTCTGTGTGAGTCACGCCAACCTGAGTTTCTTCCTTGTACCCAGGTTGTAAACATCATCCTGTGCAAATGGGGCTTGTCCTCCAAGAATCACAGCTGTGGCTTAGCTATCAGAGGTTTGGGAGATACTGGTTGGGTGGGGGTTGCCCTACTTGGCCAGCCAGATCAACTGAAGCCCACACATCCACATTCACACAACATGCTAACCAAGGTTAGCATTAATCTGGCATGGCTTGGTGCACTTTGGAAGCCTGCCCTATTGGACATTCAGATGCACCGGGTAATAAACCCCATGAATGATTAAGCATGTTGTACGAATGACCGAAGTGGCCTTGCCTGTCCGCCAGATCGCCCCTGGGGGGGCACAAGTCTGCTGTCCTGGGCAGAATGGAAACTGTTGTGAACGTCAAGAGGAGATAGTACTTTCTGCCTTGACTCTGCATGTCACTTCTAGCACATGTATACGGCTGCCAAGATTCTCCTTTTTTTAATTTAAGAAGGCAGATGGAAGAACTCGATAGAAGACGATTTTGTCTGCCCAAGGGGCTCCATGGAAGACCAGTTCTGGCCTGGAGTGCATGGAGTTTCCATGGAGTGCAGAGTCAGGACAAAGAACTGCAGTCAACCTACACTTCTGGCTCCTGTTCAGATGCCAGATGGAACAGTCATCTAGTCCAGATGGAATGGTCATCTAGTTCAAGGTCATCCAATCCAGAGTTTCTGTAATGGTATGTGGGAAAGACCTTGGGAGACGGGGTGAAGAGATGCTGCCTAGGGAACAGTCAGATAAGAGAGGGCAGAGCCCGCAGCCGCATAATGGGATAGGCAAGAGGCTCAGAAGGGGCCCTCCCTAGCTTCTCGGGCTGTAAAGGAGATGGAGGGAGATTTGTACTTTGAGACTTGCAAGATTCTGTCAGTGTAGCCTTACAATCCGGTAGAATTAACTCATCTGGTTGTGTTTCCTGTCTGGCCTACCTGGTAAGGCTGACATCTGGAAACCCAAACTGAAGTCAGAGTACTCAGGCCTGAGCCTCCAAACTCACTTTCTCTGCCTTGCTCTGAAATTTGATAAAACCCTTTTAACAAAAAGCTGGTACCAACCAGACCAAGCTAGCCAGGCCACCCTCCTGCTTCTCCTATAAGGCTGGGTTCATATAACGCACTAAGTTAAAATGAGGTTGGCTAGTTTACTTTCTGTCTGTGGTGCAAACCCAGAATTTTGTTCTATAAAACAGAATTCAGGAAGCGGCAGTTTTAGCATGTTGTGCGAACTTAGCCAAAGTGTTTAGGTAAGAAACGGCATTTTAAAAAGCTGGAAACCATCTCAAGGTGGGCCAGACTGGGACTGCTGAAAGGTGGGGCTCCTTAGAAGCCACAGGCAGTGTGCCAAGAAAGCTGGGATTAATTTCCAGCCAGGTCCACTTCCACCCCACCGTGATTCAACCAACTGTGTAACACCCAGGAATTCTGTGCTCAAAGCTGGTGTGAAAAAAGTACAACCTTTGCTGTGGTGGGACCCATTTGTAGCACCAATGAGAAGGGGAGTTGGGGTCTCTCCCCACAAGAAAGTTCTTGTTCCTAGAAAGGAACAGCAGCCCTGCTGGGGCTTGGGATGTGCGTTCACATCTGTGCATGTTGGTGTGCGTGGGACCCGCTGGAACCGCATAAAAAACAGGAGGAGGAAAAAGGAAATTGACAATTATAATTTTTGGAAATCTCTTCCACAGCCTGGAACTGAATTCCCCCACCCTTCCAGAGCAAAAAAAAAAAAAAGGGGTGTGTGTGAGAAAAGCAACCGGGAGGGCCCCCAAATGCTTTGTGCAGCCTTCCCATTCTTTATCTTAGCAGCGGATACTTGTTGCCGTTCATTTCACGATTGCTGTTCCTTCCTGTCCCATCGTACCAACAGGACCTCTGCCCACGCGCGGGTGGGGCAGTGCCCGGGCCTGCCCCTGCCTGCCCACCCCCTCAGGGAGGAGGAGGAGTTTCGCAAAGGCTAGGAAGAATCCAGTGAGGAAGCGCCAGGATGAAGAGAACCCCAACACACACACACACAAAGAAGAGGGTCCTCCTGTTGTGCCTTGGGCAGATCCTTCCTGGGACAATCTGTGCACCTGGGAAGGGGGGCGTGCTGGCCCCTCCATGCCACCTAAGGGGGAATCAAGCGTCTCTCACTGCCGTTTTCCTGCTTTGCTCTTCCTCCTCCTCCTCCTCTCTAGTGAAACCCCACCCCTTTTGCGAGGAAGAAGGTTACCAAGCCAAGCTACACACCCCTGACCAGCCCTATTTGACCGAAGAGGGAGTCCGCTCCGTGCCACTGTATTTCAAGAGGTGGCTGAAGTCTGTGAGGGAGTGCTGGGGGCCCAGCGTCGGTGTCCGCTGGGCCCGGGCGTAAGCTGTCTGACCTTCTCCGCTGTTGAACGTGTGGGTGCGCTTCAAGTGAGCGCTTCCCTTGCTGGCTGTGTTGTTACTACTGAAGTTCAGCTTCTCAGTATTCCACTGACTCCCCGTGTCCCCGCTCGGAGCAGATACGACCTGCCGCCGGTCTGGGCTGTCGTGTGGCGTGATGGGCAGCTCGCTGCCATAGGAGCTCCGAGTCCCACGGGGTCGGTGTGCCGGCGGGCCTTGCTGCGGCTGGATGCCTCTCGGCCCCTCACCACCACTCACCGGGAGGTAGCGCATGTCTAGCGAGAGGTCGGCTCCTTCACCGTCCAGCTCTTGGTCCATCAACATGGACTGGCAGGAAATGGGGATGACCCGCCCAGAACTCAGGTGCGATGGCACCGGGGTGTGCCCCGTGTGTAGAAGGATGACCGAGGAGGGTGGGTCTCCCCCGCGCAGGGAGGCATTAATGAGATTGTGGCTGTATTCCCAGCTGCACGGCTTGGGACACCGTTTCTGCTGCAAGGGGGTCTGTTCTGGTGTGGGGAGTACCCCCGAATCCAGGTCATGCTGGCCCACCTTAATCAGTCCTTTAGGCCACCCGTTCTGCATAAGTGGGGCCAGCAAGTTCTCTGGCTGCCCGCCGGGTGCTCGGGACCGCCGATCCCCCAGCCGGCTGACGCTGACGACGGATTCGCCGTGCGCAAGGATGTTCTCCTTGTCTTTGCGGCGGGCCAGTTCCTTGCGGTCTCGATGCCCAATGAACCAGCACACGCTGAAGCCCGAGATCACTGCTCCGATGACGAAGGCGGCCACGGAAGAGATGACCAGCAGATTGACGGACACCAGGCCGTTGGGTTCGTCCACAAAGCTTTCGGTGACCAGGCCTGGGGGAGGAGATCAGGACATTAGACTGCAGCCCTACCAGGATTGTATGTCAGGGGTGGGGAAGGGGGGTGCAATGAGAGGGAAATTTGAAGGGGGCCTTTTCTGCAGAAACTCTCCTTCTGGGGGACTCTCTTCCACATTCAGGAAATTTTTAATAACACTTTTTCCCCCCTCATATTTGGGGACCGAGGCAATAGTGGGCAGAGATACCGAGGGCTGGGATGAATCTGGTTGTTGGGATCTATTCATTTCCCTCGTTGAATAAATGGACAAGTGTAAAGTTTTTGACTCATTTGTTTAACTGGGTTCTCTTTATCTAGTTTTAGGACCTGTGTGGAGAACCGATCCCATTTTAGGTCATATTTATGCAGAAATATTGAAAATTCAAAAGGGTTCACAAACTTTTAGGCCCCACTGTATAAGGCATCATGGTTGGGGGACCGTCATGGAGTAATTGCTGATTGGATCTTTTAACTGTTGATGCATTGAGAATTTCAGTAATTTGGTTGATGCCTGTATTGTTACACATTATACGTTATTGCTTGTAACCTACTTGGAGTCTGGCAGTTCAAGGGGCCTAAAGGCATTTGGGGGGAAAAAAACAAAAATAAGGAATAAAATGAAATAAGAAATAAAATAATAAAATAAAATATAAAATAATTAAATAAAAATAAATAAATAAATAAATAAATAAAATAACAAAATTAAAAGAATAAAGAATAAAATTAAAATAAATAAAATAAAATAATAAAATAATAAAATAAAAATAATAAAATAAAATAAAATAAAAGGAACAGAAAAGAAAAGAATAAAATAAAATAAAAACAATAAAATAAATAATAAAATAAATAAAATAAAATACAAAAATACAAAAATAAATAATAAAAAAATAAAATAAAATAAAAATAATAAAATAAATAATAAAATAAAATAAAATAAATAAAAAAAAAATACAAAAAATAGGCTGAGGTATAAACGACAACCATGGCCTGAGAATTTTGGGGAATAATTCGTACCCTGTATCTGGGGACACCCCATTTCAAACTGCTCCGCTTGCTCTCTTCCAGTCAGTCTGCCTTCATGTCGGGGTTAAGCAATAAATCTCAGATCTCCAGAAACTGAACTCCCTACTCAGAAACAGGCTTCCTCAGCAGACGTCTGAAGGCCTGACTTGTCTACATTCGACTCTTTGCGATCGTTTTGTTTGAAGAGTCAGTCCAGGGCAGCCTTGCTCAACCTTTGACACCGGGGGAACCCCTGGAACGTTTTCCAGGCCCCGGGGAACCCCTGCACACTCAGGCTCAAATACGGGCCAGGGGTTACAAAAGTATTCGTTTCGTTGCATGGGCAGGCCTGTATGGATGCACTAAGTGTCCTTAACCTCAAAGAATGAAACTTACCTCTTTAATGCGAAGTTGCCTGAATTGGAAATAACTTTTTAAATCGATCGTGGTCTCCCAGGGAACCCCCAGGGACCTCTCGCGGAACCCTGGGGTGCCACGCAACCCTGGTGGAGAAACCCTGGTGCAGGGACCGGCCTGTTCGGCCTCCTCTTATTTATCTGACAGTTGCAGGCTACCGTTACGGGTGCGGATATCCCTGGCCCGATCACAGGTACTTTTTAAAATGTATGTATTGCTGTTTTGTTGGTTGCTTTAGGGTTCCTGGGCTCTGAGAATATTTTATCAGATAATTACAAATTAATCTGATAAAATTAGCTCAGAATCCAGGAACCTGTTGTGCTGTTGGCATTTTGTCCTGTTCTGTGCCGCCTCTTGTTTAAAGGTGTGTAAATAATCGCAATAAGAAGAGCCACAAGATGAACAGACAAAAATATAGAGATGTATACACAGAGAACGTGCCACCTTCAAAGCCATGATATAATTTTCTGCTCCACGATTTATAGATGTGAAAGATTGGGGGTGGGGGGAGTTGGAAAACAAATGGAAGAGAGAGTTGACATAAAAATCAAGAGACAAATGGCAGGTCAGTTGGCAGTTTATGTCATAAATGGCAATTTGGTCCAGGTAGTGAGAAATCTTGGAAAAAGTGTTTTGGATCATACAACGAAACACTGCCTTAATGAACTCACTAAAAACAAGGCTGGGAACTTCCTTCTACAGCTTCCAAGACTCTCTACAGGTAGTCCTCGCTTAACGACCACAACTGGGACCAGAATTTCAGTCGCTAAGCAAAGCGGTCATTAGACCTTTTTTGTGGCAGTCGTTAAGCAAATCACCACATCATTAAGTGAACCACGTGGTCATTAAGTGAATCACATGGTTCCCCCATTGATTTTGCTTGCCAGAAGCTGGCCGGGAAGGTTGAAAATGGTGATCACATGACCACGGGATGCTGCGATGGTCATAAATGCGAACTGGTTGCCAAGCACCCAAACCACAATCACATGACTGTGGGGACACAGTGATGGTTGTAACTATGAGGACCAGTCGTAAATTGGTTTTCCCAACACCGTTGTAAGTCCAAACCATCACTAAACGAATGGTTGTTAAGTGAGAATTACCTGTATTTACCCTGGGTTAGCATTAAAGAGACCTTCCTGACATCTGTGTAGCTCTTCCTTCCTTGGTCTTGCCAGATGTGTGGGTCTTGACAAGACCTTAGGGCAGGCTAACCTTAGCAACTTTAAGATGGGTGGACTTCAACTCCCAGAATTCCCCAGCCAGCCACCACCGCCTTAGGGTTTAATGTCTAGGGTTATTTTAATCTCCAGCCATGGACATCTGGAAACTTCAACTACTTTCAGCCCTTACACCACCTACCCTTCCTGACATGATTATTCTGTGGTTAAATCAAGAGGGGAAGAAGTCAGTTTTGCAGCTTGAGTTCATTGGAAGAACACACATTTTTTTAGGATTAGAAAGAAATTGGATGTTTTGAGGGGTTTTTTTAGCAGCAATTTCATAATTCTGGAGTGCAAACTTTGGGCAAAACACAGACACACAATTTTTAAGCAGCCCAGTAACACCTTCCTTTATACGTTTGGAGGCGCAATTGAACAGCTTCTGATGCACCAACCGATTTAAAAAAAAATATCCAGGGAAATGATGCTAAATACCTGTGTTTGAACACATCTGTGGCATATAGGCAGCTAAGTAAGTTTGGGGACTTCAACTGGTTTGGGTGGAGAATGCAGGCAAAGCCTCTGTGGTGTTGGGCCTCCTTTGCAGATGAGGCCGTGGGGGTCAAATAGCAAGATTTGCACCATCCTTGCCCAGCACATCTCCGGCTAGCTCCTTTGCCATGCTAGAACCAGGAACAGATGCCTACCTTCACAATCCCCAAGATAAGAGGTCTTGACGCCACTGATGTCTTGTTCGAACACCAGCCTGTAAATCGATGGAAAAGGAAGTGTGAGTGTTTATGGGGCTTTCTGAGTGTTTATAGAAAATGTCTGGAATCCTCAAAGCTTATCTGGATAAGTAACTTGAGAAAGATTTGATTTCTTAAATATCTAGCAGTGGGCTGCGCTTTTTTCTCTGTCTTCCTCTGATTTCTCCCCTCCCTACTTTTCGTGGCATGTTTTCCCCCACATCCATTCTGGGTATCCTTGAATCAGTATCGGACAGCCGAGACAAGGCTTCAAACTTAAGCCTGTCTGTGCTATTCAGATCCCCCCCCACACACACAAATTAATCCTGTTTTAGGACCAGAGGATTACATGCATGGAGGTGATTTTGAAGGCCATCAAGTCCAATCTCTCTTTGATGTTATGACCCAGAGAGACATTCTTGGTTAAATACCTCCAATGAAGGCAAATATATTCACACGCACAGGTTTTTTTTTTCTGTTTCTTTCATTTCCCCTCTCCTTTGTATTCTGTATTTAAAAAAAACCTTGATACTCTGTTTTTTCAATAAAAAAGTAAAAAAAGAGGAAGACAGTAAAAAGCCACCTTTTTCCTTGATACGGTCAGTGGCCTCTTCCTGGGTTCAGTGGTTTTTCAAATGGGGGCTGAACCGTCTGTTAGAGATAGTTGAGTGCAAGTCTTTCTCGACCTCGGCAACTCGAAGCTGTGCTGGCTGGGGAATTCTAGGAGCTGAAGTCCACCCATCTTCAAGTTGCCGAGATTGAGAAACACTGATTTGAGGAAATGTTAACCAATGCATTGATGCAGTCCAGTCCCAGGAATCTAGAATGGGAAGGGCATCCAATCCAACCCCTGCTCAGGGCAGGAATCATTTAAGCATCCCCAACAGATCACTTCTTGAGCGCGTCCAGGAGTGGGGAGCCCCCTTCCTATGCATGAGTTCTCCTAATAAAACAGCTCTTCCTGTCTGGAAGTTGCCAAGGTTGAGAAACCATGGTTTAGTGGATTCCTGCACTGAGTAAGGGGATGGATGAGATGACCTCCAGGTTCCCTTCTCACTCATGCCATCTATGATGGGCCTTTAAGAAGGGACAAGAGACTTCATCTTCTCTCTCTTCTCCCACCCCCAACCAATCTCTGCCCCACAGCGATGCCATCCGAACTCTTCGAATACCTGGTATTCCATTCCAGAAAAACACAGGATCCTTCAGGGGTCCAGCCACAGTATGGATCATGGCTTGCCAAACAATTCCTGAAGGGCAGAAAACAAAGAAGGGGGAATGCGGGGAGGTTACTTGAACCCAGCTGGTGGAGCAGATCAAACCGGAATGCCGCCAGGGCCCTTATTCCCAATGACTCTTCATAGACAAGGATCCTCTCCCACAGTGTTTGATACCTTGCAAATTTACAAACGCGTCTTCGACAACTTGGCCCCCTGCCCCATTCTATAGGGACACCCCCTGGAAGAATTCCAGACTTATCCATCAAGCATCACGCTGTGCAAAGTTATTAGACATTCTCTGTGAGTATTCTTGGAGGATTCTGCCATGAGTTACAGATGGATCAACATATCCATGTCCCTTCAGAAGGTTTTTGTGTATAAGTTTGCTGACCATCTTGGTGCATCCATCTGCAATTTAAGAAAAGAAATGCCCCAATATGTGCATGCATCTGAATATATTTACTCTCAACTGACACATTCTAAGCATTCTTGAACTCTGGAGTCCTGGG
Source organism: Candoia aspera (assembly GCF_035149785.1). Classification (NCBI taxonomy): domain Eukaryota; kingdom Metazoa; phylum Chordata; class Lepidosauria; order Squamata; family Candoiidae; genus Candoia; species Candoia aspera. Next base: position 340,299,690 of record NC_086153.1, read on the forward strand.
TGCTCTCTGAGCCTTGTTGTTTTCTTGCCGACGTTTCATTGCCAGGCTAGGCAACGTCTTCAGTGCGAGGAGGGAGGGGGCCTTGCTCTCAGGGTTAGGGTTAGGGTTAAGGAGAGCAAGGCCCTCTCCCTCTTCGCACTGAAGACGTTGCCTAGCCTGGCAATGAAACGTCGGCAAGAAAACAACAAGGCTCAGAGAGCACCAGGACTCCACAGTTCAACCCTGAGCTACCAATATTCGCTTCGATTCTTGAACTCTCCTACTCCACAAAGTGGTTAGGAAGGGAGAAGATGCTGAGATCTTGGCCTTCCAGAGGAGAGATGGAAAATAATTCCAATCATACTGCAGTCAAAATACGAGCCACATCTTAACATTTACAGGGATGCAAAATCGAAAGAGCTACCTTCTACTCTGTAGGATGGCGCTGGGATTCTCAAGAATCCTATTCTGCAAACATCCTAAGTGCTGAGATGCAGCTGGAAACTCATGTCTTGCTGTTTGGGATGACATTTTTCGTGTTATTTCTGTACTGCAGAAAAATTCCCTTTGCAAGGGGTTGCAATCGAGTTTACAGCTTTGAGAGGATTCAGTACAGAAACGGCATAGCCCAAAGACCTTTTCTGCTTTTTCTCCCAATTTCCAAACGCACACTTCTGTCCAACATTCGCATGGTGAATCTGAGAACACCCCTCTGAATTCTGCCCCATCTGCCATCACAAAGCTCTCCAGGTTTTTGACTTTCCACTCTGCGACAAGCCTGCTCTTTTATTTTATTCATCATTTTTTAAGTCCCTGCCTTCAGCTGTGTTCTATATTTTACTGCCAATCCTTGCCCGGCGATCAGGTATTTCAGCAGAGACCTGGTGAATAATAGGATTTTCATCTCTGGCAATTAAGTACAGAAATGTTGCCAGTGCGGCAGAGGGTGGCAAAGGCCACTGTAGTGGGTGACAAACGATGCTAATATGCCTCTGCAGTCACGATGGCCAGCAGCTTTCTTGGATAATTGGTTAAAGGCCTCACAAACAGATGCACGAGGCTGCTCACTACATCCCTGAAATGTGGCATTGGTTGAACATGGCCGAGGAGCATCGGCTGGCAGGGAGTGTTTCTGGGCTCAGCCAAAAAGCTGTCCACGTGCAAAATTCCCTATAGGAGGAGAGCTGTATTAGTTTTTGGTGGCAAAAAATTAGGAGTTTGGTAGCACCTTCAAGGTAGTCCAGACAAGAAGCATAAACCATGAGTACGAACTCTACCTTTATTGTAAGGTTACAGTCTTGCAAGACTGAAAGCCCTTCTCCCCTCCTTTTCTTTTACTTTCTGAAAACTCGGGAGGGTCCCTTCTGAAACGCTTCCCACGCCCCGCTTCCTTCTCCGGGCAGAGATACCTTTTGCACGCTGGTGGTCCAGTCTGCAGCTCTTCCTCCTGTCTTCCAAGGTCATTCCCACAGACCATTGCAGGCCTTGAGAGCCAGTTTGGTCTAGTGGTTAAGGCACCAGGCTAGACACCAGGAGACTGTGAGTTCGAGTCCCGCCTTAGGCATGAAAGCCGGCTGGGTGCCCTTGGGCCAGTCCCTCTCTCAGCCCAAGAGCCAATCAGGTGTGGTAGGAGAGTTCTAGTCCCGCCTTAGGCATGAAAGCCGGCTGGGTGACCTTGGGCCAGTCCCTCTCTCTCAGCCCAAGAGCCAATCAGGTGTGGTAGGAGAGTTCTAGTCCCGCCTTAGGCATGAAAGCCGGCTGGGTGACCTTGGGCCAGTCCCTCTCTCAGCCCAAGAGCCAATCAGGTGTGTTATGAGAGTTCTAGTCCCGCCTTAGGCATGAAAACTGGCTGGGTGACCTTGGGCCAGTCCCTCTCTCTCAGCCCAAGAGCCAATGAGGTGTGTTATGAGAGTTCTAGTCCCGCCTTAGGCATGAAAACCGGCTGGGTGACCTTGGGCCAGTCCCTCTCTCTCAGCCCAAGAGCCAATCAGGCGTGGTAGGAGAGTTCTAGTCCGCCTTAGGCCTGAAAGCCAGCTGGGTGACCTTGGGCCAGTCCCTCCCTCTCAGCCCAACTGGTGCAATGTAGACTAGCCTCCTCGTGGTGCACCCCGGGCAACGTGACTTGTCACGGCTAAATAGTCTACGCATCTGGCTGCTGGACCTCACAAGGATTTCCCAGCAAGAAAAAGCAGCATGAACACCGAACTGCTATGCCGGACGATTTAAAAAAAAATAAAAAATTGCAGGCCTTTTCTGACTAACCACTTTTATTAAAAGGCATAAACTTTTGCGAAAGCTTATGCCTTTTAATAAAATTGGTTAATTGGAAAAGGCGCTCCCGGGCTCCTGATTTTATGCACTGTTCCTGTGATTGTAGACCCGGCTCCGTTGCATGGGAGATGAGTAAAAATAGGAGTAGAGGGGCCCTTGAAACTCAAAACAGAATGCCCAGCAACCAGGAGCGAATCCAGTCTCAGCTACGGAAGCTCACTGGGCGCACTGATCCAGTTTTCCCTGTCCGAACAAGTCTGTCTCTGGCAGGCTGAAGATTCGATTGCAAAGGCCCTCATCTCTCGACACGCCGACAAATTCAACCCCAACTGTTGGCATTTTCGATCGAGCCAAATCCAGAAATGCTAGGGAGTTCCTAGAAGGTTGACATTCCAACACACACATAGAGATAGGACCCGTCTTGGTACCATTTCGAAGATATAATCAAAATGCAAGGAAGACGATGAACAACATGGAGAACACCTTCTCCAGCAACATCCAGATAAGCAGGAAAGCGCCGGATAAATACGGAAGAAACAAGACCTAAGCAAGGAACTATCAAGGAAGAAACCCCACCAGAACCAGGGCCCTTCAGATAGTCAATCATCACCTGATGGCTGGACTACTGCAATGCACTCTACATGGGGCTGCCCTTGAAGACCACCCAGAAGCTATAGTTGGTCCAAAATGCAGTGTTGCTGCAGTGATGGGCTTGCCACAGTGTGTGCACGGGTCCCCACTGTTTTGCAGCCCCGTCAAGGGATGTCCAGCTTGTTTGGTGTCTAGGTTGTGCCATGCCCACACTTTTTGTCAGCAACATCCCACTGCTTTGCAAGCTGCACAGGTTGCCCATTTGCTTCTGGGCATGCTGGCCCTCTACAGGGTGCAATTCAGGTGCTGGGTATCTCCTTTAAGCCCCTCATGGCATAGGGGTTGGCACACGGCTTCCACCTGTCTGGTGAGGCCAGGCAGCATGGACACGCTTCAGGCCCCGTTGACCCAACCATGTCACCTTGCAGGCCCCAGGAAGCAAGCCTTCTCGGCGGTGGCCCCTGCCTTCGGGATGACATTGCCACAGCAATCTGTACTGCTCCCATCTTAATGACTTTCTGGAAACTGTTAACAATTTGAAATTGTTCTCCCAGCCTTGGGATAGGATGCTGTGGTTTTGAGGGTTGGTTTTTTTTTTGGTGATAAAGAGTTTTTCTTCTGGTTGGCTGTATTCTTTTTCTTATGTGTTGTTTTCTTTTAGTTGTAAGCAGCCCAGTTGTTGAGGAGTTGGGAGGAGGGAGGTAGGGAGGAAGGAAGGAACTGAAGTACCAAATGTACTGAATTGGGATTTTTTATATTAACGGCTACAAGGGTTTTATGCACCTTTAATTGGAAAAGTCCTTTGACCTTTTCTTTGGCAGGATGGCTAACTAAATTGTGGAAGTACAGGTAGTCCTCACTTAGCAACAGAATTTCAGTTGGTAAGCGAAGCAATCATTAAGTGAATCAGATACGATTTTACAACCTTTTTTGTGGTGGTTGTTAAGCGAATCATGCGGTTTTCCATTGATTTTGCCTGCCGGAAGCCAGCTGGGAAGGTTGAAAATGATCACATGACCCTGGGATGCTGAGATGGTTGTAAATGTGAACTGGTTGCCAAGTGCCTGAACTGTGATCATGTGGATGCGGTGATGGTCATAAGTGCAAGGACCAGTCATAAGTTGGTTTTTCCAGAACCACTGTATGTCCGAACCATTGCTAAATGAATGGTCATTAAGCAAGGACTACCTGTATGCCTCAATGTCTAGAATAACTTTGTATTTAAAAAGGAAATTTGACCTAGAATTTAATTTTAATTGGAAACTGTTCTCAGACTACAAATTCATACATGCAGTTGTGCCACATCCAAAATTCAGGTTTCAAAGTCCTTATTTTAACTTGATGTATAATTTACAGTATTGACTTAATGCATTATTTACTACCTGTAGTTTCCTTTTAATGATTTGAACAGTGTTAACCAAGCATTTTTAGCTTAAAGTTCAGCAAAGGAAATGGATGTTGCTTAGAAAGTGGATATGAAATATCTTATAATACTGTAAGCTTCTAATGATGTATTAATTTTATGGCAGTTCAGATTTGTTGCTTATCTGCCTGAGTTACTTCACCTGCACCTGATTTTCTGATCTGCACTACCTATTTCTTATATTTTTTCAAAATAAATGATGATAATAAAAAAGAAATACATTAAGAAAAAAGTAATTTCCTTTTGTGGGTCCACCAGAAACATCCGAAAGCAGGTGGGAATTGAGCTTAAATTTCCACCTTTCATACTGATGGGATTTGCTTCCTCCCTTGCTTATTGCAAAGAGTCACTTGTTGGGATGGGCAGCTTTAGAAATCAACCAAATAAATAAAGAAAGCTCAGACAACAAAATGGGGGTGTTTGCCGCAGTATCTGGGCATGGAAAAGATGCCAATTCAGTGCATCATGCAAGCCTCTCCCCAGAATCTTCAAAAAATAAAGAGCATTTTGCAACAGAACACAGCTGGGGCGTACACGGGGTGTGTGTCATCGTTAAAAAGGTCAAGATGGTGGCCCAAAGTGTGCAATTAAAGCCTTTTTGTGATGCATGTAAAAGGGGGGGGGCTTTGGTCACATAGACATGGCTGCCATTTTGACTTTTTTGACCCCCCAGGATTCCCTGGATCAGAGACTGCCAGTTAGACTCCCGAGTACAATTATCCCTATTAAGAGGAAAGGATCTGCACAAATACAGGGTTTTGTAGCTGATCCTCGCTTGTTAATTGAACAATTTGCCCCGCTTGCCCCAAGCGACGCTCGGCTTTCCCAGAAGCCGAGACCATCCGTGGAGTAAAGATTCAAAACTTTACTGTTAGGTTTCTCCCCAGGCCCAGATGTTTGGAGAAAAGAAGGGAATGCTGGTGCCCTTATCTGCAGATTTACCTATGGATCCTTCTATAGGGCTATTGGGGCTGGAAAGGACCCCCAGCAAGCCAATGGTTGAGCTCCTGTGATGTCACAGCATGTTCACTAACATCATTAAAGCCCCATCCGCAACAGTAAATCTCAAGGCTCAGAATGGGCTGGTAGCCGGACTACGACAAAACAGCATGTGAAAATATCACCAAACCGTTCTTGACATACAATCTATCCTCGGGAAGGAAGATGCTGGACAGACTCTGCAAAAATTAAGGGGTGGCTGTTTAATTTCAGGCCTTTTTGCCTACCCAAGGATCTGAAAAAACAACGGCTTATTGATTTCTTAAATTTACAAGTAGTCCTCGCTTAACAACCACAATTGGGACAGGAATTTTGGTTGCTAAGTGAAGCGGTCATTAAGGGAATCCAACCTGATTTTACAACCTTTTTGTGGTGGTTGTTAAGCAAACCACATGGTCGTTAAGTGAATCACACAGTTCCCCATTGTTTTTGCTTGCCAGAAGCTGGCTGGGAAGGTAGAAAATGGTGGTCACATGACCACGGGATGCTGCAACAGTCGTAAGTGTGAGGACCAGTCATAAGCTGATTTTTCCCAGCATTGTTGTAAGTCCGAACCATCACTAAACGAATGGTTGTTAAGCGAGGACTACCTGTATATCTGGCCTTTTCCACAGGAGCTCAGGGCGGCATCTATGCAACATGATATAACATATATAACAATTTTCAACTGAAAATACATTGTAAATAGTTTAAAAAGTTAATTATAAACTTTAATATAAACTTTTCCTGGCATGACCTTGATTTCTGCCCCACTGTACTGGTCTCACTGGGAATCCCTGCCCCGCCAAGGGCTGAGTTACACCCCCAGCTCAGCAGAAGCAAAAGTGGGGACTTACTTCATGCATGTGGAGTGCTGGTGGCATCTGGCCACGGGGGCCCGCACGACGCAGGGCGGGAAGGCCAGCAGCAGCGACCCCGTGGCCTTGTCCAGCTCCATGCTCAGCAGTTTCCTTTCGCCTGCGCTGTCCTTGCCGCACCTTGGAAAAGGTTGTTGTTAATCTTGTTATTAGTTAAATGCATACGCCACCCAGCTCCCAACAATGCTGGGGGTTTACAAATAAAAATGTAAAACAAAACAAAACAAAAGACAGACAAACACGAAGAGCGCTGTCATGAGCCGCCCAGAGTTGTGTTTTAAAATGGGTGGCCATCCTGACCTAAAAAATAATAAAATAAAACAAATAAAATATGTGTAAATGATATTATATATACATGATAAAATAAAAAATAAAATAATAGACAATGAAATAATGAAATAAAATAAAATGATAAAATAAACTAATAAAAAATAAAATGAAATAAAATGAAATACAGCCGCTTAACGGAGAGTAAGCATCTTCAGAGGCCTACAGAGGTCTTTAGCAAGGAAGCTGGAAAAGAGCTCAGGTCTGCATATTTGATTTCTTGATGGGTTAGAGTTCTATTCCAGCTTTCGTTCAGAAGCTCTAGACGACGGATGATCTGCTTCTGCCTCCTACTTTCCCTAACAACAATCCTGTGAGGTAGGCTGGACTGAGCAAGTTGGGTTGGCCCGAAGTCTCTCAGGAGCTTCTGCGGCTTGAGAGGGCCCCGGTCTCCCCTCCTCTAGCCCAGCACCTTCATCACCGGCTGTTGTGTGTACGTGGGTGTGGGTGTGGGTGTGCCTTTGATCAACTGCCATCCCTCAGAGATGCTCCTTGTGGATCTTGCAGTGAGCAGGGCTTGGACTAGATCAGTGCTTCTCAATCTAGGCAACTCTAAGAGGGGTGGACCAACCTGTTGGAGGTCCCGGCAAATCAGCATGCCTCATTAGCATGTAGATGAGTTCATCCCATGATGCAACTCTCCGTGCTTCTCGAGGAAGCTGTTTGCTGTCCCCCCCACGCTCTCCTTCTTTGTCCTTCCACCGAAGGAGAAGGCACATGCTTTTGCAGCTCCCTCCACCTTGGCCACATGCATGGGCCTAGGGAAGGGTTTTCCCCCTTTATCCATGCAGCCTTCGGCAGCAATGAGGGCTGAGGGTAAATTAAGTTTAGGGAATACAAAAGAAGAACAAGAAGTCATCTTTCCTGAATGAAAATGTAACTGGACCGAATAAAATCAGTAAGGTATTTTTTTTACTGACTTTTAAACCTACTTTTAAACCTAAGTGCGTGATTCTTTGTGCCTGGGAGGGCTAAGTGTGTAAGATCAATAACCTATATTCCTCTAACATGCTCATTAATGCTATTTTAGAGAATATTCTTTTTCTGTGTGCGCTTTTTCACTGTGTTAAGCTCTGCTCCATTCAGTGGTTCTAACAGGCCACTAATGGCTTCACAACTTCCAGAATTCCCCGGCCAGCATGTACAATTCTCTCCCCCTCCCCATTACAGCCTGAGAAACTAGGGAGGGTCCCTTCTGAGCCTTTTCCTCCTTCCATTATGCAGCTGCGGGCTATGCCACCTCTTATCTGACTGTTCCATCTCTCCGCCCCATCTCCCAAGGTCTTCCCACACACCATTATCTCATCCTCCCCTTCAGATTCATCCTCCCTGTCTCCTTTACAGCCCAAGAAACTAGGGAGGGTCCCTTCTGAGCCTTTTCCTCCTTCCATTATGCAGCTGCGGGCTCTGCCCTCTTTTATCTGACCGTTCCCTAGGCAGCATCTCTTTGCCCTGTCTCCCAAGGTCTTTCCCACATACCATTACAGAAACACTGGACTAGATGACCTTGAAGGTCCATTTCAACCCTTCAACTCTATGGTGGAAGGGAAGGGCTTTGAGCCTCGCTTAGCTTGGCATCTGAATGATAACTATGCGCAAATGTGTTCTGGCTTTCTTCACTGCTTAATAGATCTCTGGAGGTAGAGTTGCGCCTTCCGCCATGAACTCTGAAAAGAAGAAGGGGTGTGCGTCCATGCGTGTGTGTGCACAAGCGTGTTTGTCGGTTTCAACTCACTTGTCACTGGGGTAGGTCTCAAATTCCTCCAGCAGCAAGCTGTGGCTACTAGCCCTGCCCGGGGAGGAGCTGGCACTGAGGTTGGCGCGGATGAGAAACTTCAGGACGGTTCCCGTATCAGACCCCAGGAAGACCACTGTGTAGTTTCTGCCTGGGCCAGCTGTGTTGTCCACTACGATCTTTCGCAGTTGATACCTGTCCGGGAAAGGATAGAGGTCAATGGGCCAGGCACAGAATTGACACACTGGGCCAGTTAATGCAAGCTGTAGGTTGTGTGCGCGCACATGTGCATGTATAAACATGCGCACACACATACAAACAAACAGTGAACTGTATCACATCCATCCTTGTTATGGGAGTGGGCATCCATTCCCACATTTTATTCTCCTCCAGATCACCCATCAGCTGTTCCAGATGGTCCAGCGGCTTTCCAGAACTGAATCTTTCAAATCCAAAGCAGTTGGTGGCATTCCAGACAGGAGAGCCCAATCAAACAGGATTAAAACAGTGTTCCCACTGCTTCCCAAACCTCTCAGACTGCTGTTGGGTCGAAGGATCAACTTCTGGAAAATCGCTGGATTGGTACGGTGAAGTTTCGCGTGTCCCTATTTGCGCCTGTTTGGAAAAGATCGAAAAAGCCAAATAGGGAAAAGATTTTGATGGTGTCGCTACAGCCACCATTATCCCCAATTAATTGTGGCTGCTTTGACTATGGAGCCAGTGGGAATGATCGCGCAGTGTGTGGGCGGGGCCCAGATGCCAGAGGGAGGAGCCACATTGGGGCCTCTGCAGGTATACAGCTGCAAAAGGGGGACTGCTCTTCCCAAGGGCCACAGGCTGTACCCCCCCAAAGAAATTGTCCTCAACGCAGTTGTAAAAAAGCCACACGCGTGTGCGAAACATACCCACCCCACTATCTCCTGGAGTGCATTTTTTGCAAGACGACAGAAATAATGCTCGATTAATTTCCCATAAAACAGCAGTTGAGACAGATTTAATTAGATCCAGATCGTCTTGGCTGAGATGCTTAACAAATTAACAGAAGCAAGCATTTCCCCAGTCCCTTCCACCTGCCGGTAGCTGTTCAAAACCAGTGCGCAGTAACTATGCTGCAGGGTGCCTTGCAGACTAGATGACCTCTGGATTGCCAGATGTTTCTGCACGGGGTAGCCGGAGGCGTCGTTCGCCAACATCTGGAAAGCTACAAGTCCTCCAGGCCTGGGGTAATTAAAGGTCATTGTGATAAACCAAGATTAACTTCGTTAACCGGGTTGCTTATTTTAGAAACACCAAAGGGTAATTTCAGAAAAAGCCTTCTGCCTCTCTTTGCAACATAATCCTTCTTCAAACATGTTCGTAGCCTGGAGCCAAGGCTTCTCCGCCGGTCCGCAAATTGAAGCAGATGTCATCGCTTAATTGGCTGAAACTTACACCGATGAGAGCCCCAGAGGAAGAGAGCGCGCTCCAAAAGCAGGTTAGGTCGATGGTTTATTTATTTATTCCTCACGATTTGCTTATTTATTATTTGCTTATTTATTTATCTAAACAACTTAGAGGCCGCCTGACTCCTAACCTCTCCGGACAGTTTACAGTCGAAAAAGGAAGATGGATTAGGTGCCCTTGAGTCGTTTTCAACTCTTAGCGGCCGCATCGATAGATATAAAGCAAGAACAACAGGAAAAAAGGAAAAAAAAGTCATAAGGGGCCCACAGACAGACGCATACCCGTGGGAGTTAAACAGGGACTCCACCATCAATCACTCCCAGGGCTTGGGGTACAATTCATAAAAACGCAGTCAAGCGAGAGGAAGTCAACAAGGTGCTTCGGAGCAGATATGAGTGTGAGCGTTGCACTGGTGTGCATGCGCTCCATGTGCCTTGTCAGCTTCAGATTCAAAGCTCTGGAGGTCCACATCCGAGGTCCACTAATAAACAAGGAGCACTATTGTCGAACAAATCAGCCCAGAGGTCTCACTCGACGCACAAACAGCCAGGCTCAAATGATCCTACTTCGGGCACATGATGCGCAGACCCCGCTCTCTGGAGGAGGCTCTGATGCTGGGAAAGGTGGGAGGAAAGAGAAGAGGAGGAGGACCAGCAGCAGGGTGGAGGGACTCGGTTACCATGGAGATGGGGGCACTTTTGGAAGACCTGAAGGTCCAGGTTGGGGACAGGTCCTCCTGGAGGAAATCTATCAACGTGGTTGCTAAGCGTCAACGTGACTTGATGGCATGTAATCAATCAATCAATCAATGCAAAAACCCAACTTCTTTGAGAAGACCATGGCACTGGGAAACGTGGAAGGAAAGAGAAGAGGAGGAGGACCAGCAGCACGAGGGAGGGACTTGGTGACAAGTGTGACAGGGGCACCCTTGGAAGACCTGAAGGGCCAGGTTGGGGACAGGTTGTTCTAGAAAGGATATCCATCCATCCATCCATCCATCCATCCATCCATCCATCCATCCATCTGCAAAAAGCTGGCACCAGCTTGATGGCACATAATCCGTCAATCAAACTAACTGAGCGGCACTACAGAGAGAAGATATCCGCGGTCTGAACAGGAGGCCAAAATGCCAAGTCTGCCCTTGGCACTGGGAGGCCGGTAGTGGCCATGCTTGTCGAGCCTCCTGAGCAGTGTTTCCCAACCTTGGCCACTTTAAGATGTGTTGACCAACCCAGACTGGCTGGCTGGGGAATTCTGGGAGTTGAAGTCCACACATCTTAAAGTGGCCAAGGTTGGGAAACACTGCTCCAGAGCAAAGGCATTCCGAGCTGGGATGTCACCCACTGAAAAAGCCCTTTCTTACATTCTCTCACATCTCATCCTTATGGGGGTCCCCCTTAAGTCTTTGGGACAACAGATACCAGGGGTCTTGCTCAAGATCCTAAACCGTTAAGAGTCATAAACCATTATTAAAACTTTGAAAACCAGCTGGTAAGAGATAGCTAAGGCCTTCCTTCCCTCCCTCCCTCCCTCCCTTCTCTGTACCTTCCATCCATCCATCCCATCTCTGTATCTCTATATCTCCTTTGTCTGTCTGGTTTTGTTATCTGCCGATTTCTGTTGTCTTGTTTTTATCTCGTTTGGTGCACTGTGAATGTCTGAATCCCCTTGACTCCAGATCTCAAGAATTCTCCACAAGAATGCTGGCATCTCCCATGAGAAGCCTGAAACCTGGGCAATCTCCTGAGATTGGAGCCATTTTTAAAAAACAGTCATTACGCAAAAATTAGGGAAAGGGGTGTGAAGATATTGCAGCCTCTACGCCCCAGGAGGCAATGCACTTTTAGTAGTTAGCAGGACCCTCTGATGATTAGAAAGACAAGATTAGAGGTAGTCCTCGCTAAGGGTAGTCCTCACTGTTCCTCGTCATAAGTGCGAGGAACAGTTGTAAGTCAGGCTTTTCAGTGCCATTGTAACTCCAGACGGTCACTAAACCTGGAGTGGCACATTCGTTTAGAGACTGTCTGGAGTTACAATGGCACTGAGAAACCTGACTTACAACTGTTCCTCGCACTTACGACTGTCGCAGCATCCCTACAGTTATGTGATCATGATTTGGGTGCTCGGTGACCATCGCGCATTTACAATGGTTGCAGCATCCGGTGGTCACGTGATCAGCATTTTCGACCTTCCCAGCTGGCTTCCAATAAGCAAAATCAACAGGAAAACGTGTGATTTGCTTAACAACCACATGGTTCGATTAATGACCAGGTCCAGATTTGGCTAGTGACCACATCACTTAACAACCTAAATCCTGGTCCCAACTGTGGTCGTTGAGCGAGGACTACCTGTACAGAAAGAAGGGAATTATGACGAAATCGGAAAGAGTGGTTTGATTAGAACTGTAGGTATAACTGCCAAGAGGAATATTGGAAACCATTACTTTATATATGCTGTTTTTTCTTTCTCTATCTTTCCTTTCCTTTTCTTTTTTCTTTTCCTTTTCTTTTTTCTCACACTTACTTCGCTACGTGTTTTTCTCTGAATGTATTTCTTATTATCTACCTAAAATCCCTTAATAAAACTTATTTTAAAAAAAAGTGGTTAGCAGGCCCGTTCTCCTCCTCACCGAGCCACGCTCCGGATGATCCAGGGGGCATTCCCCAAGGACGGCACTGACTCATCCATCAGGGGATGCGTCTTGACAAAGCTGAGGATCTCGTCGGGAAAAAGGCTGGAAGAATTGTGCTGCATCCCAGGAGCCGCACAGCAACCTGGTCTGGGAAACAAAAGAGGAGGCCGTGAATTGCAGGGGGACCTGGCTGGATTTATTGATTTTTTTGGTTTCTACAGCCACCCATCTCAACAAGTGACTCTGGGCGGCGAACAATAAAAATAAATAAATAAAACACTTTCATCTTTCTTTCATACTTTTTTCTATATTGTTCCATGTTTATCTTTTAATTTTGCAAAAAAAAGAAATCCTTTAAATATATCTATTTATTTGTCTGTCTGTCCGTCTATCTCAACCCCCCCACTGCAGGGATACTGCAGTGATGGATTCCTGCCTTGGGCAGGGGGTTGGACTACATGATCTTCAAGGGTCCTTCCAACCTTGTGTCTCTAGGATTCTATGATCAGGGTCCATAGTAGACCAGGAACCTGTAGGACATCCAAGGTTCAATACCCACCATCTTCTGGTAGGTGTGTGACTAGACCTCCCCTAAAATCCTGGAGGTCATTCCATAAGGTAGTTAATATTGAGGTTAATGGACCTGTTCAGAAGAACATCACACCTTGTGTTGTTTGTTGAAGTCCCCCACGTTCCACCCTTAAGGCAGATGTGGACAAGCAGGCTCCCCAGATGCGGATGAACTACAACCCCCAGCATTCCTCAATCTTGGCCATATTGCTGGGAGTTGTAGTTCAGCTACACCTGCAGGCCAACAGCTGTCCAGATGCACCTGAAGGAGCTTGCATGACTCTGACCAAGCTGGGCAGTTGCTGTACTGGTATGTGGGAATGACCTTGGGAGACCGGGCAAAGGGATGCTGCCTAGGCAATGGTCAGATAAGAGAGGGAGGAGCCCACAGCTGCATGATGGGGTGGAGAAAGAGGTTCAGAAGGGACCCTTTCTAGTTTCTCAGGCTGTAAAGGAGATGGGGGAGAGATGTACTTTCAGACTTGCAAGATCCTTGTAAAGGTATGTGGGAATGACCTTGGGAGACCAGGCAAAGAGATATTGCCTAGGGAATGGTCAGATAAGAGAGGGCCGAGCCCGCAGCTGCACAATGGGTGGGGCGAGAGGCTCAGAAGTGACCCTCCCTAGTTTTTTGGGCTGTAAAGGAGACGGTGGGGGATTTGTACTTTCAGATTTGCAAGATTCTGTTAATGTAGTTAATGTAGCTTTACAATAAAGTAGAATTAGCTCATCTGGCCATATTTCCTCTCTGGTCCACTTGGGAAGGCTGTCAGTTGCAGAGAAATTGGCCCTGAGGTCATGGAAACCAGAACAGGACCAGGAATCTGGCAAAGTGACCAAGGACCACCAGGAGGAATTCCCTGACATTAGCCACATTCCTGTTGCAGCTTTTGGGCAGCACACCTGCCCCCTGGGTTCCAGCCACGGGGCCTGTGACTGATTTCCTTACCGTGGCTTGGGAACCAGCTCTTCTGGAACCGGGGTCCAAATGGATTCAGGAGATTTCTGCTCCCGGAAGCGCCCTTCGAAGACGGCTGCCATTTGGCCCATGTCGTAGGCGCAGACAGCCGAACCGGGAATGCTGCAGAGGGAGGCAAAGAAGGTTTCGGGAAGGAGGTGTTGTGTGGCTCCAGGCCGCTGGACTGCAGTTGTTCTTCTGGCCTTTGTAAGCTGCATGGCTGAGGCCTGAGCTGAGCATCTGACCCCATTTCCTCCCTCAAGACGTGTTCTTTCAGCCTGCTGTCAAAAGGTGGCCCACCCCGCAGGGGTGCACCAAGGACTGCACAATCCAACATTCTGCATTTTGGGGAAGCTGGAACTTTGCCTGGGTCAAGAAGCCCTTTCTATTACAAGATACCCAGCTCAACCCTCCGTCTCACCTGTTGGTGGGTGTGGAGAAGACAGCCAGCACCGTTGGCCTCCCATCGATCTCCAAAATGTCTGTGACTGACTGGATGACGTTGAAATAGAAGTGGGAGTCTCCCGGGATGGAGCAATTCAGGCGAGCCTTCAGGAAGGAAGTCCACTGTTTCTCCAGCACCCGCTGCGATCCCCCCATGTCGTTCTTGCAAACACGGGCCACCCTTGAAACCACCATCTACGTGGGGGAGAAGGAAGGGGGGAAGCTGAATTGCTAAGCAGAAATCTCTCAGCACTTTTTCTCTCTCCCCACCTCCCCCCAAATCAAACTGGGAGACAGGAAGGAATGGTGGTCCTTGGGGATCTCAAGAGGACCTTGGGAAAAGATCCAACTGGGTCCCTAAGCAGGGACATCCTTGCAGAACCCAAGTGGGTGGGCAATGTAAGCTTGTCACTGAACTACCGCCTTTCCTAGGAACAGCAAGGTGGCTTTCCTTCAGTCCCACAGCTAGAAGAAAAGGACAGCGGCAGAAATAGCCCACCTGAGAGGTCACAGGCCTGGGGTGGAGTGGCAGGGAGCGACTGGTAAGTGCTGCAAGAGAATGGCTTACCACTAGGTGGGGCTGCTGCTCTGCTTTTCAAAACACGGGTCTAGCGCTCTTTTGAAAGAGGGCTAAACTCACGCCCAGGAGAAGCCTGCCTAAGGCTGCCCAATGTTTAGGCTGTGGTTGCGGGGACACGAGGATGAACACCCTGAGGGCCACAAAGCACCCTGACGCAGGAAAAGCTCCAGTGCTCCCATGTCGCCTAGCTCAGCTTATCTACACAGACTGCCAGAGGTCCTCTAAAGACCGGGAATTGTGGAGTTATAGCCTGGCACATTTGGAAGATACCAGCTACGCCCTCTCTGCCGACTGGCAAGTGTCTCCCCATCGTTTCAGCCAGGGCATCCCTCTACTCTCTGGAAATGCCTGGAGACTTCTGTACAGGGATCAGATTGGTTGGTCAAGGGAGAAACAGTTCCTGCTTTCTGTTGCTCTTTCACTTTTCAGCTATGGCTGATGCAGCAAAGGGCTCATCCTGCGAGAGCGGTCCAAAACTTCCGGGCTGACCCTTTTTGGACAATGAGGATCCTTGATGGAAATCATCACTGTCCCTTGAGAAGACAAGGAATACGCAAGTGGGCTACCAGTCACCTTCCACCATCCGGGCTCCTTGCAGTTGGAAACCTAGCCTGTCTTTGGCAGCAAAGCTCAGTCTCATTGATATTGTCAGTTGGGGTTTCAGGAAACCAGGACCGTCCATACTGCCTCCCACAACAATTAACACCTCCCTGTTAAGATGCACCACAAGTCGGTACAAAGAGGTGCTTAGTTTTTAGACACTTACAGGTGGTCCTCAACTTACAGCTGTTTGTTTAACAACGATCAGAAGTTATGACGACCTTGGAATGGGTGGTTTATGGCCTGTAAAGTAATTCTGAGCGTCACAAAACATCCCACCACCACACTGCGGTCATATGATCGCATTTCGGGTGTTTGGCAACTGGCTCGCACTTATGACTGCTTGCAGTGTCCCATGGTCCAATGATTGGGTTTTGCAACGTTTTGGCCATTTTCGGGCAATAACATGCCCATTGGAGAAGCTGGATTCTCTTAAACAACCCATGATTCACTTAATGACCGCCATAAAAATGGTCGTAAAGTCGGGTCCGGTCACATGGTGACTCGACTTATGACCGCAACGACTTACGATGGAAATTCTGGTCCCTATTGTGATCATAAGTCGAGGACTACTTTTATATTATTTGTAGGAGATACCCTTCTGATCTACGGGTTTTGGCAATATGTGGCAATGCATCAAATCAAGCATTTCGTTTTTGGTTTCATTGCTACATTAATATAATAGGAAACATAACAGAATGACATAATAATATGTAGCACAATGTAATGTAATGTTTGATATGATAGAACAACACACGGTTTTGCAGTATAATGTATTCTGTTACCATATAAATTGATGGATCCCCAGCAAATGGTCTACCTTCTTCTTTTTAAATAGTTTATTAAAACATTTAAAGAAAGAGAATAAATAGCTGCATTAAAAAAAAGAGAAAGAGACATGGGGGATAAAGAATAAAATATCAGTAAATAAATGAAGAGTTTACAATGATCATAAAGCTTGACATTCGTTTTTTTGTTCATTCATTCATGGCACAGAACAAAGCCCGTTATGTCCGCTTAAGAAATAAGTAGAAATCTCTACAAAACTCCGGACGTAATATTAATAGTGATATCCCCAATCATTTCTTTTAGGTTTTCACGAAGTTCAGGACCAACGCAACTATGGCATTTAGCTTGGTGGAAGACCGTGTAGGGTGATTCAGAGGCTCAGCCACCCAGCAGTTCCTGAGGACAATGCAGAGTCTAGCTGCCCCCATCACCCAACCATTGGTGCTGGTTGGACCCACCTTCTCCAGGTAGTTGAATTCCATTGCAATCTCTCTGAAGAAGAAGTAGACATGGTTCTTCCACTCCACCGCGTGGACAAAGTAGGGCTCTGCACAGGGTGGGGGAAGAAACAAGAGAAGAGGTCAAGCAGGACCATCTTGGGAAGGTCCTTCAGAAGCTGCCTCGTTTACTCCCTTCTCCCTTTACTAGATTTAATGACTTGCTCCAGAGGACCCCAAACAATCCAACGAGGAACCACCACAGAGGAGCTGGATGCGAATCAAAAAAGGTGTTCCTTGCTCCATGCTCCAGATGACGTCTCAGAACCCCACTCTTGGCTCAGGCCACCTCACTAAAATTGGGGTACCCACTCCACGCAACCCAGAGCTTCATTGCACACAGGGTTTTTTTTTATGAAGGACCTCCCACTGGCCTTTTCTTCTCCATCGGGGGATCTGGGTGTGCAAGCGTTTAAGGCAGTGTTTCTCCATCGGGGGATCTGGGAGTGCAAGGCAGTGTTTAAGGCAGTGTTTCTCCATCGGGGGATCTGGGAGTGCAAGCATTTAAGGCAGTGTTTCTCAACCGTGGCAACTTTAAGATGGGTGAACTTCAACTCCCAGAATTCCCCAGCCAGCTGTGCTGGCTGGGGAATTCTAGGAGTTGAAGTCCACCCATGTTAAAGTTGCGGGGATTGAGAAACACTGATTTAAGGAAATGTTAACTGATGCATTGACCTTCAGGGTCCCAGGAATCTAGAATGGGAAGGGTCCCTTGAGGGCATCCAATCCAACCCCTGCTCAGGGCAGGAATCATTTAAGCATCCCCAACAGATCACTTCTTGAGCGCATCCAGGAGTGGGGAGCCCCCTTCCTATGCATGAGTTCTCCTAATAAAACAGCTCTTCCTGTCTGGAAGTTTTTCTTATCATTCTAGCAGTATCAGCCTTCCTATATCTCCAGTCTGCTATTCCATGTCCCACATTCTGGAATAATGGAGCCCAGGTCTTGATTGTCTGCAGGATCCCCTCCATGGCCTTTTCTCAAGGCTGGACATTCCCAAATCCTTCCCGGGGCTTCGCTCTTGCTGTGTTCATCATCCTTGCACCCCTTTGCTGAGCCTGTCCCAATTAATGCAACCCCCAGAGCTAGACACGATCTTGCTTGCGGGGACTAATCAAAATGGAAACATCGCTTCCCCAGGGTTAAACACATCTTCGGATGCCAACTAAAACATGGCTTTCTGTCTTTTTTCTTTTTTTCTTTTTCTGCAGCTACATCACCCAGCTGACTCATCTCCAGCCCGAGATCAACAATATTTCCAAGGTCTTTTTCTCGCATATTATTGCTAAGCCATTAAAGAAATCTTAATTGATAGGGCCAGAGGGGTCGACCAAGGGCATCAGTTAGCATATGAATGTACCCAATTGTGCAGAAACATGGGCAGGCATGCCTACATGCGTTTGCTTTGTGAACGGAGCATGCCCCTGTAGGGAATCTTGCAAAAACAGCGAGCGATTCCTGCAGCTGGGATTAATTTCAGAAGCTGTTTATCTCCTAAATTAGAGTGAACAGCCCTTGGCCTTATGTCCTCCACAAGGAAAAGGAAGGCAGGTAACTTTCATCTTGCTCATGGCTCCCAGGCTACATAATTTTTCCCTGGCACTTCTTCTATTTTGCCAGTTATATTATTTTAAACACTCATATGCACACTGACGTGCATGCACACCAAGGCAACTTTTAAAATCATTCCAGAATCTTTTGGTGGATCAGCTGGAAGGAATATTAGCTCAGGCCACAATTCTACACCTTTAATCAAGCGTATTTCCCACCAAAGGCTAAAACACTGGGAATAAACATGCATCGGTTTGGCTATAAACTTTGCCTCTGTATTTTGGCTTCCACTTTTAAGAAGTTTTCAACCCTTTTCTAATCAAAAAGATCTTGCCTTCCCAAGCATGCTCACATCATTCTGGTTTGGAACCATAAATATAGCAACTGGGGGCAAAACTAGGATGGTGGTTCTTCTTTTTAACTTAGACACGAAGTTAAAAAAACCTCATCTTTTTGTTCACTCAGGCATTTTAAATCTCGCCTGTAAAGTTTTAGATTATCCTCTCCGTTGATTTTATCTGCCATTTTATTCTGCTGTCCTAGTGTGGTGTATTTTATTCCTTTCAGCTGGTTTGCGGACTCTCCATGAAGCTGTGGCATGGAAATATATCAGGTGAAATACTAGTCTGCCTAAGTTCGTGTCACTTTGTGAGAAAAGCTGTTTGATTTCTGGGCCCAGGGAATTCACCAGCTCCCCCATTGCGGCTTTCATCAACCCGATGCCTTCCAGAGACGCTGGACAACAACACCCCCAATTCCCAGCCAATTGCTGGCTTGTGAACGATGGAAACTGTAAGCCAACACACCTACTGGGCCCCAAATTTAGGAGGGTTGCCGTATAGCCTGCTTTTTTTTTTTTAATGGTCTCGTGCAATGGAAATGCTGGAGGTCCTCTAGTGCAACCCCTGTGTTGTGCAGGAATCCATCACTACAGCACCCCTGACAGATGGCTATTTGGTTTCTGCCTGAAGACCTCCGATGAAGACAAGGCCTGAGGAGGTACTGAGGGAGCCTGTTCATAGAATACTAGAAAGGAAAAGTGGAAGTGACCTTAGAGAGCATCTAGTCCAACCCCTGCCCAGACTCCTCGACGGATGGCCACCCACACTACGTTTTGAACACCTCCAGTAAAGGGGAGTCTACCACCACTTAGGGCAGCCTGCTCTGCTGAACAACCAAAACCTGCTTCATTGCGATTTAGACCCTTTGTTACTTGCCCCATCTTTGGGCCCAACCCTAACAAGTCCTCCCCATCTTGTCCACCGTACTTGCAAAGAGCTCTTTCATTCATCTGTTCATTTTTCAGCAAGGAGGAAAGGCCAGACCCCTTCTTGGCCATTTGTTTCACCTCATCTTCACTATGAAATGCGTTTAAAAAAAATATCCTAAGATGCAGTTTTTCCTCCAAAGGCCCATGGCTTGAATGCTCTCCCGCATCCTGGTCAGGAAATGTTAATCTCTGGCTTGAAATCGGTGCAGCGTCTCCCAGGGGAAAAGCCTATAATGAGGCTGAAGTCATTTTCCAGCACCCAATTCCTCTCTCATGCCCCAAAATGCCACTGATAAAGTGCACCGAGGCCAAATTTATCCGAGGGATGAAGAGAAGCCAAACTGAATTCTTGGAAAGAGGCTGTGCTTCTCCTGTCCTCCTTGCCAGAGCAGCTGTGGGGGGTCCTGACCCTCATTTCCACACTCGACATCCACAAGACCATCTGCATCCCGTTCCCCACCTTTAAACCACTTGGAGTCATGCTTAACCGTGCGCAGGGCCAGGCTGTCTCCGAGGCTGCGGTAAATCACTGCGTCGATGGCCAGGAAATCGGTCACGGTGGCGGTGAACAGCATCCCTCCTACCAGGGCCAGGGAGAGAAAGGAAGAATGAAAAGAAAACAGCTGAAGAAGTTAGGCCAGCAGAAAAGGAGAACGGTTGTTACATAAAAATACCTGGGAGAGCCACATGCCCAGGCTTTGGAAATCAAAACAGGCCAAGCTACTGAGAGATGCAACAGAAAGGATGCCAGAGAGAGGAATCAGGAAGGAGTGGAAGAAAGGAAGAGAGAAAGGGGAAAAAGGGAAAAAATCTTGCACTAGTGGAAAACTGGGCAGAGGGAGATCAAAGGGAAACAGGAGGGATCAACGGCCAGATTTTTGGAGAATTGGCAAATGGGCAATCGGAGGGATGAATGATGCTGATGCTCATGGGGAAGAGGTGAGGCCAAGGAGCCGCTTGATCTTGGAGAGTTTAAGTCTTAATGCTTAGGCAGGAGATCACCAGGTAAGGTCTGTAGGCTAGATTGGAGAGCCCCAAACAGCCAAATTGTAGACATTTTAGGAGGAGAGGCGTGTTGGTCTCTGGCATCTAAAAATCAGGAGTCAGGTGGCATCTTTCCCAACTAACCAATTTTATTAAAAGGCAGAAAGAAATATCCACAACACTTCCTAAGCCATTTCAGGCGACTTGTTCAGATTTCCCGGCCTCTTAAGGGTAAGGGCAAAGGGAGAAAGGACACCACTCGGAGATCTTAGGGAGAGAGGTGGGGGTAGCAAGGAAATGAAAACGAGACAACAGCAGCCGGGTTGGCAGTGCCTCCTTCCCACGGCACTGACCTGTAAAGAGGGCAATGTTGGCATGCTTGGGATCATATGGGCACCGGGCCATGCCACTGATGTTGTCACCCACAGGTTCTAGATAGTCCATCTGTTGGAAGGAGAATGGATTAGAAGACATGTGGACCTATAATCTTTGTCCTCCCTTCTAATTCATGTTGACGGCTGTCCCCAAACCAGGTTCCCCCCTCAGTGCCCATAATTCCATGGAAAATTGCAGAGAATTCTGGGAATGAAAGCTTACCCAACCGGGAGATACTTAGTTTGAGAAAGCCTGTGTGATAGATTTAACTTGCTCTAGATCAGTGTTTTTGGCAACTTTAAGATGCATGGACTTAAGTTTTCTCAAATTAATTCCAGAAAAAAGCTACAGACCAGTTCTTTTTCAGTTCCTTAACATGTTTCATTATTATCAGGAGCCGCTAATGGTCATATGGAGATTCGTTTTACATGGTTGAAGGATATCTCAAAAGTCTTTCCTTGGATTCATTTTACTTTTAAGCTTAACTTCTGCATTGGCTTGATTTGAGGGAGCCCATGTTCAGGTACTATTATATTTTTTTAAAATATACTTCAATCAAAACAAACCCCAGATTTATTAACGTTGATATCGGCTTCACCAAGAATCCATCTGCAGTTGAGAGAAAGGTGTAATGTGACGGTGGGCACACCCAGGATATCTAGAATGTTTATAAATATACCTGAAATAAAATTTTCCATCCTTCACTCTTCATTTCACCAATTGCAAGCTTGCTTTTGCAAAGGCTCCCCTCAGTGTGCAAATACAGGGGGAAAAAAAACATGTTCCCCAATTTCCACATATTTCTCCCAACATTTTTGCCTGCAATTTTCTTAGCACATGCAGATCTGTAAATTTTTTTTTGCAAAGCATTAATTTATTGTGCATAATTTCTTAGTTGCAAATGTACAGGGTTACAGCATACTAGGCAATACAATTTAAACATGCACAGATCAGCAACCCATGATAGGTTGATTGCCTGTGGCCCCAACATCCCTTTATACCCCTGCCCCCCCAAAAAACCTGGGTGGTAAAGTGTCTGCTTTGGGGGCAGAAAAGTGCAAAAACTGGGGGTGGCAAAGCAGCTGCTTTGGGGGCACAAAAATGTAAAAAAAAAAAAAAGTGGAAGAGAATGCAAGATTGTTTGCACTCCCATTCTTTAATCACGGGGCAGAAAGCATTTGACAGAATGCTTCTTGTGATACCGCCCCACTCCAAGAAGCCTTTTGCAGCACACGGGCTGATCAGGCAGTTGATTTTGGTTATCCCAAATCTGGGAAAGGTTTCCTTTCCGTAACATACGGTTCAGGAGTTTGGATTTTGTACATCTGCGTTAGAAATTAGATTAAAAGATGATGCCTGCAGCTTGCTCTATGGTTCTTGGCAAGTTAATTCTCCAGTCAGGGTGGCTGAACCCAGGAAGAACCCGTCAGTGTTGGGCAAGTGATGCAGAGGAGGACCAGGGTAGGAGGACCAGGTACTCACACTGTAATCGGAGCAAACAGGGTTGAAGGCATTGGTCCCACACACAAAGAGCACATTGGTGCTGCGGATGAGCAGCACTTTGATAAAATTCCGGCATTCTGCCTGGGGAGGAGAAAAATAATATGGTGAGGGTTGCTGAGCGAAAGGCGGTCTTTGCACGCTCAGGATCTGCTGCATGAGCCAAGGCAAATTCTTGGATGGAACCCTGACTGGGGGAGAAATTCCAGGAGACAGAGCTAAGGATGTGTGGCTTTATCTTAAACCCTGACTGTGCTGCTAGTTTTCTGCATCTTGCAATGCAGGACCATCTCCTTGCAATGGGCACCATCCAAACTCATCAAACCTTCCAAACATCAAACCTCGGTGCTGAGTCCAAGGCTGATCTAAAATGGGACCCCAGAACATTGGCAGGTGGAGGGAACGCTGAGACCTGCAGCAATGATTCAAAAAGAAAAACAACCCAAATTTGAAAGCAACCCCAAAGGATCGCCCTTCGGCTGAGAGATCACACGGATGTTAAACATTGCTCCGAAAAGAAAGTTGGAGAAGTTGAGGAGGGAGGATGGGGAAATCACAGTTGTTTTTGCAATGCTTGTTGCTGTTGGACCTCCAATACCCTTCTTCCCCATCTTCTCACAAGTCCCACAATGCCCACCCGCTATCGAATGGGGGCCGGATGTGCTTATCAGCTGCCCTTACAACAGACCTGTAAGATAGGCCAGCCTGGGAGAAAACACTTGAACCCAGAACAGCCTTGCCATTGTGGGTGGAGGCAAATACTTGGCCCTTGAATCTTTTGACCCTAAGTGCACCACAGTTATTATTGAGGTCAGTGCTGATGCTGTTGGTGCATGGTGTCCTTCAAAAATCACATTTTTCTCCTCCTGGTTAGGGATGTTAGAAAAATGTCGTCCGCCTTCCAGGTCAGCCTGTTCTTCTTATGATTGCTGAGGGTGGAAGCGGGGTTATTTTGGACCCCCAGCTTCTCATCCGCCACTGAATGGGCTCTTGTGCGTCTCCTGGAGATAATATTCATCGTCCTTTGCTTCTTCAAACCAGCACCTTTTCCCTCTCTCGGTTTCCATGGTTTCAGAACAGGCCGGAGAAAGAGAAAAAAGACATTCTTTGGGAGAAAAAAAAAAACAGTGGGTGATTTTCACCACCTCCCTTCTCGGTGCCTGTTTTTCTCCATCGGGTTTTTTTTTTTTTTTTTTTGGAAACCTTTGTTTCTGCCAATTGGAGAGACTGAAAAATCAGCCCCCAGAATATCTAGAGCCATTTCACCCTGTGGAGGAAAAATGGCTCCTGAAAGCAAAAAAAGAGCCAGAAAAACAAGTGATCTAAATGTCCCCAAGATGCACATCTACAGGCTGGAGGCTGTCCGGCGAAGGAGCAACCGCTTCAAAGTAGGATCTCTGGTGCTCTGCACGTTCCCCATGAAAAGATCTGCCCAGGTTGAACAAACAATCCAGGATGCTCACTACAGGTAGTCCTCGCTTAACAACCATTCGTTTAAATGACGGTTCGGAGATACAATGGGGCTGAAAAAGTTCCTTACGACCCACCCTCGAAGTTACGACTGTCGCACCACCCCCACAATCACACGATTGCGATTTGGGCACTTGGCAACTGGCTCGCAGCTTCCTGTGGTCACGCGATTGTGGTTTGCGACTTTCCCAGCTGTCTTCTGACAAGCCAAATCAATAGGGAACCACTGATTCGCTTAACAACCATGGTGAAAACGGTCGTAAAATCGGGTCCGGTCACGCGATGCTTTGCTTAATGACTGCATCGCTTAGCGACCAAGATTCCGGTCTCAACTGTGGTCGTTAAGCGAGGACTCCCTGTATGTTAGTCAAAAGGCATGTCTGCTGTTGCCTCTGAGAAGGGTTCCCAACTCGCTGCCCTAACCCGTCTCTCCAAAGATGCAGAGATGATCCGTTCTCCCAGGAGGCACCTGGTCACGTCCCTCTGTGAGTCACAGTTCTGGCCTCTGTTCCTTCCAAACACGGTGGCTTTCATGCTCTACAAATAACCCTTCTTCCAGGTGTGGGAGCCACCACACTTGAGCATGGAGAGCTGCCACCATTTCCAAATGCAAATTGAATTATCAACCTCCCCTCACCCCCAGCTTCTGTACCACGAAACCTCTAATTCCCAGCCTTCCCCCCCCTCGGGGGAACCTTCTCTGTTTGTCCCAAGCAAGGTGGCCTCTGAGGGTCACTGCTGGGCCCCCTGCCCACACTTCTTCTTGCAAACATTTGACATCAAATGTGATTTATTAGGATCCTCGTATAATTGCTTCTGTAATTAATTATTTCCGGTCTGTTGATCAGAAGAGACACATCTCATAATCGGTGCGAAATCCAATTTCCAGATTCTATTAACACCTCCCTGGGTTGCACATATGACAGAAGTGTCTGCATCCCAAGGGGCTGGAGCAGAAGACCTCCGGGGGTCTCCAGGGGGTGCCATTCGCGGGGGGGGGAGGACGGTATGCGTCTCCTGGCCCAAATGTGGTGGAGATCCAGTAAGTGCTTGCGAGGACAAGAGCACTGGCTTGCCAAAATCCTTTCCTCTCCCTGCTTAAAGTAGCAGAGGAGAGAGGAATCTCAGCCAACAGCAGTGATAGTCTGTGGAAAGGGGAAGAAATCTTGGGGGGGGGGCAGAAACTGGGATGCCACTTGGGATGCCCCTGGGAGGCAGCTTTAGAGGGTCACGTGTTCCCTGATTGGCTGGAGAAAGGCAAAAAGGAAGGGGAATGATTTCAAATTTATTTGGTCCAATGCATCTGGAATAAAATCTGGGTCAGGGGGGGAATTCTGGGAGGGAAGTTGGGGAAGCCTGTTTTCGGGGAAGCTTTAAAGCTGTGTTTTTCAACCCTGGCAATTTCTTAAAGAATTCCCCAGCCGGCATGCTTTAAGTTGGGTGGACTTCGACTCCCAGAATTCCCCAGCTGGTATGCTTTAAGTTGGGTGGACTTCAACTCCCAGAATTCCCCAGCCAGCCATGCTTTAAGTTGAGTGGACTTCAACTCCCAGAATTCCCCAGCCTGTATGCTTTAAGTTGGGTGGACTTCAACTCCCAGAATTCCCCAGCCAGCTATGCTTTAAGTTGAGTGGACTTCAACTCCCAGTATTCCCTAGCCGGCATGCTTAAGACGTGTGAACTTCAACTCCCAGAATTCCCCAGCTGGCATGCTTTAACTTGGGTGGACTTCAACTCCCAGAATTCCCTAGCCGGTATGCTTTAAGTTGGGTGGACTTCAACTCCCAGAATTCCCCAGCCGGCATGCTTTAAGTTGGGTGGACTTCAACTCCCAGAATTCTGGGAGTTGAAGTCCACATATCATAAAGTTGCCAAGTTTGAAAAACGCTGCAGTAAATTCTCACGGCGCTTCCTTTTCCATCCTAATTTTGCATTATTTCAGTTTAAAGGATTTCATTTCCTTGGCAAAAAGCCGCAATTGGCTGTTGGCCACCACTGTTCTCTGGTCTTTTGGCTTCCTCTTTCTTCCATCTACAAAATGGTCATAATAATATGGAAAAAGAGAAAAAGAAGGGAAACGACTTTAAGTGATGGAGCTGGCTCCTGAGAGCCCCATGGACTTCAGGAAAAGGCAATTACTTGGTCTTGGACCACGCACAGGCTGTTGGCACTTTGAAGGTGCAAAATATATTCACAACAGAACTTCAACCAAATTAAAGCAAGAACGACTTCCATATATACCAGATATGCAAGGCATTTAAGTATTTAGTATATGGTTTTTAAGGGGGAAAAGAACCGAAATCAGAAATGCACGAAAATTTTAAACGTTTATGAATAATCTATCTCAGTCGGAGTTTTACGAAGAGGGAGTTAGAAGACAAATATTTATTTATAATGTTTCTAATAGCAATTCTTCGTCCCTCGTATTTATTTATCGGTGTCTTTAAAAAACAGCAGGGATTTTAGCACTCAGCTCAAAGATTCAAATCCTTTTGTGTACTGTTAAAAGAATGCCACGGACGTTGCTTTTGCTGTTCATTTCTTATCAACAATATTCTGAGCATTAACCGTAGCAGCTTGGTAACTCCTTGGTCCACTTGCTGGTACAATATTATATTTCTGCATTGACTAAAAAAAAAAGAATTCAGATTGAGGGAAGCAGAAGAAAGGGAATGAGAGCAGAGCAGAGGATGGACAGGGCCAATCAGATTGCTGAAAAGTTTTTGGAAGAGCCGCAGGACGTCAGCCGGGACTGGTTTCGATGGAAGCCGCTCACCCGTGTAAGTCGTTGATTCTTAGGCCCAACTCAACAAGATCGAACCAGCATAAGCAGCAGCTGCCAAATCAAATTTCCTAACTTTGAACTAACTCGGCCATCCTGGGTGGCCATTAGACCTGGATGGCTTGCTTTCCCCATTTTTTTTTAAACATTAAAACCATCCATTGAACAAGGGAGGAATATTTCATTTTTCTTTCCTTATTTTTTCTATCATGCTCAAACTGCGGTGGTTGGTGCCTTCAAAAGGACCCTGGGTTTGCCTATTTCCTTTGCTAATCACTTTAGGAAATGGCTTGTTAGCTGCTTTTCAGCTATTAGGAACCTTTGTTTTACAGCATCAGGTGAGTTTCCTTCAATCCTGAGCGAAGGAAGTTTTAAATACAAGTTGAAGGACTTAATTTTTTTTTTTCTGGAATAAACCGTAAAAGGGCGATTGAAACTTTGACTTTAGAAAGTTACAAGCAGACCAAGGGTACAGATAAATTTGAAATAAGATTTTGGAATTAATTATAAGGAATCCTTCCCGTGGGAAAATGTCGTTTCTTTATGTATTTATTTTCTTTTCCTTTACTATATTCTTATTTTTTCCTTCTTTTCTATTTTTCTTTTTCTCTTTTCCCTTGTTTCCCCGCACCTTCTACTTGTTCTTTTTATTCTTTTATATTTTTTTACTTTGTATTAGTTTTTATTGTTGTAAATTGGAATCTTTAATAGAATTACTATAAAAAGAAGAATCTCTATGTGGAAGACAATACTGTAATGATAGACCCAAATTCAGAAAACTGGCAGGGACCAATGGGCATGTTTTACTCTGGATAGGGGCTTGGACTGGATGGTTTAAATGCCTGCTTCTAATCCTATGATTTTGTTCAATGTTTCTAGTCCTCATGTTGCAAAGCTAAGTGCATGCTGGCTGGGGAATTCTGGGAGTGGAAGTCCACACAGCTTGAAGTTGCCAAGGTTGAAAAACACCGGCCTCGGTTAACCCAATTCCTCTGTTCTTCCTTTAAGATTTGTTAACCTCTCTAGGCTGCTTAAACTCCAGAGCAGGAAACAGAACCTGAATACAGGCAGCTCTGATTTTGAAAACCAAAAATCTTACTCAGAAAATTCAAAGCCCATCTCCTGAATGATGCTATCTGATTTGACTTCTTTTTTTAAAAAAAGAATATCAATGCACCCACTGAAAGGAAAGGAGGCACCCTTGGAGCCACTGTTAGATTCTCTTTTCGCTTCCTTTCAGACATTCATGCAGCAAACTCAGTGTTTTCCCAAGCAAGGAGAGCAGAGGAGCCTCGCAGAATATTTGCAGGAATATTTGCAGACTGCTTGAGATGCAAAATCTTGGAATTACAGGTAGTCCTCGATTTACAACCACAATTGGGACTGGAACTTTGGTCGCTAAGTGAAGCGATCATTAAGTGAGGCATCATGTGCCCAATTTTATGACCTTTTTTGCTGTGGTTAAGTGAATCACCATGGTTGTTAAGCACATCATGTAGCTGTTAAGTGAATCTGGCTTTCCCCATTGACTTTGCTTGTCAGAAGCCATCTGGGAAGGTTACAAATGGCGAACATGTGACCCCGGGACACTGCAACCATCGTAAATACATGCCGGTTGCCAAGCGCCTGAATTCTGATCACGTGACTGCGGGGATGCTGTGATGGACGTAAGTGCGAGGACTGGTCGTAAGTCACTTTTCAGTGCCGCCATAACTTCAAACGGTTGCTAAATGAATGGTTGTAAGTCGAGGACTACCTGCATGGCAAAACAGGTTTTGCACCTTCCCCCGGATTCCCCAGATTTTGCGCCTTCCCCTGGAAACCAAGTGGAAGACCACTTTGAAAGCTTGGCACAACCTCCATTTCTATGTGGCTGGTGTGAAACACACCCAGTTTGCCTCCCTGGAACATTCTGCAGATGTTACGTTGCTCCCACTGCTCCTTTGCCCTTCCAGGACCTTAGGAGCAGATGCGGTAGGACAGGGTCCTGTTTGATGCCAGCTGTACGCATCATTTATTCCAGCTGCACAGGCGGGCGTTGCTGAAAACAGCCTCTGAGTTGCACGAGTCTGGACAGCCGAATCAAAAATAAAAATAACAGATACACGTAGCCAAGGAAGACATCGCTCCCCAGCAGCGGCTGCAGGACTGACCCCCTTCCTGACCCACTCCTGCTGTTCAAAAAGGCTGCATTGGCCTGACCAAGTTTGTTAAAAAAAAAAGAAAAAAAAGAACCAGGGCACGAATCTCCACATGCTAACCTTGGCTAGTTTAACCTTGGTTAGGTTTTCTACAACTTTTTGGCGTTGCATCCAGGTCTCCTTGTGGTTCGCCAGAGGAAGAGCAGGATACAAGTGCAAAAGAAGGCGGTGATGGGAACAATTTACTTACTTCATGTTTCCCCTTCATGTGGCAGATGTTGATATCGTGCTTGTTCGACCTCCACGTCATTTTCTGTGTGAAGAGCAGAATGGCCAAAAAGGATCAGGCAAAGAAGGGCACCAAGGATGGCTTAGGAAGATCATCCCCCTGCCCTCTTCCCCCAAAACAACTGAAACTGCAAAGAGAGCCACTCAAACGTATGTAAGCGCGGCAAAAAGAACACTTCAACGACACCTCCGAGAATTAGTGACGGATGCACCTTTTCTTAGTTTTCCTGTCTGTCTCGCTTGCAGTCTTTCAAGCCAAGGGCCTTTTCTGTCTCAGCTTCCACTGCTCATGTCCGTATGTGGCGAGCAGTTTTCCAAACATCGGCATTTAAGTTTGTAAACCTGTGCCAAAAGCATACCTTCTTGTGCCACGCAGTTTTCCCCAAGAGAACTCTTTTTTGTGCATATACCACATATATATATATGTATATGTATATGTATATGTATATGTATATATATAGTATATTTTTGAAAAGGTACAGATTTGTTCATAGCATTTGCTAATCTGGTCTTGCTTTTGACCCACTGCCCTGAAAAATCTGACATTTCCTGAATCGATCTACAAGACCAAAATATATTTTCTCTGAATTCCATTTGAGAGAATGCAAAATGCCTTTTCCGTATATGGGACTTCCTGAGACTCTTCCCGAAAAAGACCTGATTCTGATCTGTTCTGGATCCTCCGGAGAGCCATTGATATATATCTATCTCAGATAAATAAAAAAAGGAAGGAAAGAATGGATAATTTATTTTTGAAAAGGTGGATGTGAGCGTTCCAACACCAGCAAGTGTCTTAGAAATTAAATGGCTAGCGGTAAGCAATGGGAGAATTAAATAACAGAAAGAATTTACAAAAATAACAATAAAAAGATGATTATTTCTCTAACGGGACCTGGGCAAGCACTTTGGAGAGTACAGGTGGTCCTCACTTAATGACCATTTGTTTAATGATGGTTTGGACTTACAACGGTGCTGAAAAAATCAATTTATGACCGGCCCTCACACTTATGACTGTTATAGTGTCCCCGCAGTCACATGATCACGATTTGGGTGCTTGGCAACCGGTTTGCATTTATGACCATCACAGTGTCTTGTGGTCATGTGATCGCCATTGTCAATCTTCCTGGCTGGCTTCTGGCAAGCAAAATCAATGGGGAACTGTGTCATTCACTTAACGACCAGGTGGTTCGCTCAATGCTCATGGTGATTTGCTTAATGACCACCGCAAAAAAAGTCATAACATTGGGTCAGATTCACTTAATGACTGCTTCATTCAGCAACCGAAATTCTGGTCCCAATTGTGGTTGTTAAGCTAGGACTACCTGTATATAAGAACAGAATTTCTCTGGATGCAGGTGGGCAGTAATTGATTAATAATAATAATCAGTGTTCCTCAACCTTAGCCATGCTGGCTGGGGTATTCTGGGAGTTGAAGTCCACACATCTTAAAATAGCTAAGGTTGAGAAACACTAATAATAATAATCATAATAAATCTATACTTATTGAGATCTTTCTGTTAGACTTGCTGTAATTGCAACCAAACCCAACTCTACCTGAGCAGTTGTAAATCCACAGATTCATTTCACAAGTGGAGAGAAAATCTCAAAGAGCTATTGAAGGAAATGCGATGGGGAGGAATTTTATATTTTAGACTGCGGTAGCTAAATTGAATCTGATTCTTAGGTTTTGTTTTCCTAATGCTCAGGTAAACATTATTTCTTTGCAATTTCTGTCTCTTGAGTTTTTTTGCTGCTGTTAGAAAACAGAGAAAAAAGTGTTGTGTCCTTCCAGTTCAGTGTTTCTCAACCTTGGCAGCTTTAAGATATGTGGACTTCAACTCCCAGGATTTCCCAGGCTGGCTGGGAATTCTGGGAGTTGAAGTCTAGAGAATTCTGGGAGTTGAAGTCTAGAGAATTCTGGGAGTTGAAGTCCACACTTTTCAAAGTTGCCAAGATTGAGAAACCTTGCTATAGTTTTGGGGGAAAGAGAGAATTTTGGTGACAAGACAAATTAAAATATACGTATTCTGCAGAATAAACTGTATCCTGCACCCAACAGGAAGACTGTATTTTCAGCAAAGTAGAGCTCAGGGTCTCAGGACTGGGGTGAATAGAGGCTGTTTGTTTCATTCATTATTTCCACCCTTCACAGGCCCACGTTCCATTTCAGCAGCCACAGGCTGAACTCCAGAGAATTTCCTTCAATTATTTCAATTTCTTTCCATTTTCCCCAAGCAGATGCACAGACAGCTCACTTCTGATCGTGAATTGGGAACCCACAGGACAGAACACCCCACAATCACAACCTAAACAAAATCCACGCAGATGGAAGGGTGGCAGGACAGGCTCCCAGGCTAGCTTTCTCCCTGATATGTTCACTTTCTAGGTGCTGGGATTAAAAACTCTTGTTGCTAAATGGATGTCAGCATGGACAGACTGCTGGCTGAAAACCTGGCACCAATAAGGGTTGTTCTACTAGCATTTTTACTAGTAGGAAAATTTAGGGAAAAAAAAAGTTTTGCACTGGCTATAACCTAAAGCAAAATTTGCCTTCGATTTGAGATTGATTCCTGGTGACTGTAAGGATCAACCACACATTCTTAGCAGTAATGTGGAACTAGTTTGGAAATTGGGCAGATTCCCCCCTGCCATTTCCTAGGCTAGCTTATAGCCTTGGGATCGCCTCATGGTCTCCCATCCAAATATTAATCATTGTCCACCTTACTCAGCTTCTGAGGTCAGACGAAACTGGCTGGGTTCAGCCACCTGCTGAAAGTTCACATACCTGGAAGTAAATTTCACAGGCTTACACCTGAATAAACCAGGCAGGGCTGCGTGCCACAAGTGTGCAGTTTTAAAGCTATCTCCACCTTCCTGGATGCAAACTGTACCATGCACATTGCATATTACTGCAACAGCAATTCAGATAGTCCTCACCTTACGACCAAAATTGGGACCGGAACTTCCGTCGCTAAGCGATGTGGTCGTTAAGTGAGTTGTGCCCGATTTATGGCCTTTTTTACAATAGCCATTAAGTGCATCAATGGTCGTTAAGTGAATCTGCCTTCTCCCATTGACTTTGCTTGTCGGAAGCCCCCTGGGAAGGTCGCAAATGGTGAGCACATGACCCCGGGATGCTGCAACTGTCATAAATGCATACTGGTTGCCAAGCGCCCGAATTCTGATCATGTGACCATGGGGAATTGTCGGTTGTAAGTGCGAGGACTGGTTGCAAGCCACTTTTTCCAGCGCCGTCGTAACTTCGAATGGTCGTAAGTCGAGGACTACCTGTAATAATATTCTTTACAATTGTTGGCAATCTTTCTAATCTCCCAGTTCAGCAGCGGGATGGGAAAAGGTCAGCACACTCACCCGATGGTAGCGCATCTCTCCAGCCGCAGCAGATTCCAAGCTGATCCGGTATAAATTATCCCTGCGTGGAAAGAAGTGGGGAGGGGCAAGGAAGAAGCTCATTTAGAGAGACCCCACTGCACCACCTCTTCCTTTTTCAACGCTTGGAAAGCCCCCCTCTCCAAATGCAAGCTAGCCAGGTCTAGCTTAAAACAAGCCAACAATACAGAAATAAAGGCTGGAGCAGTCTGCAATTAAAAAAAAAAGGTTTTGCAAAGCAAGAACATCCCAGAAACTTAAAACTGAAGCCAGGGCCTAAAGGGGTCTGTGAGTGACCTGTCTCCTTACCCTGTTTGGTATTTTAAGTTCATAAAAAAGGCTCTGTTCATCTCCTGGCCAGCCAGATGGTTGCTGGAAGCCAATGAAATCTCAATTTTTTTATTTCAAACCCTTAGGGCAGTGCTTGTCAACCTTGGCGACTTTAAGCTGAGTGGACTTCAACTCCCAGAATTCTCCAGCCAGCAAGGCTGGCTGGGGAATTCTGGGAGTTGAAGTCCACACAGCTTAAAGTCGCCAAGGTTGACAAACACTGCCTTAGCAAATGGCAAGTATAACGACGTTAGGAAGAAAAATTAATCAGCATCTTTCTAAAAAGAGCAAGCCCAAGGGGGTCCTAATAGCTTGTTTCCAACAGTGGCTGCTGGGTGAGGGGGTCAAAAAAGTCAAGGGGGGGCAGAAGCATGTAATCAAAACCCCACCCCTTTTTCAGGGGCATCGTAAATAAAGCAGGACGGAAACGCCTCCCTTCTTCGTCCGCAGTGTTTTCTATCCAGATACTCTGCCTCTGACCACTGAGGCTCCACCTAGCTATAACTGCGAATTAGAGCTCAGACCCAACTCAAGTGCCAGGTCTTCAGTTGGGCAAACCGTGATTTAGAGCAGTGTTTTTCGAACTGGGCACCTTTAAGACGTGTGGACTTCAACTCCCAGAATTCCCCAGCCAGCTATGCTTCAATGGCACTGCTGAGACCACCATCTTGACTTCTTTGGCCACGCCCTCTCCCTCCCTCTGATCTTGGGATCATGTGCATTTCAGTTCATTTTTTGCAGCCTGAAGACCCCAGGTTGTCTACCCCCTGATTTCCAGCTTACACAACAGGCAATGGATTGAATGTGCGCTCATTCAGAATTCCTGATGATGTTGAGGCTGCAGGTAGAACCTCCACTCTTTGGGGCAGTGTACCTTTGGATTGCAGTTGCTCTGCTCTCTTTGCCAGTCGTAGGGGGGAAAAATGAGGCTAGGGGAGGCCAACGTGGATCCAGCCGCACACTCGTCCACTTGGGGAATGCAAGCATGATTGTGGCAGAATAAGTGAGGATGAGCTTGGGGCCTTGCCTCCCATTACAAATTGTATAAAAAGGGTTGGGCTTCTTATCTTGGTCACAGTACATTCTTTTTCATTTTGTGTTGTTTTCGTGTTTTAATCTTTTTTTTTTAAACAATTTGTGAACTGCCCAGACTCACTGGGAGTTGGGTGGCATATAAATTTAATAAATATTATTATTAATATTAATAATATTGATTTTTTGCTTGGAGCACTGCTGCTGATGTAGCTTTCCAGACAAGTCTCTTGTCAGTTCAGTGCGAACAAGACTGAGCAGAATCACTTTGGGAGTGGGAATTTAGACTTAACTTTGCGATGGTGAGCTTACAAGGGCTCTGGCAAAGCGGTCGAGGGATGACACCAGGCTTTCGAAGGTTGCCAACCAGGTGCCACCTTGGGTAAGTAGACGCACGATCTGTTTTCCTTCGAAGCTGTTTCTGGCAGAGTGATGAAATGGCCCTTTAGCAACACAGAGCAGCTGGACCCACAGGTATGGGCGTGCGCTTTTGCAAACGGTGCGTCTGTGCATCATTACCCCACCATCTCAGCCGCATTGCCCCGAATTTAAAAGTCCCATTAAAAACATACATGGGTAAAAATGATATACCCAGAACATTACGATGGGCAAAGTTGAGGATGTTGGGAGGAGAGACAGAGAACCCCAAGTGTGGGACAGAGCCTGTATCCTCCCTCCCTCCCTCCCTTCTCCGTTCCGTTCCATTTTATTTATTTTATTTATTTATTTTATTTTATTTAGCAAATTTATATAGCCACCCATATCATTCATGTGTCTCTTGGCTATGTTGAAGGGCTTTTCTTAATGACTCTTCACCAGCTGTGTATTTCATTTCTGCTTTTATTTTTATTTTTTGTACTGGATATATATTTGTTTTTAATGATGTGAGCTGCTTAGAGCCACGTATCTTCTCCCACAATCTTGTTTAGATTTAGGTTTAATGTTTTTTTAATGGTTATTTAAGACTGTTTGGATTGTTGGCTTTATTGTGCCCTTCCCAGTCATGTTCGTGAGATGGGCGGCTATATAAATTTGACAAACAAACAGATAAACAAAACGGACTTGAGATGGCTGGCCATATGAATCGAATGGAAGGAAGGAAGGAAGGAAGGAAGGAAGGATAAACTAAGGAGCAAGAATATGCCTATCTGAAGAGGAACCCCAAGGAATTTTATTTATTTATTTATTTAAATTTATTTATTTATTTGTATTTGTATCACCGCCCATCTCCCCCAACCAGGAGGAACAACCTGTTCCTAAGGTGGTGGTGGATGGTTTTTTAAAAAAAATTTAGGCCTGATCTGAATATTCTCTTCTAATGTATTCACCTTTGGGACCTAATTCCCAAACTGAAGACTCTTTGGAAGAACTTCCCCCCTCAGCCAATTTCTTGGATTCTGCGCGATTTATTTTCACATCTCCAACGGCAATATTTTAGCCTAATTAAGCCGGAGAAGGCCAAGCGTTTGCCCCCCAGGAGACCACATTCCTCATTTTCCACTTTGCAAGCCTGCAAACACATTGCACGCAGCTGACTGATCGTATCTGGGGCTTGAAGAATTGCAGCTTGAAAAAGCCGTTGCTGTTCCTGCTGGATCTTAAGCTACCTGAGGTTATGGGGTCCATTCACTCAACTCTGAACGACGCCCTCGACACCAAAGATTAATTCCCAGGTTTCAGCAAGGGGTTACGGAGCCGGTGAAGAATCTGCAATTGTTCCACACCTTGAGGCACCATGACAGGTCCGTAATAAGACAAAGCGATCCTGCACCGACTCAGAAAATATCACCCGCTGAATTGCAGACTTGGGAAACGGAGCAGCAGAAATGGTATTTGTGGAAGGCATCCTGGGAATTGAAGTCCACACCTCTCATGGTGGCCAAGGTTGAGAAAAACCGATCTAATGCCTCAATCCTCAATCTCAAAGGAATGGGAAATAAGTCCCTCTTTGTGGGGGGAGGTGGGCGGCGATAAAAATTTGATAAATAAATATTTTTTTTTAAAAAAAAGGAAGAAAGAAGAATAGCTTATTTCCTAAAGCAGTGTTTCTCAACCTTGGGCACTGTAAGAGGTGCGGACTTCAACTCCCAGAATTCCCCAGCCAGCAGCTGGCTGGGGAATTCTGGGAGTTGAAGTCCGCACCTCTTACAGTACCCAAGGTTGAGAAACGCTGATCTAGACCATCAGCCTGTTCTGCCAGTGGCCCATCAACTGCTTAAGGAAGCCCACCGGTCTCCCGGCAGATGGCCTTCAGAGGAGGCCCCACTTTCATCAAGGCTAAGAGCCCCTGATCCCCACGTCTCCCACGAATGGCTCCTGCCCTTTCGTGAAGCCAACCAAGCTGGTCACCAGCCCCACATCTCCTGGTAGCAAATTCCAAAGTGTAATTATGCCTTGTGTAAAAAAAAAAAAATCCTTTTGTCTGTCCTGATTCTTCCAAAATTCAATTTCACGGGGTGAAATCTATTATTTTGGAAAGGGGGAAACAGCTCGCCTACCAGGAATAATTCTATATACCATGATCATGTCCCCTTTCGTTTGCTCCTTTCTAGGCTAAAAAGCCCCCGCTATTACAACTTGTCCTCCTTCAGAAGCTGCTCCTGCCTCTGGACCATCTTAGGTGCCCTCCTCTGAGCCTTCCCCAGCTCACTAGATCCCTTTTGGTATTTATTTTCTTCCCTGTCATCTTCAGATTCCATGGTTCAGTTTCAGGCAAAGTGTTTTCTAAAAGAGGACAGGATTGATTGATTGATTGATTTCTATAGCCGCCCATCTCAGCAAGTGACTCTGGGCGGCTTACAACAATAAAACTATAAAACAATTAAAACAATTACAATTAAGGTTCCTCTTACATTTGCACCCTTAGCAAAATTAGCAATTATATTTTTTTTCTGTACTTCTCATTTTTTCTAAGAATATACAGAAGACCTGTATAGGAAGGGTAACAATATCGGGGATAGCTTTGACGGTGTGGGCAGTGAGCTAGAGCCAGACATCCTGAAGAGTGAGGTTGAATGGGCCTTAAGAAGCATCGCTAATAACAAGGCAGCAGGAGACGACGGCATCCGAGCTGAACTGTTCAAAATCTTGTGAGATGATGCGGTCAAGGTAATGCATGCTATATGCCAGCAAATTTGGAAAAGACAAGAATGGCCATCAGACTGGAAAAAATCAACTTATATCCCCATACCAAAAAAGGGAAACACTAAAGAA
Source organism: Candoia aspera (assembly GCF_035149785.1). NCBI lineage: Eukaryota > Metazoa > Chordata > Lepidosauria > Squamata > Candoiidae > Candoia > Candoia aspera. The sequence continues at coordinate 340,336,711 of NC_086153.1, forward strand.
TGTTCAAACTATCGAACAGTGGCACTCATTTCACATGCCAGGAAGGTAATGCTCAAATCCTGCAAGGTAGACTTCAGCAATTCATGGAGCGAGAATTGCCAGATGCACAAGCTGGGTTTAGAAAAGGCAGAGGAACTAGGGACCAAATTGCCAATATCCGCTGGATAATGGAAAAAGCCAGGGAGTTTCAGAAAAAGATCTATTTCTGTTTTATTGACTATTCTAAAGCCTTTGACTGTGTGGACCATAACAAATTGTGGCAAGTTCTTAGCGGTATGGGGATACCAAGTCATCTTGTCTGCCTCCTGAAGACTCTGTATAACGACCAAGTAGCAACAGTAAGAACAGACCACGGAACAACGGACTGGTTTAAGATTGGGAAAGGAGTACGGCAGGGCTGTCTACTCTCACCCTACCTATTCAACTTGTACGCAGAACACATCATGCGACATGCCAGGCTTGAGGAATCCAAGGCTGGAGTTAAAATCACTGGAAGAAACGTTAACAATCTCAGATATGCAGATGATACCACTTTGATGGCTGAAAGCAAAGAGGAACTGAGGAGCCTTTTGATGAAGGTGAAAGAAGAAAGTGCAAAAGCTGGCTTGCAGCTAAACCTCAAAAAAACCAAGATTATGGCAACCAGCTTGATTGATAACTGGCAAATAGAGGGAGAAAATGTAGAAGCAGTGAAAGACTTTGTATTTCTAGGTGCGAAGATTACTGCAGATGCTGACTGTGGTCAGGAAATCAGAAGACGCTTAATCCTTGGGAGAAGAGCAATGACCAATCTTGATAAAATAGTTAAGAGCAGAGACATCACCCTGACAACAAAGGTCCACATAGTTAAAGCAATGGTGTTCCCCGTAGTAACATATGGCTGCGAGAGCTGGACCATAAGGAAGGCTGAGCGAAGGAAGATCGATGCTTTTGAACTGTGGTGTTGGAGGAAAATTCTGAGAGTGCCTTGGACTGCCAGAAGATCCAACCAGTCCATCCTCCAGGAAATCAAGCCAGACTGCTCACTTGAGGGAATGATATTAAAGGCCAAACTGAAGTACTTTGGCCACATAATGAGAAGACAGGACACCCTGGAGAAGATGCTGATGCTGGGGAGAGTGGAGGGCGAAAGGAAGAGGGGCCGACCAAGGGCAAGGTGGATGGATGATATTCTAGAGGGGACGGACTCGTCCCTGGGGGAGCTGGGGGTGGTGACGACCGACAGGAAGCTCTGGCGTGGGCTGGTCCATGGAGTCACGAAGAGTCGGAAGCGACTGAACGAATAAACAACAACTTCTCATCAACAGCGATCCAAACTGCACACAACTCTCCAGGTGTGATGGCGCCACCGATTTATATAAGGGCATTGTGATATTGGCATCTCTCGTTTCAACACCCTTTCTGATCCCTAACATGCCGCAGGCCTTTTTTTTATAGCAAATGCACACTGTCTCGACACCCCCAAATTGTGCCCCACCCTTGGGCCCCCCATCCAAGAATATGGACGGATCCAGGAGGTCCTAATACCCACGACCACTGGGTAGGATTGAATCAGTGTCAGTCCTTCCCCACCCAAACCTCACAGCTTCCAGACACTGGGGCAGGACCTCAACCGCCCCACTTGGCCAGCCCGGGGATGAAAGATGTAAGTGGGTATCATCAGCACACTGGTGATCCTGAATCCCAAACTGGCAGATGACGTCACCCCGTGGTTTCATCTAGATTTTGAGCAGGAGGGGCGAGAGCATTGAACCCTGCAGACCCCCACAAGAAGGGCCGGGGGGATGAGCTCTCCCCTCTGCCAACACTTTGCACGCCTTGGCAGATCTCGCCTGATGTGCCTTCACGCACCAGTGCGCAGCGGAACAAAGTTTTAAGAAACACCGAAGAAGGGGCCACTGTAACTTTTCCCACTGTGACATCACAGTGGGCACACTGATAATTCAATCAATGCTCCCCCTCCACCCTTTAAAATCCCCATAAGGCCCCAATGCCATGCTTTGCTGGGTGTGATGGGAAATGGAACAGGCAGGCGGTCACGCCGTCCCTGCTCCCAGCCCTGCAAGGACTGTGCCACCATCGCTCAATGCCTCTTTGGCACAGCCAAGGTCCTAGTTCACATGGAGTTGCAGTGGGAGGTGTGCAATTCCGTCGACTGGCATGTGAGCAGTGAAGCACACGAGGTGGCATTCAGGCACCCTGCCGGGAGGCGCAGCAAGTCACTAGACCTCATTCCAGGAGGGTACATCTTCCCATTGGAGAGGGGCATTATGGGAAAAGCGCCAAGCCAGAATATTCCGGAAACCTTTCACTTCTTCCTCCTGCTTCAGCCTGACCCACCACTGCTAATTCATCTCGCTTTCCTTCTTCTCCCCTTTGATGCACTTCCCATGGACCTTACATTGCTATGGCGACACAGCAGGCTACGGGCTCCACCGTTCGTTCGGCCCGCTTACTCTCTGATCTCCTTGTCTTGCTGGAGACTTTCTTTTTCTCTCCCTGTCGTGCCAGCTGCAGACACGGGGATGCTTTAACCAGGATTTAATGCTACCATTAAGAGCAAAGGGATTGCAGCCTCACTGGAAGCTGATGGAGAGGAGACTGGCGCACAGGCAGAGCGCTTTTCCTGCCTTTCAGCATCCTGCCTTTGCAAACTTTAAATAGATTTGAACTGTCCGCTTTCAAAATCAAGACTTGCGAACCTGAAGACCTCTGCGAGCTACCTTCTCGGGTGGGAGCCCCACGTCCCGGGCTTCGTCTGAATGTGGAAGAGGGTCCCTGGAAACTGCCTGCCTCAGCCTGCCCCAAAATCCACTGGCCTCTGAGCATGTGAAGAGAACTGTACTGCCCTTGGTGAATATGTACCTAGCCCTACAGGAAAAGGTCGAACGGTAGAATGCTTGTATTAAGGGAGGCCCCTCTTCCAAGTTACCACCAATAATTACTTCATTCTGGTTCTTAGGAGGGCAGGATCCTATCTATATATCTATATATTACTAAAGCTCTCACGTCTGTTTGTTTGTTTGTAACCTTTAACTGGGCAAAACGGTGCGTCACAGGCCAATGATGTTTGAGCCCGAGTACCTCAAATGGGCCGACTTACAGAATGCGTCCAAAATCCGGGACCCATGGCTCCCGTGGGATTGAAATATGGCAAGTTTTATAAAACATTTTGTGACAAAAAATGGCCATAAAACATTTTATGACACCATACAAAATGTCATAAAACATTTCCTGTGGTCAACTCCTGATGCTGGACTGTGCTTTACAGTTCAATATGAATCACATGGGCTGTTTTCAAGGCAGGTCCATCTCTGAATGTCTCCCTGAGTTTTTAAGAACTTTTCCAGGGGAGCAGGACATTAGAAGCTCTGCCATTGTTGAAGGCATTGAGGCATCTGGCAAGGAAATACCTCTGAAACGATGACCCAGTGGGTCACGGGTTGTTTAGTTTTCTACACAATTCTTATAATCTGGGGTCTTCTAGACTGACTGATTAGATACCATTAAGTTGGTTTTGATGCTTAGCAACCCCATAAGATAGATTTTCAGCTTCCAGAGCAGTGTTTCTCAAGCGTGGCAACTTTAAGAGGCATGGACTTCAACTCCCAGAATTCCCCAGCCAGTATGGAATTCTGGGAGTTGAAGTCCATGCCTCTTAAAGTTGCCAAGGTTGAGAAACACTGCTCTAGACAGCTCTGTAAAATGGCTTTTGACTCAAGGGGCCTATCTCGGTCCTATTGACAAGTTTCTCCTGCTTCCAATCTAATCCAGTCCAGTCCAGTCCAATCTTGGGCTGCAAACCTTCTGGCCTCTCTCAGACCAGCTGGAATGTTCACTAGCCCTCCATGTCACCACACCACCTCAGCCAACTAACTGCTACAACTAACCGTGTAGAATGGATAGAACCTCCACCATCAGAGACAGTGTATCTTAGATTGTATATGGACACACCTGGCTGGTCACCCTGAGCAGCCGATCTCCAGGGACAAGTTCCAAAACTGGAAAGTGTGCCATGCTGTTGAAAGTCAGATGCCGCGGAAAAGTCAAAAAGGGCAGCAGGATTGTGCCAAGTTACCTCTCCCCGATAAACAGAGTCCTGTTGATTGTCAGCATCCGCTGGATGTGGAGCCGCTCAGCCCCACCCTCTTGGCTGGCAAACCGACCCAGTCCGTTGCCCACGAAGACGGCATATTGCTTCACGTCTGCGGGAAATGAAGGAAAGAAAGATGGGTGGGAAGTTATTGGGGACTTCCCAAAGCCATCTTGGCCTAGTTATCCAACCTCAGGATGCAGAAAAGCCAAGCGGGGACTGCCCTGGTGCTTTTGATGGATGTAGGATCAGGTCTGGACTGCTGAGGTGGATTCAAATCCCTGCTCCCCTCCATGCAAAGTTGTAATGGTCTGTGGGAATGACCTTGGGAGACAGGAGGAATAGCTGCAGAGTAGGCAACAGTCGGCTAAGAGGCTGCTGAGCCCGCAGAAGGAATGGGGGTATGGCAAGCGTCTCAGAAGGGACCCTCCCTAGTTTCTGGGACTGTAAAGGAAGGGAGGAGAGATGTACTTTCAATCTTGCATGATTCTGTCAATGTGTTCTTACAATAATGTTAAAGCAAGTACTTCCGGGTATGCTTCTTGTCTGGACTACCTCACAAGGCTGACATCGATCTTGCAAGTCTGGAAGTACATTTCTCCCCGTTGCCTTTACAGTCCAAGAAACTAGGCAGGGTCCCTTCTGAGACGCTTGCCACACCCTCATTCCTTCTGTGGGCTCAGCGGCCTCTTAGCCGGCTGTCGTCTAGTCTGCGAGTCTTCCTCCTGTCTCCAAAGGTCGCTACAAAAGTGAACCAAGACAGTGCAACCACTGTCCTTGCAACGGTTTTGTGTTAATAAAAGGGGAGGAATTGTTGAATTTCAGAAGATAACAAAGCCAGTGGTTTAATAGTGTGCACGGAGGGCAGGCAGTCACTTGGGGGCCTGCTGGCATCTGATGCCCACTGCACTCCCTGTTCCTTGCTCCAGATCTCCAAGAAACTTGGTGCTGCAGGAAAGGGCTACTATAATTGGGCTGCAATAACTCAAACAGCCACTAGAGGGCAGCAAAGGTTTTGCATTTTCTGCATCTTTTGCTGCCCCCTACTGGCCATTCAGGTTAATGCAGCTACAGAATCCCAGGAAGAGCTGGAGCGGAACAGCAGCCTGGAAGGAAAGAGGAAACGAAGAACTGAAGCCACTGCTGAGACAGCTGTTGTTCAGGAGTGGGACTTTCTTTTAAAAAAATATTTATTTAATTTTTATCCTGCCTTTATTATTTTTTATAAATAACTCAAGGGGGCAAACATACTTAATACTCCTTCCTCCTCCTGTTTTCCCCACAACAACAACAACCCTGTGAGGTGGGTTGGGCTGAGAGAGAGGGACTGGCCCGAGGTCACCCAGCCAGCTTGCTCGGAACCCAGTCCTTGGGAGTTCTGCAGGCTTCCAGGGTCCTCCTTCTCTTTAGCTTGCACAGGAATGAGGGAAGCGAGAATCGGCCTATAATATATAACGGTGTTTCTTAAAGCGTGGTCTGAGAATCCATGGGGGTCCCCCAAGACCTTCTGAGGGGTCCGCAAAATCAAAATTATTTGCCAGATATTCAAGATATTGGCAAAAAGTTAAAACAATGTCCCTCTTTAGTTTTTACTTGTTAACGAAATATAGTTTTTTTTTTAAATGAGAAGTATTTTATTGATGTTAATCTCTAATGGGTTGAATACTGTTATTTTTACATGATTCAATAAATACATATGCTATGAATGGGTCAATTTTAATTTTTAATATGTAAATATATAGCTAGTCCTCGACTTATGACCACAATCGGGACTGGAACTTCCATTGCTAAGTGAGGCGGTCGTTAAGTGGGTCATGCCCGATTTTATTACCTTTTTTGCCACAGTTGTTAAGTGAATCACGTGGTCATTAAGCAAATTTGGCTTCCTCCATTGACTTTGCTTGTCAGAAGCCGGTTGGGAAGGTTGCAAATGGCGATCCCGTGACCCTGGAACGCCGCAACTGTCATAAATACATGCCAGTTCCAAGTGCCTGAGTTCTGATCATGTGACCCTGGGGATGCTGAGATGGTCGTAAGTGTGAGGACTAATCGCAAGTCACTTTTCCCAGCACCGTCGTAAGTTCAAACAGTTGCTAAACGAATGGTCGTAAGTCGAGGACTACCTATAAATAAATACAACCTAGACCAAGAAAAGTTCTTTTGGAGTCCTCCATAATTTAAGAGAGCAAAACATTTAAGAAACCCTGATATACACCACTGGCTTGCAAAAATGCAAACCATCATTAGATGGCAGCAAATAGACTTAAAGTTTCTTTGCTGCCTCTTGTGGTTGCAGCCCAGATATCATAAACCACTCCTTTTGCCTGCTCCCAACTGCTTTCCTTGTGGTCCTCCATCCAGTTACTAACCAAGACTGTTCCTACTTGTCTTTTTTGAGGCTAGACCTGGTGAGATCAGCCTGGCCCCCTGCTACAGGCAACGTCTGCAAGAGAAAGGCCAACCCCAGTGCACTTTTTCATAGAGGAAATATTATATATATAAATATAAATATTGCATATCCTAAAATTGGTTCGCAGCTGCAGGAAAGTAGTGAAGGGGGGAAGATTTAAATTTTCAGCGGGGGGGGGGGAATTCTCCAACAGTTCAACGGGATAACCCCCATCGGAAAACCAATTGCAAAACCTTTTGGGGGAAACTGTCGCCCTCATGGCTGGTCTTGGTACTCACAGTCCTCCAGAGCGATGCTGATGGGCCCAGATTCTTCGGGGAAGTGCGCGTGAGACATCTCCTCCAGCAGCAGCAGGACGATGAAAGGCAGGCAGGCAGGGCTCATGGCTTCCGCGCGGTGTGCCCTCCGCTCCCCTGAAATTGCAACGAGGACCACGGAAGAAGATTAAGCGGTTAGCCGAAGAAACTCCGTACGATCCGTGCCATGCCCTGCTATACAGCTCAAGGAAAACAGAAAGCAAGACCCGTAGGATCGGACGAGCTTGAACCCGGGACCCCACAGGATGCCAAAGTTCACCGTCATGTTGTTGACTTCTTTCCAAAGCCCACCGAGCGCCTGTCCCGCCTCCCTTAGTGGCTTGCTCTGGAAATGAAGATGCCAGCTACGAAGACCGATTCCTCTCCTCTGACCCTGTGCTGAAACCATTTATCACCCGTTTTCTTGTTTTCCTGCCTTGCTCTGAGGCTGCAGTCCCAATTTCCTATGAATTCCTCTGGGGATGTTTTTGAGCTTGCTCTGTTCGATGGGGGCCAGTACTGATATTGTTATTTCATCGGATGCCACCTCTCCCCGCCCCAAAGGTATCCTTTCCACTGAATGGAGGGTGCAAATCCAGGGAGGCTGCAGGCATTCCTTTTTTTAAAAAAGGACATTCACACGTATCCCACAGCCACCTTTTCGCCGAGGTAAGGGCACAAAGATCCCATTCCGCACCCCACGCCCCCAGTACTCTCGTCCTTTGGAAGGAATCTCAAAAGGCAATTCCCTTTCGCTGGATGGACTGAGAAGCGGTAAGCAAAAAGTCACAGGAGAATTTATTGGGCCTGGCCACTCTGAAGGGGCAAGGATTTCGTCCCTGTTAGGGATGCGAAAGCAAAGAGGGAGGAAGAGGAAAGGGGGTGGGAGAAAAATCGGGGGGTGTTTAAGAAGTGCTCAAAAGGGTACTGACTTCCCCTCACCCATGGTTCCCCCCCGGGGAGGTAATACGTAAGTGAATGAAATCAAAGGACAACTGTCATGGTCTGTGGGAATGACCTTGGGAGATGGGAGGAAGAGGTGCGGGCTGGACGACCGGCATGCAAAAGGTGTCTGAGCCCACAGAAGGGAAAGGGGCGTGGGAAGCATCTCAGAAGGGACCCCCCTTGTTTTCTGGAGAGTAAAAGGAGAGGAGGGGAGGAAGGCTTTCAGTCTTGCAGGATTCTGTCAAAGTAACCTTACAATAAAAACAGAGTTACAGTAATACTGCTGCTGGGGTTTCTTTGCTGGACTACCTCGCAGGGCAAACCACAGCATTCAGATAGCAGTCTTGCCCAACCAAGCATCTTAAGGATGTGTGGAGACTGCTGCTCCCAGAATTCCTAGCCAGCAGGTCCTTTGGCAGGGAATTCTGGGAGCTGCAAACCTCTCAGTGGTCCTACATTTAGGAAGCTGCCACATGGAAAAAAATTAAGCTTAAGTGGAGTCCAAGTCAACTCCTGGGGACTTCAAGGACACATTCATGGGGTTTCCTTGGCAACAGTATGGGAATGGGTGGCCGTTTCCTTCTTCCGAGAAGTCTAGCCTATCACCCTGAGATTTCCTGGTGGTGTCCCATCCAAGTACTAATCAAGTCTGACCCTGTGTAGTTTCAAGATCAGCCACATACTGCTGCCTTGCAAGGCAGCCTATACAGGTAGTCCTCAACTTATGACCACAATTGGGACTAGAATGTCTGTTGCTAAGCAAGGTGGTCATTAAGTGAGTCATGCCCAATTTTACAATTTCCCCCCTGGTCGTTAAGTGAATCATGCAGTTGTAAGCGAATCCAGCTTCCCCCATTGACTTTGCTTGTCAGAAGCTGGTTGGGAAGGTCACAAATGGTGATCACATGACCCTGGGACGCTGCAATCGTTGTAAATACATGCTGGTTGACAAGAGCCTGAATTTTGATCACTTGACCACAGGGATGCTGTGATGGTCATAAGTGCGAGGACCAGCCGCAAGTCATTTTTTTCAGCACCATTGTTAACTTCAGTCGCTAAACGAATGGTCATAAGTCGAGGACTACCTGTATATAGAAAAAAGCAATTCCATATCTCCTATCCCAATCCCCAGAAATTCTCCAGGTTTTCCCAGTTCTGCAACAATGCTCCAAAATGAGCAGAGAATTCTATTGGCAAAACATATGTGCGCACCGAACATCGGGAGGGAAATGGCAGTCACTGCCTGTTACACTGCTTAAAATGAGAGCACTGGGAAATTTTTGACTACTGCTTGCTCTGAAAATCCACAACGCACGTTCCACCCCAGGAAAGACAAACTTTCTCAAAGGGATGTGCTACTTTTCGCTCCAAAGCAAAGGCTTAAGGAACGGCGATTTAAAAACAGCAGGCAAGTGAGAGAAAACCAACAGCCGTACCTGGCTTAGGGTCGTGTATGTTTCTTCCGATAGTTTTGTGCATGTGTTTCCCTAAACTTAGGCATCCAGTACAAGCCACCAGGGTTAGGGATATACTTCCTGCCACTTATGCAATGATGTCATCATGCATGTGCATCATGTGCCTCTTTTCCCTCCCTCCCCCCAGATATCCGTGCACCTAAACTCCTTCCACCCAGTTTGTCAAGTGCTATTTTAAAGAAAATCAGCAGAAACCCTGCCTGGAAATATATTCTAAGACATCCATTTAGAAGTGGCCCTACCGCATTCATTGGGAACTCCTCCCCCCAAAATGAATTAATTAGGGGCAGGCAAATTAATTAGGGGCGGGCAGAGGGGACGCGGTGGCGCTGGGGGTTAAACCGCTGAGCTGCTGAGCTTGCCGATTGGAAGGTCGGTGGTTCGAATCCACATGACGGGGTGAGCGCCTGTTGCTAGTCCCAGCTCCTGCCAACCCAGCAGTTCGAAAGCATGCAAATGTGAGTAGATCAATAGGGACCGCTTCTCCATTGTAACTGAGTCCCTCCACCCTGCTGCTGGTCCTCTTCTCTTTCCTTCCACCTTTCCCAGCATCAGACCCTCCTCCGGAGAGCTGGGTCTTCGCATCATGTGCCCGAAGTAGGAGAACCCTGGGTTGATTTGTTCAAAGATCCATTGATTTGTTTTCCTGCCCGTCCACGGTCTTCTCAGGCATCTTCTCCAACACCAGAGTTCAGAGGTGTCAATATGCCTCCTATCCTGCTTCTTCAAAGTCCAACTTTCACTCCATGAAAGGTCACAGGGAATCCCACGCTTGACCTGTGGGGCATAGCCACATCCCGGCATCTGGATCTCTTTTCCAAGGCCTTCATGGCTGCTCTACCAAGTGTGAGTCTGCAGCGTATTTCCTGACTGCCGGCTCCTTTATTGTCGAGTGTTGTGGTGAGGTGGCTGGAAAGGGTGAGGCTGAAATGTTTTGCTGGTCTTGTTTCTGGGTCTGGAGTGAGAGGTGCTACAGAGACAAAGTGCACCCAACAGCCCCCCCCCTTTAAAGCCATCCCGCATCTTCACAAAACTGCACCACTGAAATTCAGCCCCAACATTTCAAAGGTGGGATGCTGAGGAATCATGTGGGGGCTATACTGTAGATGCAGGTTGCCCGCCCTCCAAATCTGCTGTTGTTCCTCAATTTGCAGATGGGAAGAATAAGAAAAGGGGGTGGGGGGAGAAGAGAGAGAGAGTGCCAGCCCTTTGTGGTAGGCCAGGTTAAGAAACCGGCACGGCAAGGATTCCAGAAATGCTCCTAGTGAGAATTAACAGAATCTTGGAAGCCTCTCCAAGTGTTGCTCAGCCCCATCTGATACAAAACAAAACCAAGGCGGCTTAAGTTGTTTAAAATTTCTTTCTTGCGCTTTCCTCATTTAAGCCTGGGACATTTTTTTCTGCAAGTCCTTCCTTAGTGGCTCATTCATTCCTCCTCTGTCCCCCAGGTCAGCTCCAAATTCCTTTGTAGAGAGAGAGAGAGAAAGAGACAGACCCACACTCCTTGCTGGCAGACCCCTAGCCGAGAAAAGTCCCCACCCGGGGGCTACAAATTAGAGTTTGCAACAGATAGATTTTTTGAGGAAGAATGACCTTGTCCCGTTGAGTGGAAAATGGCACTTGGATGCACAGATTGCATTTGGAGGGGGGGGGGGCAGGATTGGGTCCATTGGCATGAAAAGAGTGTGGATAAAACTGAGTTTCCTCCCCCTGCCACACCGCTGGAAGACCCCAAAGTGTGGGCGAAGAGGAGAAAAGGCAGAGAAACCGTCATCTCTCCCATTCCTTCCCAATCCACCGCCTTTTCCCTTTCTACAGACGAGGACTGCAGCGAGAACTAATGAAATCAGCAAAATGAGGACAAACAAAAGGAAAATATTTCATCAGGCATCACATAATCTACTTAGGGAATTCAACTGCCTTGAGATGTGTACCACAGCCACTTTCTGAGCATCCTCCATAACTTGAGTTTCACGCTCGGGCTGCGTTTGATGGACGGCAGGCGGCTGGATGAGATTTGGCACTTGCTGCCTGCTGTCCAGCTGGAGGCCTTCAACCTTTGGAGGCTGAAGGCCACATCTGGAATTCTAGACCATTGTTTCAGCCCATTGCTAACATTTGGCAGGGCTTTGATTTGGCTAGATCTTCTCTCGAGCCTGGAGATCGAGACACGGAGCAGCTCACTCCTGAGCAGCACGTTGCCCTTCTCCTTCTGCAAAGATCTCGGGAAGATGACAAGCCTGGGAGGGTCAGCTTTTTCTTGGGTTTTGTGGACTTCGTTCCCACCAGACAGGACAATGGTTAGAAACTTGGAAGGCTTTAACAGGGAAATGGATAAATTCATGGAGGACAAAGCTATTGCTGCGTTAGGAAGGGCTAACCTTGTTATCTTCTCAGAAGGTTTAAGGTCTTCAGGCTTTCTCCATTGTGCAGGTCCAGGAATGGATTGCCTATCCAAGGTCCTACCGTCCACCCTTTGCATACCAACCAGAAAGGTCAAGCAGCAGGTGATGGGAAAAGGCTCTTCTCAGCCCAGGGACTGGAAATCACATCAAGGTGGTCAACAGTGGACTTGTGCACGCTCCATCCTTCTTTCTCTCCCTCCATCTATCCTGTCCTGTCCCGGTTCTTCAGGTAGCTTTGCAGAAACAAAACTCAGCTTAGGTCTTCTGCTGTCCTCTACCCAGTTGGCCCCCCAACGTAGCTCTCCTAATTCGAAAGAAATGAGCAGGTTGTAGTAGCTCCAGCCCCTGACCCATGCTTGCTTCATAAGGTTCTTAATCCTGCATGGAAGTGACGAGCCCTTCCTAAGCCCCATGTTCTGGACTACCGAAGCATCCATCGCTTGAGAAATTCAAGTTTTGGAGGCCGCGTGCTTCGTTCAGCCCTATCTCCAACGGCTCAATTGGAGTTGGTCACTGCGTCGGTCAACTTTCCAAGGTTGTTGTGAGGGCAAAAGGAGAGCAAGCATTATATGCTGTGGTGAGCGATCTGCAGGCAAGGTGGCACACCCAACAGGTATGTGCTTTTTGCGCATTTGAAGAGCACTGGCGCAGCTTTCCACACGCTTCTTTTAAAAAGATTTTCCTCTGTCTTTCTGAAGCGTGGGGTTCTGCTTCTAAGCCATGTTTCAATGCTACTCTGACCGCCGGTCATACTGCCCTGATCGATACAACTTATGTAACCTTTGAGGAATCTGACAGAGGGCCTGTCTCCCAACACCAGAAATCAAAGAATGAAATGCCTGGCTTTGCTCCTCACTTGGATGCTTTGCATCACGACTAGGCTTGGTCACTCACAGGCCACTTCCAAAATAAATCAGTATTTCTTTAATTCATCCTCCTACCCCGCCCCCCAGGAAATCCTTCTCTCCTTTCTTTTGGCAGAAAGGTGCCATTAATCCTAATTCTCACTTTCAGTTCACAGGTGTAGGTGGCATGAGGTTTCAGGAACCTTGTAAGTGTGACAGCTAAAGGGAGAGAGGAAAAAGTCAGAAAGGCCCTAATAAATTACAGGCAGTCCTCACTTAATGACCACAATTGGGACTGAAATTTTGTGTTGCTAAGTGAAGCAGTTGTTAAGTGAATCTGACCCAATTTATGACCTTTTTGTGGTGGTCATTAAGCAAACCACTGCGGTCATTAAGCAAACCACATGGTCATTAAGCAAATCAAGCAGTCCCCCACTGATTTTGCTTGCCAGAAGCTGGCTGGGAAGGTCAAAAATGGCGATCACGTGACCACAGGACGCTGTGACGGTCATAAATGCGGACCGGTTGCCAAGCGCCTGAATCGTGACCTTGGGGACACTGCGATGGTTATTAAGTGTGAGAACAGGTTGTAAGTCGGTTTTTCCAGCACCATAATAAGTCCGAACTGTCATTAAATGAATGGTTGTTAAGTGAGGGCTACCTGTAGATAAACAGCCAGAAAAGGAGATGTCTATAGAATATTGGATCTGGGGAAATTCTGTGTGGATCTGAGGGTGGGGAAAGAACTATTTGCTAAAGCAGTGTTTCTCAACTGTGGCAATATGAAGAGGGTGGACTTCAACTCCCAGAATTCCCCAGCCAGCCATGTTGGCTGGGGAATTCTGGGAGCTGAAGTCCACACATCTTCAAGTTGCCGAGGTTGAGAAACACCGACATAAAGCCTTTTTACAAGATGGAGCATTCAGAAGATATATCCTTCCAACCAGGAATTTAGTAGGCATGATGTTTAAAAAGGTGAAGTCTCGTTTCAGCCAAACTCCACTCCAGATGATTTCCTGGACTCATCCATGTGGTTTCCTTGGCAACTCTATGGGTGCAGTTTGCACAGCCTTCTTGGGGTTGTTTTCTGCCTTCTCCTTCTAACCTACAGATTTCCTGTTGGCCTCCCATCCCGTTATCTATTTATTTATTTATTCGATTTCTACAGCCACCCTTCTCAGCAAGTGACTCAGAGCAGCTTATAACAATAAAAACTGTAAAACAATTAAAACAATTTCAATCAAAACAATTAAATTACAGAACAAATATACATGGCCACCAAGTAAGCAGTGGATAGATGTTAACATAAGCAAGAAACGGGACCATTCACACATTCAGGGCCCCAGACCCGGGCATGTTATTGACCCTGCTGAGTTTTTTGAGATCTGCCCAGGTTATTACAGTTTGTGGTTTCCTGCTTATGCCTGAAAACATTTTTTTCCCAAAGTGGGAAGAACTTGGAGATGGTTATGAGGTTTTGCAAAAAGAGAAAGAAAAAGAAAAAAAAGGCAGGCCTGTTTTCTTTCCACATTTAAAAAAAAGAGAGGAGAAAAAGAAAAACTCACTTTTCAAAATGCAAAGGAGAGAGAGGGGGGCAGAAGGGGAAAAAATTGAGCTGAAGTTCATGAAAATGTCTGCCTTTGAATTAAATATGTTCCGTTGAAGGGGTGCCTTCTGATTCCTCCTGATTTTTGGCTACCGTCGACTAAACTACGAAGTACAGGGAGAATAATCCTATTTATCTGCCAATGCTCCAGAGATCCACAGCTTGAAAGCATTGCTAAGTTTAAGCTGAGCAACCTTCAGACATAGTGGGGGCTGTACCAGGAGGGATGCATGATGGAGGCTGCATCTATCTCAAGATTTGGCTAAATTTCCTCTGGGGATTAAGCAGATGCTTCCCTGTTTTTTTGAAATAAGGAGTCCTGCGGCCCTTTACAGCCTAACCAATTTTATTTGATTTTCACTCACGTTTTTGCGGGTTGCGATCCAGTTCCTCGGCACTATGGAGTATGATCCTTTCATCTGACGAAGTGGATTAGGATTATAACATTTTGTTATTAAAAAAAATGGGATGGGTGAATTTTCACAGCGCTCCCATGGTCTGTTTTTATTTTTTGCTGTAAAAGACAAACAGGGCCGACTCTGGAAAGTTTCTTTTGAATTTGGAATGATAAGAACCTTGGGCTTGGAAAAAAACCCCTAGAATTAATATTGGTGGCTATTAAACCAGCATCCTTTCTGAGCTTCCACACTGGGCTGTGCACTCATGTCCTGAGCTGGTGGTTGTTTCCAAATAAGGATGTCTTTTTAAAAAATTCTAGGTCCCGTAGTCAGGTGCTGCAGCTGAGCAAAACTGATTATGTGCCATTGAATTAGTGTTGACTCTTAACAACCACCCAGATGGATTTTCTCCAGGAGGATCTGTCCCCATCCTGGTCCTTCAGATCTTCTGATGGAGCATTCATCACCTCTGTGACGGAGTCCATCCACCTTGCTGCTGGTTGTCCTCTTCTGCTCTTTCCTTCCACTTCTCCCAGCGTTATGGACTTTTCTAGAAAGATAGGTCTTGACACAGTGTGTCCAAAATATGATAGTGTGAGCCTGGTCATTTGTGCCTTGAGGGAGACCTCTGGGATGATGCATTCCATGATCCATTGGCTTGTTTTTCAGCTATTCACAAAGTTCTCAGGACTCTTCTCCAACGCCAACACTCAATTCCCAGCCTCTTCTGTCAACAACAAAGCCTGCTGGGTGCATTCATCTGCCAGAAAGTCCTGGCTGTGAGCTGGGAACTCTACATGTGGCTCCCTTTCAAGCAGTTGTGCGCCTTGCACACACAACTGCAAGCACTTGTCGGTTGTTGTTCTTGGTGGTTGGTCAAGAACCAGCAGGCAGAGCAACCGGGGCCACCTTCTCTTCTTCTGGTCCTTCCAGATGTGTTGGACTGCCTCCATGGAAGGAACTTTGAGCCTTCCCACCCAACAAAAACTTTAGGGCCCTGGCATTTGGGAAGACCAAGTCAGAACGTTGGGCAAGGACTGAGTTGTTGCCATTCAGTCTTTCTGATTCTTCACCACCCGACGGACACCTTTCCTCCAGCGTTGTTTGTCAGTAGCTGCGTCTTTGAATCCTTGCAAGCTCACGCGTGTGGTATCCGTGACCCAGCTCCCTTGTCTTCTGCTGGCCTCTTTTTCTATTGCCTTTTATTTTTCCAAGCAGGACAGTCTACTCCAATAACTCTTCCCTTTTGCAGTAACCGGTCCCAAATCTCTAAGCTGTGCCTTCCTTTTTAGCGCCTCATGTTCCCACCTTGCATTAAGGGACTCTGGGCCTATCTTCAACCCTTTCAGCCTCATCTATACCATTTTCCCCCCTTCTCCTAACACTCTCTCCATGAGAGCTGAAAATACATTTGGAGCTGAAAGAGCCTTCGGAGGAACATAATGGCCATGTTCTTCTGCCATTTAACCTTCCCACCCTGGGCTGCAGTGACTCCCGGCGTTTCTGTCTCCCCCCTCCACGCAGAGCTCTGCTGTTTTGCCAAACTCCCTACAAGCCAAGAGACAAATCTCAGCCTCTGCGTTCAGCTTGCTCAGTGGGGCCGTCGGGGGAAAGCAGATAGCACATTTCCACATCAAACCGAGAGAAAAACACATCCTTGCCATGTGAGTTGGACTCATTTTCATACCGTGCTACTATTGCTGAGGGTTTCTGGACTACATCTTCCCCCATCCCCTCCCAGCAGTGGGCAAGGATAATGGGATGTGCCAACAAAGGGCTCCAGCTACTGGAAGGATGGGCGCAGCGTGGCACAAATGGTCCTCGGTCGTGACCAGAGACAGTGATGGAGAAAGCCCCCTCGGCTTGATCTGAAATCGGTTTGGGGTTTACATGCTCTGGCATCATTTTAAAAAATGGCCTTTTGCTTTGCTCGTTCATATCAGCGCACCTTGGCCTCAGAGGCACCAACTGCTGCTGAAAAATCTCTCTAATTCTTTTCTTCCTCGGACACTGGAACATCTCTGAAGCCAATGACGCCTGAGGCATAATACATCCACGCGTTACAAGATAATTAAATTTGCATCCTGTATCTAGCCCAGAACCGACATCTGTGCCACCACAAAGGACAAATGGAAAGTGAGAATTTCTTCCCTTTCTAGACACTTACACAGACTCTGCTCAAAGCCTACATTTCCCAAGCATGGTAGAAGAGCATTTTCCAACCTGGGCAACTTAAAGGTGCGTGCGCTTCAACTCCCAGAATGGCCAGGCTGGCTGGGGAATTCTGGGAGTTGAAGTCCCTAGGTGCTGGCTGGGGAATTCTGGGAGTTGAAGTCCACACCTCTTGAAATGGCCAAGTTCATAAAAACGGTGCTCTAGCTGGAGGTCTCCCATCAGAGTTATTAGCTGGTAAGCTGCTCTGGGAGAAAATTACTCAGCTTAGCTTGGATTGTCGTTTGCAGACGTTTCATTAGGTTCATCCTTCTTTGGGCATCAGCGGGATAAGGACCAAGAACGCCGTTTCGGTCACCAAGAAAACAACATGCTCAACAGCACGAGGCTGGCAAGGTAACAGCTATGTATGCGCACCTCACCGACAAACGTTACTTTTCTGGGACCACAGCATTGAAGATACGACCTAGGCACGCAGAGAAATACCTGCAGAGGTATAAGGCATGCCCAGAGAACGGCTAGTATGCTGAGCTACATATATCCTCTCCGATTTTAAATCATCACTGCCAGGAATAATGCAAGATTAGGGACCCCATGGGAGGAACCAAGTGGCAGCTGGGCCCACTTTGGAAGGCCCAAGGAAGACTTGGGGGCCCCCGAATGCCATGTGCTGGAGATCCTGATTAGGAGAGGCCATGACAAGAGGATGCTGATGCCAGGGGACTGGCATGGAGGAGGCTGGGACAGGGTATCCAGGAAGAGGGCTTGGCTGGTTGGCTGGCAGGCAGGCAAAGACCCGTTTGTGAATTTGGGCATTTGCATTTCAATAGCCCCTATTAGTTCCCAGGACTTCAGCTGCTGTAGGCTCCTGAAGACAGAACTATTCATGTTAAAGAAAGGGGGTTGGAGAGAAAGCTGAACCTCCTCAAAACTGACAGGAGAGGGGGATAGAAATCAGATCCCATCATAAAAATGGGATCCAAAAGTTGGTGCAACTGGAGGGGTCGATTAAAAGGGAAATGCAAATCATTCCTCCGTCCCCAAAGGGCCCTGCAGCCCAGGAGGAAAACAGATCGGATCCGACTGCGAAGGATGGCGAGATGGGGGCGGACTGGCTGCTTCTATTTCACACAATACCCAGAATCTTGTTGATGCCACAACAAAAACGGCTTGCAAACAGCTTTTTTTGCGGCGGTGCAAAATTGCTCGCCGGCATCTGGAGGAGGCGTCGAAAAGGGCCGTCCCCATTTCCCCCAGAAATTATCCTGTGCCAACTGCATCCGCGGAGGCCCGGCTCCCGGGACGGAAGGCCAGGGGCGTTCAGAAACATCTGGCAGTGAGGCAGCCGCAATGGTGTCTTCCCCCTCCGGGGAGGAGGTGGGAGAAGCAATTTAGGACATTAGCAAAACGGGTTCCGAATGCAAACAATGCAGAGACAGACGGGGGATGAGTCACCGATGCCCGGCGGGGAGGACAAAGGAAGGAGGGAAAATTCGGGGGCCGCACGAAGCGCTTTGTTTGGGCCTTCCGGTGGATTTTGATCAGGGCTGGGTCCCTTCCACGCATTTTCCCCCACCACAACAACCCTGTGAGGTAGGCTGGGCTGAGAGGGAGGGGCTGGTCCAAGTTCAGCCAATGAGCTTCTGTGGATGAGGGGGGAGTAGAACCCGGGTCTCCCTACACTTAGTCCAACATCCTCACCACCACACCAGACTGCCTTTCATAGACTTTCCAGAGCAGTGTTTCTCAACCTTGGCAACTTTAAGGTGCGTGGACTTCAACTCCCAGAATTCTGGGAGTTGAAGTCCACGCACCTTAACGTTGCCAAGGTTGAGAAATACTGTTCCAGAGGAAACCAGAAGATGCTGAGAAACAGCAAGATGGGCCTCACACATCTGACCCTGAGCATCCACCAGGGAAGGGGGTCAAAAAAGTCAAAATGGCCACAGTGGCTGCATGGTTGAAACCCCGCCCTTTTTTAACTTGCATCATGCGCCCGACGCAAATAACAAAAGGGGCGCAGCTTTCATTGTGCATGCATGACCCCCATCTTGACTCCTGTGGATGGCTACAACTAAGATAGACTGCCTTTGAATAAGGAGCAAGATGGGGCTTTCAGTCAGCCCCCTCTGGCCCCGGGCTGCAGTGTCTGTTCCACGTAAGCTCCTGCCGGACCAATGCCGCTGCCTCACCCCCAGATCTCACGCTCGGGGACGGGTGGGATCACAACTCGGTCCACTTTCTCTACCCCAAGCTACCTCTCACACTAACCTGAATTCAGGAGGGGCCATTCAAGCTGTCGGGGCCAGCCCATTGTCAGTGCTGAAATCCGGATTACATCATGCTAACCCTCTACTATGTTCTTTCGCCTCGTCGTTTTTTTATATTCAAACGGAAAAAGCTCCACATTTGCTGGCCTATCCTCAAAGGGAAGGTGCTCCAGTCCTGCTCATTTATTTGTGTCTGAAATCTTTCCCTTCTCTGCCACATCCTTTTTTGAAATGCGGTGGTACGCTGCATTCGAAATGTGTTCTGTGCTGAGGATTTATATAATGCCATTATGATCCTTGCTCCAGATTTATGTAATAGCCTTATAACCAACCTGACACACCGGTTCATTGTATGAGTCCCTTTTGAACATACCTAATTTATCTCAAACGGGGACTCGCTTAACAGTTGAAAAAGAACTTCTGGTGAAAATATTCCTGCCTGAATCCAAATGTTGCTTAATGGGAAGAAGTAAAAATGTCAGAGGAGACCAATTTGGAGGGATCATCGACCCTGGGCCTTCTGCATCCGAAGGAGATGTCCTAGCAGGGGGACTCAGCATTCTAGTCCTCATCAGTCTAAACACGAGCTGATTGGAACTGAGACCTGGGCTCTGTTTGAACCGACAGTGATGGTGTCACATAGATTCAGGACTGGAGTATGTGGGTATTGTCAACAGTGATGGACAGCCACTGTACAGGGTTTCCAACAGTAATTCTCATTCACGGCTTGGAGACACTAGGGCGGTGTTTCGCAACCTTGGCAGCTTGAAGATGGGTGGACTTCAACTCCCAGAATTCCCCAGCCAGCATACAAGTCCATACATCTTCAAGCATGCTGGCTGGGGAATTCTGGGAGTTGAAGTCCACCCATTTTCAAGCATGCTGGAATTCTGGGAGTTGGTCCATACATCTTCAAGCATGCTGGAATTCTGGGAGTTGGTCCATACATCTTCAAGCATGCTGGCTGGGGAATTCTGGGAGTTGAAGTCCATACATCTTCAAGCATGCTGGCTGGGGAATTCTGGGAGTTGAAGTCTACCCATCTTCAAGCTGCCATGGTTGAGAAACACTGCCCTTGGGGATTAGCTGCTCTGCAGAGAACTGGCCCTTCCCTAAAGCTCTGAGGAAGGAGGATGAATCCTTGGCATCTTCTCTTCACATGTCAGCCTGCAGGCACAGGAATAAATTAATGGTGTGTTTCACTACTTTCTTGGCTCTGCTGTGTACTTGCTCAGCTTCCCTCTCTTGGCATCCTTTAGAAGTGTTGGGACTGCAGCTCCCCATACACAGGATTCACACCTCCTGCCTGGCTGTTCTCGTTTATCGAAGACTCAGGAGAGAGGGAGAACTGGGCTTGCAACTGTTATAATGGTCAGATAAGAGATGGCTTAGCCCACAGCTGGGTAATGGTCAGGGCAAGAGGCTCCGAATGGCGGGAGAATTGCACTTTCAGACTTGCAAGATGGATGTCAGCCTTACCAGGTAGACTAGACAGGAAACATGACCAGATAAGCTAATTCGGCAACAGAATTTTACAAATCTGAAATTACACATCTCCCGCCGTCTCCTTTACAGCCCGAGAAACTAGGGAGGGTCCCTTCTGAGCCTCTTTCTCCACCCATTATACAGCTGCGGGCTATGCCCTCCCTTATCTGACCATTCTTTTGGCAGCATCTCTTTGCCCCAGTCTCCCAAGGTCTTTCCCACATACCATTATTTCACCCTCCCCTTCAGATTCATCCCCCGCATCTCCTTTACAGCCTGAGAAATGAGGGAGGGTCCCTTCTGAGCCTCTTACCCCACCCATTATGCATCTGTGGGCTGTGCCCATTCTTATCTGACCATTCCCTAGGCAGCGTCTCTTTCCCTGTCTCCCAAGGTCTTTCCCACATACCATTACAACACTTTCATTCTATACGGTGACTCCCAAAGACCAAAGCTGTACCCATTTGGATAATGTTTGAAACGGCTTGGCCAGGACTCGGCTTCGTTCTCTTCTCAGGCATTCGGCTACTTTCCTACTTCCATTCCATTCACTCAGGAGCCATATTTGGTCTGAGAAGCATCCCTTGCATGGATCAATTTAGAAGGGTTCATTTATTTATTATTATTTAAATTTATATCACGCCCATCTCCCCTAGCAGGGGACTCTGGGCGGTTTACAATAAAACCTGGTATTTTCCAAGATGCTATGGGAGCAGAACGCTTCCCAGCAAGACCCTCTGGGGCTTGTGCCAAGTAGGACTCAGGTCCTCTATTATCATCCTTTTATTATTTCGTTAAATTTATTAGCCGCCCAACTCCAAAGGACTCTCTAACTTTTATACCCACCCACCCATACCGTTACGCAATCACATGGCGCTACATTTCTATGTAGGAATCGGTGACAAATCCACGGAGCCAATAACGGCATACAGCCAGTCGTCGGCTTATGTCCATCGTTTCAGCAACCGTTCAAAGTTACAGCAGCATGCGACCAGTCCTCAAAGTTCTGGCCGTCGCAGCATCCCCGCGCTCACATGATCGCGAGCCAAGTGCTCAGGTGCCTGGCTCGTGATTATGACGTTGTGCTGAGCCACAGTCCCATGACTGCCCTTTGCGACCTTCTCTGCCGGCTTCCCACAAGCAAAGTCGACGGGGAAGCCGGCAGGGACGGTCACAAGTTGCTCCTGTACGTCGTTCCTGCCGCTTTTCCTCTCACTCCCAGAACCCACTGGTCTCAGTTGCCATCATAACCTGAGAACTATCTGCAGTAACACAGGAAGCAATATGGCGACCCTCCCAGGATTCCCGTTGCTGCTGAGAACATAGGAGTGGTTGTCCCAATGCATCAGGGCGTGTCAGGCGAAGGAGGGCTGTTCTAGGGACTGGGAGGCAAGATTTTGTTTGTTCGTTCAGTCGCTTCCGACTCTTCGTGACTCCATGGACCAGCCCACGCCAGAGCTTCCTGTCGGTCGTCAACACCCCCAGCTCCCCCAGGGACGAGTCCGTCACCTCTAGAATATCATCCATCCATCTTGCCCTTGGTTGGCCCCTCTTCCTTTTGCCTTCCACTCTCCCCAGCATCAGCATCTTCTCCAGGGTGTCCTGTCTTCTCATTATGTGGCCAAAGTATTTCAGTTTGGCCTTTAATATCATTCCCTCAAGTGAGCAGTCTGGCTTTATTTCCTGGAGGATGGACCGGTTTGATCTTCTGGCAGTCCAAGGCACTCTCAGGATTATCCTCCAGCACCAGAGTTCCAAAGCATCGACCTTCCTTCGCTCAGCCTTCCCTGTGGTCCAGGTCTCGCAGCCATTATGAGTAGAAACTGCATTGAGCTACTGCAACAGATGTCAGCCGGTTTTCCGTGACAGGGGCACCCTTCCCTGCTTCTCTCCTCTCCGGTGTCAACTGCCACCCTCCCATTTCACAGAGTTGTTTGATCTGGTCTCATCCGTAGGGAGCTCACCCCAACTGGACACTCTGTAGATGTAGAAGGCCTTTGGATTTTTCTCCATCTTATGGAAGGCCTCAGGATTGTCAAAGGACTCGGGTTATCTTCCCTAAAGCCTTTTTTTTGGAGGGGGGGAGGGAGGGGTCTGTTTTTGCAAAGTCCGGCAGATTCTTCTCCATGCCAGAGACGGACCGTTCCGCATCCTGGTGCCCATCCCAAGTTGACTCTGTGGTCGTTGGCCGTTACGGAAAGAGATACTTCCCAAGCAACGACCCAGATTCTGCAAGGCTCTTGGACAGCCCTCTCCATTCAACCCTGCCCCACTTCACTTCCAATTTCCGATCAATTTTCCCCCCCCACTTTGGGGGGTTTGGCAGGTCTCTCAAGCAGGGGACACGTTGCAGATACGAAGGTTTTAAGTCAGCAAGCAACAGAAGGGAGGAAGACAGGGGGAGCTTAGTGAGGAAGAAGTATTTTTCTTTTTCGAACACTTCTCTCTTCCAAAAAGGTGACAATGAACATTAAAACATTTTTCGCACACAGATGAGGAGGGTGCTATTTCAAGCTGCTAAATTAAAAATAAGAGCCAAGTGAATCACCCATCTCCACGCGCCCATCATTGTTCCTCCGTTTGCTGCCACCCTTTTCGCTCCCCCGCCCCCAGGCCCCCATCCCGCAACAGAGACAGGCCTGGAGAGAAACAAAAGCATTTTGGGGGTTTGCACTTCAGAAGGATGATGGGGATCACCTTAACTGGAGATGTTTTTCGGCCCTGGTGAGCCAGAAAGAAAGAAGGCGACACCCCAAAAAGGGGAGAGGACTTAAAATCAGCCTTTGCCAATCTGGCGCCCTCCAGATGTGGAGCTCCAAGGAAGCCCAGCCAAAGAGGGATGGGGCACCCCAAGTCTGGGGGAAGTTGGTTTAAAATCAGACTTGATCCAAGAAAGAGACAGAAGCGTCCTTAAAGAGCAAGGGGAGCTTGGTGGGAAACAGCCACTGCAAAAATGCAAGAGAAGGAACGAAATGAAAACTCACTCAAAACGCTCCTGTTTTCAGGGCCTGCTTTAAAGGAGTTAGGGTTAGGGTTTTTTTCATTCATTTAATGACCATTCCAAGTTACAACGGTGCTGAAAAAAGTGACTTGCAACCAGTCCTCACACTTACGACCATCACAGTGTCCCCATAACCACGTGATCAAAATTCAGGTGCTTGGCAACCGGCATGCATTTACAGTGGTTACAGCATTTCAGGGTCATGCAATCGCCATCTGGAACCTTCCCAGCCGGCTCCCGACAAGCAAAATCAGTGGGGAACCATGTGATTCACTTAACAACCATGTGACTCGCTTAACGACTGCTGCAAAAATGTAAAGTTGGGTGACACCACACAATGCTTCACTAAATGTCTGCACTGCTTAACGATGAATTTTCCGGGCCCAGTTGTGGTCATAAGTGGAGGACTACCTGTACTTTTACTGAACAAGAGCCGCACTGTGGTGGTAGGGCTGCGGAAGATATGTGACGGCAAAGGAAGAAGGAATGGGCACCACGTTTTTCAGGGCATATTTGAAAAAATGTGAAGAGATAGATTGCCAGCCCCACCAGGTAGACCAGACCAGGAAATCAACTCCACCGGAAGGCTAAAACCACTTTTATTGAGATTGGCCCTAATAACAGAATCTTGCAAGATGCCATATTTCTTCCCCTTCGTATACTCCTGTGAGTTAGGGAGGTGTCTGTCTGAGACGCTTCCGAATGTTACCCTGTTTCCCAGGACTTAAGTAATATTTCAGCCCCTCTTGCCTAGGTAACGATTCTTGCATATTTCTGTCAAGGTCATCTTCTTTACTCTCTGCACTGAAAATTATAATGGCTGCCTTAAGTCAAGCTTGAGCCCTGGTAATTACTGGGCAAGAAAAGACCCTCATCCTTTTCTTGGCAGCAGTACAGAAGCCTTCTGTGATTGCCTTCTTCTGGGAGTTGTCAGATTTCCCACTTCAGCATTCAACCCTGGCATTTCCTGGTGGTCTCCCATCCGAGGAAGGACCAAGTGACCACTCTGGCTTTTATGAGATTCGCCAAGGTTGAGCTGCACTTCAGAGGCTTAACCTATCTATTTCATTTGCCACCCTAAAGCTAGCAGGAAATCATGCCTCCAAATATTAAAAGTACAGTCTTAGGGACTTCAGGGTATCAAAAAAGATGCCTGATGACACGTGTGACCCCCAGGCTATGCCTCCATTGTTTATTTCCTAGTAGGCCGTAAGGTTTTAGAAAGGGCCATCCCCAAGCTAGCAGATACTGGACCTGGAGTCTTCCACAATGTAAAATACCGTCTTATCACTGGGTCACAGCCCTCCTCAATCACTGCGATCGTAACAACTATGTTCTTGTCCCCCTTTTTCAAACAACTGCAAGGACCAGAAGCAGGCACTTTAGAGCTGAGCAAACTTCTCATGCAAACCAGATCATTTACAAGTTTAAACACGGCACCTGTTCTTTCAACCGAGTCCAGAAACAATTAGCCGCATACATAGAATAGACCAACGCTCTAATCTCCTAAATTCAAAACGATCGTTTCGAGTGTTCTTAGCTAGTAAAGGAAACAAAACAACCTGCATGCTGAAGTTTCCCCCCCAACATTTTGTTGTTGTTGCTGCTGCTGCTGCTGCTGCCACATGGAACAATGGAGATTCAAAACAAATCCTTTGTCCCTTGCTTCTCATCCGAGGGTCAGAAAGAAGATGCAACATAATTCATGCGGAATGGTATCTACCACCCAGCCTACATAAAACTGGCCAAGAGGAAGATTTTGGATTTTTTTTTTTTAATTAAATTTTGATAACAAACAATGGAAGCAGAAGTTAAGCACAGTGTTTGAAGTTTGTGTTCACAGTGTTCTATACACAACGCACACATACTTTATTATTTATTTATTTCATTTCACTTCATTTCAGAACACAAAACTTGGGAAAACATGCTTCATATGGGACAGTTTTATTTAGAACTCAGAACAAAACACAGATTTTTTTTGTCGGGGGGGATGTCATACCACATACAACCTTGTGCTGTTTAGATATCCTAGATCTGGATTCCCAACATCACCAAGCAGCAATCAATTTCTCAACAAGTAGTCCTCACTTAACACCCATTCATTCAGTGATGGTTCAGACTTACGACGGTGCTGAAAAAGCCCACTTACAACTGGTCCTCACACTTATGACCATTGCAGCATCCTTGTGGTCATGTGGTCACAATTTGGGCGCTTGGCAACGGGTTCACCTTTATGACTGTCACAGAGTCCTGTGGTCACGTGATCACTATTTTCAACCTTCCTGGCCAGATTCTGGCAAGCAAAATCAATAGGCCACCACGTGATTCACTTAACAACCACATGGTTTGCTTACCGCCCACAGTGATTCGCTTAATGCCCACTGCAAAAAAGGTCGTAAAATCAGTTTTGCTTAATGACTGCTTCACGTAGCAACCAAAATGCCGGTCC
Source organism: Candoia aspera (assembly GCF_035149785.1). Taxonomy (NCBI): domain Eukaryota; kingdom Metazoa; phylum Chordata; class Lepidosauria; order Squamata; family Candoiidae; genus Candoia; species Candoia aspera. The sequence continues at coordinate 340,362,561 of NC_086153.1, forward strand.
CAATTGTGGTCATTAAGTGAGGACTACATGTACTGGCTTGGCATTCTGGGCATTGTGGTCCAAACAGTGACGGAGAGAAGAACAGGGAAGAGCAGAATAGATAGTTTCCTTCTAGCCAGACATCCTTGGTATGCTGAGTCATATTAAGGCTCTCTGGCAGAGAGAAAGAAAAGGGAGGGAGGCAGGGAGAAAAGATGGGGGAAGAAATGCTCATTTTGAACAGTTTGTCTTACAGACGTTGCGCTCCTACTTCCTCCATTATCAGCTGTCACGAGAACAGTAAGATTTCTTCTACTTTCCACATCGAAGACATCTTTTGGATAACCTTTCTGGGGAGCATTAGCAGTTACAAAGGAATGAGCAAGATAGCAAATTAAAAACAAACACCCTAGACACAAATATTGATTTTAGCAATTAATCCCCCCCCCCAACAGGAACGTGCCAAGCCAAGCACCACTGAGGTACATACAAGCATCAAGTCTGCAGTTGGATGCCAAGGGCTCCCTTTCTCGCAACCAGACCGGCAAAGCCGTTTGCTCGGTGGCTGCCGAGGTGGGAAACGCTTACCGGCATCTTAACTTGCTGGCAGCAAGATCGGTGGGGTCAGGGACGCTCTCGGTAAGGCCCTGATTCCCAAACAAGCCGTCAATCCTTTATACAAGACAAGATCATCCGTTCATTTTTCACTGCCAGTCTGAGTCAAAGCAAGAGTTCAGCAAAATAGGGCAAGTTCAAACGCAAAGGACAGTCCCCAGGGATGCCCGCGTGGCGTGTGTGTTTGTGTGCGGATGTCAAAAAAGTCCAGAGGGCACCCGTGCTTGCGTGGCTGAAGACCTGCGTCTTGCATCCTGCACTGACAGCTCTGCCCTATGAACTAGACCAGCACAGAGCGAAGAAGCAGGTCCTACCACTAAGTAGGACAAATGCTAAAAGGAAAGAGAGAGGGAGAGAGAGAATGAATTTTGGAATAATTGGACTACGGGGATAAGATTCCTTCCTACATTCACGCAATTAATCTATAGAATGTGCTGCCAGTTTATGAAACTGGGCATGCTCAGCCTTGAGAAGAGATGAGGGGTTTGGGCCTTCAGCTGGCTTCCCACAACATCCTTAATCCCAAACTGGGTCAACGTAACTCAAATGTCCATTGCCGGAGATGTTTAAATGGAGGCAGGATGGCGGTGATCTTGGGGAGAAAAAACGCAGCAACCATTAATGACATGCAAGTTAAGCCCAGGAAAACAGGAAAGTGTGAGAAAGAAACTCAAGAGGGCCCCATCTTGATTCTCTTTGGTGTACGAGGGAGGGAAGGACAAACACGATTAGGCTTTCAGGTTTTGCAATTATAGCCTATAAAGTAGTATTTCTTGTGGGGTGTGTTTCCCAACCTGCCTATTTCAAAAGGCTGACACGATGGCCTTTTGTGGATTGTTATAGTGGTACAGTAGATTCTTCCACTGGGCACAGGATGTCAGCCTTATAAGGTAGACCAGACAGGAAATACGACCAGATGAGCTAATTCTACTTTATGGTAAAACTACATTGACAACATCTTGCAAGTCTGAAGATACAATTCTCCCTCCGTCTCCTTTACAGCCCGAGAAACTGGGGAGGGTCCCTTCTGAGACTCTGGCCCTGTCCTCATTCCTGCTTCGGGCTAAGCTGCCTTTTATCTGACCGTTCCCTTGGCTGCTTCTCTTCTCCCTGTCTCCCAAGGTCATTCCCACCTACCATTACACGAGGTTGGACCAGATGGCCTCCAGGATCCCTTCCAAGCCCTTCATTCTAGGATCCTATGATCAGGAAACATTTCTAATGGTAAGAACTTTAGGCAATGGAACAGACTGTTTGGGGCAATGTTTCTCAACCTTGGCGACTTTAAAATGTGTGGACTTCAACTCCCAGAGTTAGGGTTAGGGTTAGGATTAGGCTTTGCTGGCTGGGGAATTCTGGGAGTTGAAGTCCACACATCTTAAAGTTGGCAAGGTTGAGAAACACTGGTTTGGGGAGACAGGGGACTCTCCTTCGCTGGGGGTGATTAAATAGAAGGGGAAGGACTGTCTATCCCAACTACTTAAGGTGGGGATTCCAGTGCTGGGGTGGGGGTTGGACTAGATGACCTCCAAGATCCCTCCCAACCCTTCCATTCTATGAATTTTGTTCTGGAGCCTGCTGTCCACTCCAGTCCTTCTCCCATGCACACACCAGCCTCTGCATCTCTCCCTTTCCTTCCCTCTCAGGTGGCTGAGAAGGCGGCTCAGGGGAGCAGATGATCCGGCAGCCGTTCACAAGCTTCTCAGAGTAATCTGGGAGGGCAGATGGAGACGGAGGAGCTGCTCTTGACGGGATCTGTCACCAAGGGCCTCTTGTTCCAGAGGATAAGCAAGAAGAGGCTTGGATTACAGGCAAGCAGATTTCCCTACTGAGAAATGCAGCCTGGGAACAGATGCCCTGGGAAGCAGTAGACTCTCCTTTGTTAGAGATGTATAAATAAATTGCTGGAGACCCATCTGTTGGCAATGCTGGGCAGGGGGTTGGCCTAGATGATCTCTAAGGTACCTCTGATCCAGTTGGGTCAGAAGGTGGTGGACTCTCCTTTGTGGAAGGTGTTCCAACAGAGGTCTGACAGCCATCTGGCAGGGAGGCCGGAGGAATGAATTCCTGCCCTAGACAGGGGGCTGGACTAGATGATCTCAAGGTCTCTGCCCATCCTTTCTGAATAGGATTCTGCAGATCTGCAGCCAGCTATGCTTATGTGGGGTTAGCTATTCAACAGCTGACCTTCTCCTGAGGCAGCAAAGGATGCCCAGAAGGGCAGAAATATGATAAGCCTCAGTCCTACTTCATGCCAGTGGGGGGGAAACCTCTGTTGTCCTGCACAAGCAAACTAGCATGTTGCTAGTCCTCAAGGAGCACCCCTGGAAAGGGGGCTAAGTGGGGGCCATGCCGAGATGACATTTCCCCATTTCAAACCCCACCCAACCACACCTTTCCCCAAGCCTGTCTTGATCACTGCCATCTTGACCTTTTTGACCCGCTCCCTGCAGAGCCCCCTGAGCCTCCAGCTCCCCCAGGAAAGGCAGGATGGAAATGCACCAGCTAATGAAACAGACAGAGGCCTGCAGGGACAAAAACAGAAACCCTCCCAGAATGAAAAGGAAAAGGAAAAGAAAAAAGAAAAAAGAAAAAAGAAAAAAGAAAAAAGAAAAAAGAAAAAAGAAAAAAGAAAAAAGAAAAGCCTGGTACAAGGGTGGAGGAGATAAATCCATTCAGAGGGAGGGAAAGAGGAAGGGGGCACGTGGGTGTGCATGCACGCACGTGTGCGCAGGGAGGAGGGAGGGGGCAGCCTCTGGTTCGATTACGCCCTCCGTCCCACCGAGCTACTGAAAAGGAATCTGAGGTAAAGGGCGAAGGCAGCTGCCGCAGGGCCGCGGGGAGCCATCCAGAGACAAAACTCAGCTCCATGCAGGTGCCGAGAACACCAAAAGCCGCCCAGGGAGGGGAGGCCCAGCCTTTAATTAGTGCAATTAAGCCGTTAATAACTTTCTGAATGACTGGCCCAGGCAGACATCATTCCATTCTGGCTCCCCAGGGAGAGACTCCATTCCATTCCACTAGCTGGGGACGGGGACGGGGAGGGGCCCTCTGGCTCGGCTCCTGGGGGGCAAATCAGGAGTTGGGGTGGGCGCAGGGCTGGGGGCGGTGGGTGGGGGGGTCAGCCCTGCACCCACCCCAGCTCTCCCCGCTAACCAGCCAGCAGCGCTGGCTCCTGGTGGGCTCGCTGTCCAGCAGTGGATGGAAAAAGTGGATGTTTGGACATTTATTCATGCGATTGAGAAATTGGGGTCACGGGCACGAAGGAATCGACACCAGTGGGTGCTCTGCTTGGAGACGGCGCGATCAAGACGAGGCAAAGCCCCACGGCCCCATGGACACGACACAGCCCAGTGCGACAGGTTCCGATACAAAGGATGAGGATTTTGTGAAGCGTTCAGAAAACTCCCCGATGGCCTAAGCCAGTGTTTCTCAACCTTGGCCACGTTAAGGCGTGTGGACTTCAACTCCCAGAATTCCCCAGCCAGCACGGCTGGCTGGGGAATTCTGGGAGTTGAAGTCCACACGCCTTAACGTGGCCAAGGTTGAGAAACACTGGCCTAAGCTGTTGAACAACAGAGCACACAATTCGAGAAGGGCGTTGTTTCTTTCTCCCAAGGCTGGTGGGAGCCATGCCGTGCACTTTTAAGGCTAACTGAAGCTGGAGATTTCCAGCCCTGGTTCCGGGTTGGACTAGATGAGCTCTGAGTTCCCTTCTACCCTATGATGCTATTGACAGCTCTTGCTTGTTCCTAACACTCCTAAATGTGGCAAATGGAGCAAAGTTAGCTTCTGGGGCTCCTGGGATGCATAGGAAGGGCTCAGGGCTTGTGGGCAGCAAGAAACCCCCTTTTCTGGCTGAGATCCGAGATTAATTTCCTACTACTGATGCCGCTTCTTACGTTCAGTTGAATCATTTTCGGATCAGACCCCTCCCTGCAAATCCACCGCCACCAGTCGGAGCCAAATACCTGATTTACCCAAAAGGAAGCCATTCTGAATTTCACAGGAGCCCACCTCCCCCCCACCCTGGGCCCCTGCAAAATGAAAAGTTAGCCAAGAAGGAACACCAGGCTTTATCTCGGTGAATCTAAGACAATCCTCCTATTTTAAAGGTGAATTATTTAAAGTGGGGGGGGGGATTTCTGGCCTTTTCAGATAGATACAGGGTACGTGCAAAGTGTCTGGTACAATCTAGAACGGTGTTTGGCCACTTTAAGATACGTGGACTTCAACTCCCAGAATTCCCCATCCATCCTGAATGGCTGGGGAATTCTGGGAGTTGAAGTCCATGTATCTTAAAGTGGACAAGGTCGAGAAACACTGATTTAGAAGATTCAGTGAAATATTGATGAATGGTGACAAAAAGAGAACCAGAAGGAGAAAAGAAAAAGGGAGGGGGGCAGAGACTGAAAGAGAGACAGCTCACGTTGGGCACAAGGTGGCCCCTCTATCTGTTTAGGCCAGCGCTGTGCGCACTGAAAACTCTGGTCCCTTTAAGGTCATCTCCAGCACCATTTCCTTTGTTCCTAGCAAGGAATCCAAGCAACTGAGGCTGGATCAAATGCGACCCATCAGGAAATTAAGCATTCATCCCCCAAACGCTTTTGTTTCACAAAATCCACAGCGTGGGTCAGTGGGAGATCCTCTGCCCCAGAAGTGGAAGGAAAATCTGGATTTGAGAGCTGGCTGGGGTTGATTGCATCGCCAGTGGATCTAAAGTCAGGGCAGCAAATGTGCAGCCTTCGGCCTGATTTATGCAGCTCTTGGATTGCTTTTATCTGTCAGATTGGTTCCTTGCTTCTCAATTTAATCATTATAATCCCTGAAACACTCTGCAAAGCAGTTGGCTCAGACGTGCGGCTAAAATGATGTGTCTCTCTAGAAGGAAGGAAAGAGAAATGGGATGGATGGATGGATGGATGGATGGAAGAAGGAAGGAAGGAAGGGAGGGAGGGAGGGAGGAAGATACAGAGATGGGATGAATGGAGGAGGGGAGGGATGGGGGGAGGGAGATAAACGGGATGGATAGAAGGAAGAAAGGGAGGTACTGTACTTGTGTCCCCACAACAATGAGGGACTGTCACCAACAGAACCCTGCCCCTAATTGGATAGAAGGAGTAAGCCAGACTGGGCAGCAAATTGGCGTGGATGGGGAACTGGGGCCATCCTCTGCTGCCAGGGCTTAAACAGTTTAATGGTTGCCTTGAGCCCAACCCTGCTTTTCCCGAAAAGGTTCCTCCCTGCCTCTCCAGAGGAGCCCCAGATCTTGCAGGCAGAATCTCCTGGGAGGGGAGGGGTCATTGCAAGGCTTTCTCGTCCAGTCAATCCCAAGAACCAATTCCCCGCTCTCTCTGCAGGGGCTCAAGGCTGGCATTCCTTGGTGGACCCGGACCCTGAACACGGAGGCCGGGAGAACTCTAAAGACGGGGCTCCCTCTCCGGCTGATTAAATTCACAGACAAGCCTCCGGGCTGAAACCCTGGAAATTGCAGCCGAGCAGTTTTGACTCCGTTTTATTTACATCACCTGTATGCTGCTTGTTTTTTTTAACAACTCTAAAAGAGTCCCCCTTTTCAGGGGGAGATGGGCGGTGATGGAGATTGGAATAATAAATAAATAATAAATAAATAAACATTCTGAATATTTTTTCCCTTTTAGCGAGCTATTGGTTAAACAGAGCAATTGACTGGCACACAGCAAGGCAGTTTCCGAATAACTGTTTTGGTGCAGAAGGGCAATTTTTCATTTTAATTCAGAGCTGAAAAAAGGGGGTTCATCTATAAGAGCCAGTTTGGTCTAGTGGTGAAGGTGCTGGGCCAGAAAGCAGGAGGCTGTGAGTTCTAGTCCCGCCTTAGGCATGAAAGCCAGCTGGGTGACCTTGGGCCAGTCCCTCCCTCTCAGCCCAAGAGCCAATCAGGCGTGGTAGGAGAGTTCTAGTCCCGCCTTAGGCATGAAAGCCGGCTGGGTGACCTTGGGCCAGTCCCTCTCTCTCAGCCCAGCCCACCTCACAGGGTTGTTGTTGTGGGGAAAAGAGGAGGAGGAAGGCGTATTAGGTATGTTTGCCGCCTTGACTTATTTATAAAAATAATAAAGGCAGGATAGAAAATAAAATAAATCACATAAATAAATAAATGTGTGTGTGTGTGTGTGAGAGAGAGAATTGAACGCAAACTGCGCAGAGGCCTGGATTCACGTGCCTGCTCATCTGTGGCATTCAATACCATCGTTGGCATTGGTTGCTGGTTTAAAATTTCTAAATTGAATCAGGATTGTTGCAAAAACAGAAACAGTGGTGGGCAGGGGGGGGGGAGATTTAGATACTGGGGTTCAAGAACTTTGAAGTGTCTGCATGTTGGAGGGGGGGGGGCGATGAATGCTAAACCATGGTTAAGCCAGAGATACGAGCCAGGTCTGGGGAGGGGGTAAGGAAAGATTTAAACGCTGGAAAAACGGTGCCACGGCGCAGGCAGGCGAAGAGACTCCCGTTTTGTGGATGGGCGTGCAGTTATTTATGCCGCTGTCATTTGCATCCTTGCAAAATGGGTTTTTGCAAAGGGCTTGTGCAACAGGGCCATAAATTAATGCAGCTCTCCATCCCCTTTTGTCCCTCGGCTTCCCGCAGAGTTTCAATTCCAGTGCTCCTCACCTGCCATGCGCCTGCTTGGGGTGGGGGGTGGGGGCACCGCCAGGCTGCTTGGTATGGCTTTTTAAAGGGCCTTTAAATCAAGAGGGGGCAACCCGGGGAGGCGCTCGATTGGCCCCAGCCCAATCTTCTGCTCTTCCGCACTGTCTGCTCCCACGGTGACCCGCAGGCCGCCCGCATGGCACAGAGCATCCTTGCGCATTGGTCTCCAGCCTCTACCCCCCCCCACACACACGCCGGTCAAACACAAGAGTGTAAATAAATGTGGGGAAATCCAGCCTAGTGACTTTTGGGGCCCCCAGGCACTGCTGACTTTTGGGGGCCCCTCCTTCCATGACAATAACGGGATTAAACATTGTATTGCATGTACCTGTCCATAAGGAGGGAATAGGAAATTATAAATCGGAGGCATTAACTTGTAATAACTGCCAGTTGCGGCGTTTAGTACGCGACTGAGCTTTTAATCTGAACTGTACTTATTATATCTGATTTGGTTGGTTCTCTTTTTTTTTTGTATTTGCAGTCTATTTAGGGTGTATATTTTCAAGGCATGGAAGGCGAGGCATGGACATAAATAATTTCTGCTTTGTTTTTATTCTTTCTGATTAAAAAAAAAAAGGAGGCTTTTTGTGGGCCCTAGGCACTGTGCCTATTGTGCCTAATGGATAGTCAGTCCAGAGAGATTTTGTTGGCATTGGCAAGGGGGAGGGGGGGGACCCAGCTTTTTCCAGGCTGAGAATCCCCCTTAGCCTCTGAGCATACAACAGCATGGATGGGGCCAGGACAAAAACAAGTTTTGATCCGATTTCATTTACATTTATTCTGAATTAAATATAGTTCATATGCTACTCCCCAGCCCTGTAGTAAGTGAACCCACCTCTCCCCCTTCAATCCAATCCCCTTCCATGCTGATCTTGAAAAGTTAAACAGAATTGGACAGTTAGTGCCTGGAAGAGAGACCACAAGGTAATCCTAGGGTTATCTATTCAGAAGTCAGAGCAAAAGACAACATAGAAAAAAATTGCAGAAAAGACAGAAGCCATATAAGCTACTACAAAGCAAAAGAGTTTTACTTGCAGGTTCTTTTTGCGTTGCCAAATGAGGTTTTATCCTAATTTTTAACCCTGTTGGTATTTAATTCCTGTTTTGTGCATTTTTATTTGTTTATTAATGATTAGCAATAATATATTAATCAGATTCATGGTGACCGGCTTCTTTGCCTTGCATTTTACGCTGCGGCATCTTGAGCACTATTTTTAGCACAAAAAATTAACTTTCAAAAAAATATTAGACAATTATCCTGTTGATACCAATGGTTACTAAAGGCACAGAGATATAAAAAGTGTAATCAATCTCATGTGTTGCATTTAATAAATATAAAGAGAAGAAGAGCATCTGATAAGGCACACCACTCCCCGCCCCCACAACTGAGTGAGAAAAAGCATGTCAGTTGAGGGTCACATAATATCGAATAAATAAGTAAACGAACCCAACTCGTCAGCTGCCGTTTGTTACCCAGTGTCCTTGCTCACAACGGAATGGGAGGAGACTTTTCTAATCGATTTTGGTGGTTCTCTGGGCTGAACTAAAAAGAGCTTGCAGAGCGGTGCTGCAGCTAAAAAGGCCAATACAATTCTTCGGTTACTTAGACAGACAGACTTTGCCCTGCGGGAAGGAAGAGTTTTGCCACATGTCTTACTCTTGCCCACCAAATCTATCTGCTATATTTTAAGGTCATTACAAAAACACAGCGCAAGAGGTAGCCCAACTGGATTTCCAGTGTTTCTGCTCTAAAATGGAGCATTTTCCCTTCAGCAGAGCCGCAGCATTCAACGGCCCAGGAGTGGAGATCCCCTCCTTCCATATTCTCCAAACCTTGTTCCTGAACTGAGCATCTTAATGTAACACACGGAAGACATTTTTTAAATCTCTGACTGGAGACTAATCATATTAATCATACGTAATTTTAAATACATTTAAATGTTCCAGCCCTCACAGATTCTGGCTCTCTGGTTGAGGCTTAAGTGTTAATATTTACAGCTGGCTGGGGAGCCCAGTTGTGAGAAATGGATGATTTTAAACAATCATTAACATCTGAAAGTTTGGATGGGCTTATAAAAGCAGACAACTTAGATGACGACGGGGGAAAACGTATCTCCTAGTGCGTGTTTCTTAGCAGCCCATAAAAAACTACCACTACCACTCCCTCCCTCTATCTCCCTCCCTCTTTCTCTCATCCATCCATCCATCCATCCATCCATCCATCCATCCATCCATCTATCTATCTATCTATCTATCTATCTATCTATCTATCTATCTCTATTTATCTATCTATCTACCTACCTACCTATCTATCATCTATCTATCGCAGTGTTTCTCAACCTTGGCAACTTGAAGATGTGTGGACTTCAACTGGACTTACAACGGTGCTGGAAAAAAATGACTTACAACTGGTCCTCACTCTTACAACCGTCGCAGCATCCCAGGGTCACGTGATTGCCATTTTCGACCTTCCCAGCCAGCTTCTGGCAAGCAAAATGAATGGGGAACCATGTGTTTCACTTAACGACCATGTAGTTCACTTAATGACCACAGTGATTTGCTTAACGGCCGCCACAAAAAGGTCACACAATTGGGTGGGATTCACTTAATGACCGCTTCGCTTAGCAACAAAAAATTCCGGTCCCAATTGTGGTTGTCAAGCAAGGACTACCTGTACTTGTTGGCTGGGGAATTCTGGGAGTTGAAGTCCACATATCTTCAAGTTGCCAAGGTTGAGAAAGACTGCTCTACTGTAGCCTCCCCCATCTCCACCTCAGCCCGCCCCCATCTCCACATTCTCTTCCCGCAGCTATGGCATCCCACGATTCATCCCCTCTTCTCGCACTCCCCCATCCCAGTTCTTTCTGCACTGTCCATAACACATCCCTCTTGACTAAGGAAATCCAGCCCATTCATTCATTCATTCATTCATTCAGTTTCCAATCTTCCTCTGGACCCCGAGAGCTATTTCTGGCTGTTCAGCTGCCGCTTAAGGACAGGCAGTTCTACGTGGGAGTAAGCAACTCCCACGAATGGCAGCACAGCTCTGACCCTCCAGGTTTCTGCTTAAAGTAAATCAAGTGCCTAGCCCTCTTGGTCGAAGAACACAGGTGGATGATAGGTAGATAGATAAATAGAGAGAGAGAGAGAGAGAGACAGAGAAATGATACAAGGAGAAGCCAAGAGATGAGATGCAGAGTTTCAGGACAGTGGTTCTGAGGGGGAGTTAGAAAAATTGGGATGCCGGAAGCGGGGGGGGGGGGAGCACGTGGAGTGACTGTTGAGAAGTGAAGAGGAGGCATCTCCACAAAAATTCAACGCACCTTCAATCAAGCAGCAGCTCCGTGCAGGGAGATCCGTGGGGAAGGGGTCAAAAAAGTCAAGATGGGGGCTGCAACTGTGCAAGCCAAGTTCTGCCCCTCTTTGACATGCATGGCTTGCTCCCCCTCCCTGCAGACCCCCCTGGCTCCCTGAAAGAGCCCCGCGGTTCCTTGATGTGGATCAGAATGAGCAACCTAGAGCTGAGGATGGCGGCTTGAACCTCAGGCATGCATGAACAGCTTCCAGCACCCACCCAGCTCCAGTGCTCGTGCAGAGCGCAAAAAGCATCCCATTCGCTACACCACAATTTAAATGGGATTATTCTAATCGACGTTTTTTTTTAAAGGGTGAAAGCAAAAATTTTAGAAGGCCAGGGACGGTTTGAAAAGAGGAGTCGGCGAGTTAAAATGGGTATTTGCAGCGGGGGGGGGGGCGGGGGGGAGGGAGGCAAGGGGGAGAGTGAGAAATGGCAAGCAGGCGTTTATTGGGAAATAAAAGCATTTGGAAATGCCCTGAAGTCCTTTTGACAAGAAGCACGCCCGAGAAACTCATCACGAGACGAATTCTGCCACGGATGGTGCTGGAAGCCAGTTCAGATTTCGGTTCCCAGCAGATGAAAAACTGCAGGACTGAAACGGGCAGAAATGGGGCTGAAATTTAGAGCTTCCTTCGTCATCAAGCATCATCTCATCCCTACGCGCCGTGGGCGGCAGCTTCCTTCCCGAACCCCTGCAAAGTTCAACCCCCCCGGATTCCTACCAGGCCCGCCCTTTGGGGCTACCATTGGAAAGGCCCCGTCGTCACCCGTCCCCATTTTACCTGTAACCGGGAGTGGGGGGGGGGACTTTTCTGACCCGACCCGGAGCGACCGATCCAGCTTGGGCACCGGAGGAGTCTTCCCTTACGGTCAACCGGCCATCATCTCCGCGTCTGCCTGGCATCAACCGAGCTGCTTCGGCCACGGAGCAACGGGGGCGTCCACGGGTCAGATCCAGCAAGGGGCCGGCCCAGCTCGCTCCACACCCCCGCGGCCAGAGCGCAGCCCGTTCCTCCTTCTTCCCTCCTCCGCCAGATTCCTCGATGAATCTCGCCTTTGTCCGGCGCTGCCTGAATCCTCTTTTCTCCGACCGAGAGCCAGCCCCCCCCGTGCCCCGCTCTGCCACCCGATCCCCGGCCTCTTAGGTCATCCTCTGCTCTCGTTCACGGGTTTCCCCCTTGCCTCCCCAGCTGCAGCGCCTTCCCCTCCTCCCGGCTCGTGTTACCAGCCCGCATTCTCTGGGCCCTTACGCAGCCCTGCCTGACGCATTTTTCCACCCTGCAGCCCCCCCCCCCCGTTTCACAGGACACCCCCTTGGGGGGATGCAAAGCTCTCGGTCGGTGCGATGGAGTTACCGTTTCCAGCCGTCCTCAACCCGCACCCACCCCGGCTTGGATGAGTTACAGAAAATGGCCCCTTGTTTCCCCAGGTGGCACCAGGGAATGCGTCGGAACCTCTTCTTTGTCTCAGCCACACAGCCAAGGGCCTTCTCATGGTGAAGGCACCAGGCGAGAAACCGGGAGATCGGGAGTTCTAGTCCCACCTTGAGCACAAAGCCATCCGGGTGACCCAGCTGGCTTTGTGCTCAAGGTGGGATTAGAACCCGTTTTCTCGCCTGGTGTCTTCACCATGACAGCAGACTCGCTCTCTCAAATCCACCGTCCTTGAATGGAAATGATAGGGCCAGCCTGCCAATCAAGGGAGGGCGATGCCCATGCCTAGCTGCGTATTACCAGGCAACTCAGGCTGGGCCCACCGCTCTCCCCCGATGTTAGGTGGAAAGAATTGGTTTTCAGAATGGCTGACAGTTCACGGATTTCAGCGTCAAAATAATATACTGTATATACTTCTGGATAAACCGAGAATTTTAGGTGCCAAAATGCACCCCAAAAATCAGGTTTGGTTTATCCGTGGATGGGCTTATTCGTGAGCATACACAGTCATATTTTTTAAAGTACTTGGTATCTCCTGCAAATACTCCTGCATAAGCCATCTGTGGATAAATAAGCCCTCCAGTTTTGGTGGTGCATTTTTCTTGGTATTTTGGTAAAAAAATTGACAGTTGGCTTATCCACCGATGGGCTTATACTTGAGTATATACAGTAGCTGGTTTTGCAGGCTGACTTGGGTTAGAGCAGTGTTTCTCAACCTTGGCAACTTTAAGATGTGAGGACCTCAACTCAGAGAACTCCCCAGCCAGCATGCTTTAAGATGTGAGGACCTCAACTCAGAGAACTCCCCAGCCAGCATGCTTTAAGATGTGAGGACCTCAACTCCCAGAATTCCCTAGCCAGCATGCTTTAAGATGTGAGGACCTCAACTCCCAGAATTCCCTAGCCAGCATGCTTTAAGATGTGAGGACCTCAACTCCCAGAATTCCCTAGCCAGCATGCTTTAAGATGTGAGGACCGCAACTCCCAAAACTCCCCAGCCAGCATGCTTTAAGATGTGAGGACCTCAACTCCCAGAATTCCCCAGCCAGCATGCTTTAAGTTGTGAGGACCGCAACTCCCAGAATTCCCCAGCCAGCATGCTTTAAGATGTGAGGACCTCAACTCCCAGAATTCCCTAGCCAGCATGCTTTAAGATGTGAGGACCTCAACTCCCAGAATTCCCTAGCCAGCATGCTTTAAGATGTGAGGACCTCAACTCCCAGAATTCCCTAGCCAGCATGCTTTAAGATGTGAGGACCTCAACTCCCAGAATTCCCCAGCCAGCATGCTTTAAGATGTGAGGACTGCAACTCCCAGAACTCCCCAGCCAGCATGCTTTAAAATGTGAGGACCTCAACTCCCAGAATTCCCCAGCCAGCATGCTTTAAGATGTGAGGACCTCAACTCCCAGAATTCCCCAGCCAGCATGCTTTAAGATGTGAGGACTGCAACTCCCAGAACTCCCCAGCCAGCTGCTGGCTGGGGAATTCTGGGAGTTAAAGTCCACACATCTTAAAGTTGCCAAGGTTGAGAAACATTGAGTTAGAGGCAGAGAAGACATCAACTACAGCGACTCACAACCCAAGTTTGGGCTGTAAAACAGGCCTTTCTAACTAGACCTGACATGCTTTTTTTGCACGGGACCAAGAGCTGATAAAAATGGACCTGCCCTTTTCAGTTCCAAAATAAAAAAGTGATTAGTTAAGAAGGGTGTTTCTCCCTCCCCGCTGCCCCCCAAATGGGAATGTATACATATTTGGGAAGGTTGTACACTAAAAAGTGTGCAAAGGAAGCAAGATGGGTAGAAGTTGGAGACAACAACAGATCCAGATTTTTTGGTGGGGGGGTGTTGCTTTTAATTATTTTCTTTTTTTTAATGATGGAATAGAATAATATGCAGAAATCTGGAATGCTAATGGAAGAAGGCAGGAAGCTTGGTGTCCTCAAGGCTAGAAAACCTACAGATCCAATCTGAAGCATCACAAAAGCCCAAAACATACTTGAAACCACGAATCCCCTTAGAATTCCTTGAGAATCCCCAATAAAGCAAAGGAATAATTCCCAAGCCCTAGAGTCAAGGTGCTGTTAGTAAAGCATGAGTGCAATCTGGGAAAACAGAAAGTGTGAGAAAAAAACTCAAGAATGCTCCGTCTTGACTCTCTTTAGTATAATATCATTTATAATGATATTTTGTATTGCAATCTATGTTTTATGGTTTTAATTTGTTTATTGTGTTGTAAACTGCCCAGAGTCCCCCTTTGGGGGAGATGGGCGGTGACAGAAATTTGAATAATAAACAAATAAATAAATAAGAGGGAGCAATGGGGAAACACTGTCAGGCTTTCAAGATTCAGCTGTTAAAAACTTATACAGGTAGTCCTTGCTTAACAGCCATTGATTTAGTGATGGTTCAGACAAACAGTGCTGAAGAAAATGACTTACAACCAGTCCTCACACTTACAACTATTGCAGCATCCTTGTGGTCATGTGATCACGATTTGGATGTTTGGCAACTGGTTTGCATTTATGACCATTACTGTGTCATGCGGTTGCCATTTTTGACCTTCCCGGCCAGCTTCTGGCAAGCAAAATCAATGGGGAACCCTGGTTAGCTTAACAACCATGGTGATTCGTTTAACGACCACTGCAAAAAGGTTGTAAAATCGGGTTGGATTTGCTTAATGACCGGTTCACTTAGCAACTGAAATTCCAGTCCCAATTGTGGTCATTAAGCAAGGACTACCTGTATCAACTGAATTCTAGTATTTCTGTTCACTGACCTGTTCTCTGACCTGGGGTCTGTTCCCTGACCTGGCCTACCTTGAAGGGCTGACACAAACCATAGTTATGTCCGTGGGAAGGAAGAAGAGAAAACCCTTAATGTAAACCAGGCTCAGCTGCTGAAGAAGAACCTGCTTTCCCACTCAGCAGATCATTGGATGGGAGGGAAACATGTTCCCTTTTGCTGGGGGATCAAATAGTCTTGTTTAATTAATATCCAACATAAAATCAAGAGCTGGTCAATGGGAGCATGCAGGAACAGAAGCTTATAATCTGTCGCTCTGCTGGAGAGCTTACTGCTGGACCTCAGCTGCATTTCTACTTTGAATTGTTTCACACACATATATATATAGAGAGAGACAGAGAGAGACAATTTCTTTCCACCGAACCCAGATTTTATTCAGGAAATCACAGGTTTATTTGGTGATTGTTAAAAGGTTTGTGAGTTATTGTTACTGTTTTTTTTGAACAACTTCTGTATGTCCCAGCTGAAGCAGGGACGTGCACAGGAAAGGTCAAGAAAATCAACATGGTGACTGCAGAATCAAAGCTCTACTCCCTTTAGGTAAAAAAGGGTTCAACCGCATGGCTGCCACCTTGACTTTTTTGCTCCCCCTGGCAAAAAAAGGGAAGGGGTAATGAATGCTGCTGTCCAAACCATCAGGAGCCTCATTGATAAAATATATTCCTTTCTTTTCCGTTATTTATCTGATGGGGTGGCATATCATTCACTCCTGTAACCGGCAATATAATCTGCTATAATCTGCGTAGAACTGAAGGAGCTTTACTCCCAGGTAAGCAAGCATGGGTGTACGGTTTTTCCTCCACATACATTTTCTTTGAAAAAAAAACAAAATCCAGCCAAACCACAAGCAATTAATACTCTGCAGTCCCCAAAGCCCGCTGAAAAAGCAAAGCTTTTATTCATTTATTGAATGATAAAGAGGAAACAGAGGAAAAATGCAATTCCTATCTATTTTAAGATGTGGTTACAAATGGCTTATTGAGCAAGCGGCTTATCGTGTTTAATTAGAATGCAATCAATCTGTCTTTCTCCATATACAGAACAATATTTGCACTTAACCCTGCGAAATGTGCCGAAGAATCCAATCCTGTATTTTTTTACTGAATGCCATGTAACAGCCAAGTCCTCTGTGTAAATTGTTCCCTTGAACCCTTCTGCATTTTTCACTTGCTGTCCTTGCAAAAAAGCAGGAATTGGAAGGAGGATCCTCTGCCTCCTTCTTCATCATCACCATCTATTCTGTTCTGAACAACGCTTAGGAAATGTTGGTGACTTAGGATCCATTCCAGTTTTATCCCAAAGCCTTTGTCCAAATACCACAGTAATATACATGTGGTTCTGAGCAAAGCTGATTTTATTGTCTGTGCATGTTGTACATGCATAACTATATATATAATTTTGAGTTAATTTATTCCTGCTTTTTGCTTGCCTTTCCTTAAGGACCTCCTGATTTGGGAATCTGCTTTCATTTTATCCCCAGAGCAACAATCCCAGAGGGAAAGACAGTGACTGGCCTCAGACTCTCTGAACGGGGTCTTGAACCAGGTTTACGCAATCCCAGTCCAACTTTTTAACCTCTCCAGCACCCTGCCTGAACGTTCCTTGCTATGTGGCCAGCCCAGCACCCATCGGAAGAGGAGTAAACTGTGTGACCAGCCAGGAGTGGAGACCACCAGGAGAAGACATCGCTGACGGAGGAACAGGAACACAAATGTCGATGCTTCCATGGCTGGAACATTCTAGAGCACATCAGATGGGGCTGAGCATTTGGGTTCTCAGCCAACAGCCCCAAAGTACACATATATTCACATCCTGAACCAACAAACCTCCAACATCACAAGTGTTCCTTGTACATGTATCCGTAAATACACAAAACAACAAAGGGGACTTCACACATCCCAGTCTTACTCCCTGCTCAGTGTTAGACTATTCACTAAAGAAGCCATTGATTCCCAAAGATGCACTTCTGCCATTATATCCCACTCATACTGCATTCAACAATGTATTTGCACAAAACACCCTTTAAGCCAAGACTATTCATTTTATCAAATGCTTTCTCAAAATCAACAATTGTACACTGAAGTTTCCTTCTTGTGTGCATACATTTCTCAGGGCAAAAACTGGGTCTGCGTTTCTGCTGCCCGCACTGCTGTAACCAAATCTAACCAGTGTCACCTCTTGTATTCTATTCAGCAGAATTCTGCCACACTTCCCATGCACACATCTCTACAAACCACATTGACGCTTTAGCATTCATTCTGTTACACCATCTACACCTGCAGTCTCACTGTTTTTCAAGATTCCCATAGCATTTACCACTTCCTTTTCACCATCTTTTTCTTGGACGCTAAAATTTATAGCTTTTGTTTCCATTCTCCCTTTTCATGGATCACTATTCTTCCTGTGCAGACTTCCAGCATTCCCTCACTCTAGTTTCATCCCCAGATTTTATCACTTTCATTCTGAATTTCCATTCATTGTGCTGGAAGCTCCTTGTTTACCCTCCCTTGCCCACTTCCAGAACAATTTTTCTTTGCATCAAAATCCTTTTGTGTTTTCTCTGCCGCTTTTAACCCACCATTCCTTACTCTCCTTCTTTGCACCTATCTTCTTCTCTTCATAGACATTATACAATACAGGTAGTCCTCATTTAATGACCACAATTGGGACCAGAATTTTGGTTGCTAAGCAAAGAGGTCATTAAGCAAATCTGAGCCAATGTTATGACCTTTTTGTGGTGGTCGTTAAGTGAACCACACGGTCGTTAAGTGAATCACATGGTTCCTCATTGATTTTGGGAAGATAGCAAATGGTGATCCCATGACCACGGGATGCTGCGACGGTCATAAATGTGAACCAGTTGCCAAGCACCCGAATTGTGATGACATGAGTGTGGCGATGCTGCGATGGTCGTGAGGACTGGTTGCAAGTCGTTTTTTTCAGCGCCGTCGTAAATCCAAACCGTCACTAAACGAATGGCTGTTAAGCAAGGGCTATCTGTATGCAATATCTTCTCACCGTTTTTTGCAGCAGCCATTCTATATGCATTTTTCCTCCTCCACAGCTTTGCGCACCCCCTCAATCCCCCAGGTGCCCCTTTTCATGCTTCCCGTCAACGCAACTTCTCACATTTCTGTGGCACTTCATAATCCAGTCCACAATCCAACCCCTTCCTCTCTCTTCCAAGCATCTTCCACCCACCCCTCTCTTTTGTCCTGCTTCCCCTTCATTCTTCCAGGAGTTTAAACTCTCTTCTCACACTTTTTCATTATATTCTCTCTTCCTGCAGTCCTTCTACCACCGGTCTCTTTTCTTCCACTTCTTTCCTTTTCTTCCATGACCACTTTTTCTCAAGATCCGCTCCTGACCTTATCAAAAGGAGTCCCCTTTTCGGGAGAGATGGGCGGCGATAGAAACGCGAAATATAAGTAAATAAATAAAGTAAAAATCCGTTTGCCCCACACTAAGAACCTCCCATCAACGTTGCCTGCTTCATTAATTCTCTCAATCTTTCATTGTAAACAATCAAATCAAGTTTACATTTAGGGCTGTATTCAACCCTGTGCCGTATTTACATACGAATAGATGTTGCCTAAGCCAGGCATTCAGAACAGGCCTTTTCTAAGCAGATGTTACCAAACAGTCCCGTTCTAATTCATTCTTAGGCCTCCAAATGGCCCAATCATATCTGCACATCTCACCCCCCCCCCCAGCCATTCATTTTACCTAGCAGGATAATCCCCCACCACCCACCCCTAATTGCATTCATTCAGAATATTCCAAAATTTCCACTCTGAGTCATATCTGGCTCTTCCATTTTCTGGTCATTGAATAAAAATGCAGCTATCCCCAATTTACGGATTCAAAGTTTTATCTACGCCCACAGAAACTTATCTATCAAGTCATACCTTCTGACGTTGGGGCCTGTATGTTATCGTACCTTCTCTTATTCATGATTAAACATATACCTTTATTTCCTAACATGCCTTCATCCACATCCATTCACCTCCTTGAAATTAGCAATCTTCCATGGTTTGTGGACATCACGGGATGGGCCCACAGATGTTGACCTCCACTGCCCATCATGGACAGACAACCCTGTGACCCACTGGGTCATCCTTTGGGAGGAAGATGGTGCAGTCTGATGTGACCAGGATGAACACTGAATTTTAGGCTGACCATATTTTTTTTACCCCAGTGCTGGACCGTCCCGTGATCATCTGAGAAGAGTACTGTATAAACAGACAAATAGTTGTAGTGGCAAATGAACTTCAATAATAAGTCAGTATTTCCTTACCTAAACAGATCAACAGAATGACCACAGGTGGGCAAAGCAGCCGTGGGAGTGGGAGGGACTTCCTGCCAGCTTCCCCACTGGCTCTGCTTGAGAGAAGCCGGCAGGGAGCATCGAAAATCACGATCACATGACCGCAGGGAGGCTGCAACAGCCACAACATTGCAAATAAAACTGGCCTGAACATCGTGGAAATTTCAGTGCCACAGGAGTAATGGGCCCTGGATGGTTCATGCATTCTTTAAGTTAGTGGATTTTAGGCACCTTGATCGAAAATGATGCACCATTTGGGCTAGCTTGAGGGTACAAACAGACAAACAGACAAACACAATGAGTGTTTTAGTAGTATATAGATGTATAGCAGATTACCAGCCTCAGTTGCAGGTACAACCCATGCAGCGTTCCCAGTTAGTGGCAGGGACGGAGTTAGTTTTCTCCTGAGATGTTCCTGCTGTTCCTTGCAAGCTAGGATCATTAAGCTAGAGACTACTTTGCAAGCCAACATTGTTGTTGTTGTCGACTGTACGCATAACAGAACGAAATGCTGTTCGGTCTTGTGCCATGTGCCAATGTACGGTTGCTTGTATTCCACCAGTGAAGAAGTACACGCAGCCTACTTGGGAAACTTGCTCAAGAATGAAGTGGGAGTGAATTAATCTGGACTGAATACAACAGCCAATGGCCAGTCGGGAAAAATTACGCTGGGATAGCTTGGTCGTATGGAGAGAATGAATGAGGATCAAGATCGGAAGGAAGAGGGGATGGGTTGAGAGGAAGGGAAAAACTGGGGAAGTTCTAGTTGGTGGAGCTGATGAGATCTTCAAAACGAGAAAGTTGAGAAGTTTAAAAAGAAAAGGCAACGTTCGAACTGATGGATGGGTGTGGTAGACGCAAGGATGGGATACAAGGATAAAAAGGTACGGAGATCAAAGTGAACCGTGTTGGTGCAAGCTGGACTGAGCCATATTTCCTTTTCTTATTGCCTGCTCTTAATTCCTGTGGTTTGCCATTTCTTACACCTTTTCTGTATCCTGCAGATAAGGGAACCATTTGATGGACAAGCATGCATGTCCAAGAAAGAGATTTCCCTGGGTGGGGAGGGGGCACTGGTAGCTCAGCTGTCTTCTTCACCCACTGGAAGGGTGTTCCCCCCACCTCAACAACAGGTGACCTGGCAAAACTGATGTCACTCTGTAATCCAAGCCCACCCTCCCAACAGCTGCGGGGTTGCCAAACTGGCTCCAGAAATCTGGTGGAGGTTGGGTGATGTCAGAAGAATCTTGCCTGCTTTGAGGCATAGGGTTACCAAGGTCTCCGTCCTAAAGTTGGGGAGGGAGGTGATCAAGTGGTGGCACCTGTGACAGCTAACCAAAGGGGAGGAGCCGTGCAAATACAGACGCACGCTCGCCCATTCGATAGCCATCAGGGAGATAGTGGAACCTATGGGAACACAGAGCGATAAAGAGAAATTCACTTTAGGGGAAGATAGAGGTATATTTGTGCTGGTGGATAGAATGTAGGTTACAGAAAGCCAAGGAGATTTGGGAGGACACAGGAACGGGGAAACACTTGTAAAACTTGGCTTGCCTGCCAAGTCAAGAGGGACACGGTGTCCTCAACGGCTCCAGCTACAGGACCGGATCCCAAAACACACTAACCTAGGTGAGCCAAGTGAAACTGCTGGGTCCATGTGACAAATAAACAAAGCTTACTATGGATTATGGTGGGATAGAGGAACATCACTGTCTCCTGCACCTGACAGGAGGAAAATGTTGGACTCAGAAGGGCCTGGGCCTTCTCCAGCAGGGCTCTTCTTCTTCTGAAGCAGAATCTTAGGTTTTTATGAAGTTCTTCACACAGCACATCACAGACTTGGAGAGTTCCTTCCCACAAGACATGGTGACGGCTGCTAACCTGGGTGGCCTTCAAAGGGGTTTGGAGATCTCCATGGAGGACAGGTCTCTCAAGGGCAACTGATCTTGAAGAGTCAGTTTCCCCTCAGAGTTGGGGGCAGCTTGGCTCCAGACCCAGTTGCAGGGGAATGATGGTGGGAGATGGGAATGTCTCTTACTCCTGTTGACCAAATGCTGGACGAGGATGGGTCTTGGCCCGATCTCTCAGGTTAGTTCTTACATAGCTTCTTATTTATTTTTTTAAATGAAGTTCTTCACATAGCACATCAAGAATCTGTAGAATGCAGCTCCACAAGATGTGGGGATGGCTCCTAACTGGGATGACTTTAAGATAGGGTACACAATTTCATGGAGGACAACCCTACTGAGTCTTCAAGTTTCTCCCCAGGTGTGGGGCAGCAAAGCTCAAATACCAGTCGCAAGGGAACAACAGCAGAAGAGGCGCATTTCCCCATTTCCTGCTTGCCAGCACCCAAAGGCAAAATGCTGGACTCAGATGGCCCTGATCCACCGGGTTGTCCTTATCTTCACAGGTTCACTTGGGTGAGGCCAAAAGCCATCAGCCTTTGCAGATTCTTGGGGCAATCGCAACATGTCAATAATCTTGGCTTGCAGAAGGTAAGATGGCTGATCCAGAAAGGGGAGAAGGAAAGATGGGATCCGGTTTTGAAGATCTGCCCTACCTCTCAACTGATCTGACCAGGGCTGGGATCAGTGCTGGTGGATGGGCCTTCGATTCTGGCTGGGCAAACAACAGAGATGGACCTCTTACTGGTTACTAAGGTCACTAAACTAGAGGACATGAGTCTGAGGTCTGGAGGACACACTGCCCATGTCCACCTTGCAGATGACTGCTCTGGCCTATGACCAGGCTTGGACACCCAAAAAGTGGCTTTAACCGAGCCCAATTTTCCTAATTCATTGTCTGTGGATTAACATACAGTTTGGAACATGGGGGTCCTTTGAGTCACACCCATCTCCAAATTGTGCAAAATACCCCTCATCTCCAGAAAGGGCGTGCAGAAACCAGCCTGTTAGGGAATGTGGTTCCCCCAAATCAAGGCTCATTTTCAAGCATTTGAACAAAATAACCAAAACATTACAGTACAGATGGATGAACCAAGTGGGAAGAGAACTTCATTCCGAAAGACACAGGCTGGAACGGGGCCGATTAGCACATTCTTACCCGGGGCTGCCGAATAAAATGGGGAGTGCTCGGTGGGAAGCGCAGAGCTGTGCTGCAGAGGGAAACCCTTTTCCCTGCAGAATCTGGATGGGGTGGGCAGAGGGGGCACATGGGCACACACAAGAGGCTCCTTAACCCGGAGAATGATAAACTGTCTCCTTCTCTTCCTGTCTTAATTGAAGGAGTGGCAGCCTTCGGGATGGGAGAGAATTAGATGGATCTCAAGAAGGTGGATGAGGCTCCTGTATTAAAGGTACCTTCCTGTCCTAACAGTCAGGAATCACGCGGAGACGAGGAACAGGTCTCCAGTGTTTATTACTGCTACATAAGACAGAAAATCCTAACAAACTGAAGAAGTGTGGGAAAAACCCAGACAGATAAACCCCAAAGGTTAAGGCGGGTCTGATCTGTGTCTCT
Source organism: Candoia aspera (assembly GCF_035149785.1). Classification (NCBI taxonomy): domain Eukaryota; kingdom Metazoa; phylum Chordata; class Lepidosauria; order Squamata; family Candoiidae; genus Candoia; species Candoia aspera. The sequence continues at coordinate 340,385,249 of NC_086153.1, forward strand.
TTGAATGGCTGCTTAATTCCTCAGTACTACGCATGCATTTCCCCCCCTGGATAGAGGCCCCCTCCTGCTCACCATCAGTACCCATGACACTCCCCGTGTGCCACGATTTAGAGAGCAGTGCGACCAGCAGGTCAACGTGGATGCCGAGAGCAGATTTTAAAAGCTGAGGCTGCCTGTGGGATGGCACGCCACCCTTTTCTCTCTTGTTCTGGGCTGCACAGACCCAGCACCAGCTCCGGTGCCAAAGCCACATTGCCTTGATTTTTCTCCCCACCGGAAGCATGCATGCATTGAGCTTGGATCTTCACTCCCTCTGGCCTCGCTTTCTATTTTAGGTACCAGCAGAGATTTTTATCCAGTTCCTTGCTGCAGCTCACAAGATTATCTCTCTGTCTGCGTGCATGTGTAGGGGATATCTCGGAAAGGAGAAAAACCTAAAAAAATAAAATAAAATAAAATAATTGCAGCTCTTAAAAGGCAAGATAAAAGTTTTCGCAGCTGATGTCTTTCAGTTTGACAAATGGGCTTGTCCGAATCCTTTGCGAAGGGCAGATCGTGACAACCCTGTGCTTGACTGGAGTGATTATCTAGTCATTAAAAAATTACTTGTCTTCTAACAGGAACATTACAGTAGACATCTTTATACATACCTATGTGCTCACACACAGTACCTATCCATCATATATTCCCTTTCGGGGTCAGCAACATTATACAGATTGCAGAAGAGAAGCAAGAACACGCCAAAGAAATTACAGGTCATCCTCGTTTAGCGACTGCCTCGTTTAGTGACCATGTGCAGTTATGATGATGAAAAAGGAACTTGGCCACCAATCCTCGCCTTTATGACCTTTGCGGGTCTTTAAAGCAGAGGAAAGATGAAGTCAGCTCGTAAGCACAGTCATGGTTTTGCTTAACGACCGCCTCACTTAACAACTGAGAGGCCAGTCCCCACTGTGGATGCTAAACAAGGACTACCTGTAAAGGGAAGAGCTACAAAAAGAAAAAGTAATATCGCAAGAACTAGTCTGCACCAAGAACATTCACTGTTACCTTTGGCTATCTTCCCATCCTCACTTGCCCCATGTCCATCCACCCCGCATCCATTGCGCCTCTCTTCTTCCCAGTCTGATCAGTTCCACCCCACCACAACCTTCTCCGTTGTCTCTTGATTCATTCCCTCTTCCTTCACAAAGTACATTTATTTTGCCATTCAAACCTCATGCGTTCTCTCTGTGTGACCAGACCACCTCAGCGCACATCCTTCAAACCGGGTTACTCGCTGTCGCATTCAGTCTATCCTCGTTCATCTCCTATTAATTCTTGACACAGTCGCTTCCGGTTTGTTACACACCTGCTTCTTAAATTCCCCATTCCTACTGTATTCAGCTTCTTGTACTTTTTTATGAATTTTTACCTCTGCCAGTGACCTGGATTCACACAACACACAAGACCTTCTGGTGCCCTTGAGTAAATCCATTGTAGGAACGCAGCAGGAGAGTTAGAAAGGCTCTTGACGTAGATGATTACCTTGGAGATTGTGACTGTGCAAAGCTTCTACTACAAGAGGTGGATCCTTTGACTCTTCACCTCCATCCTTCTGGTGGAGGCTGGTGGAAACTGGGACCCAACCGCACCCCTTAGAAAATGCTAATTCATTCTGACCTCGGTGAATTTGCTGACCTGTCTATAATTCCAGACAAAGACTTCCTGCAGCCACTTACGCCTGGCCACTGTGTGAACAGAAGGGTGAGCCAAGAAGAAACGGTACAGCTAGTCCTCTCTTAACAACCACAGTTGGGACTGGAATGTCGGTTGCTAAGCGAAGCGGTCATTAAGCGAATCCAACCTGATTTTATGACCTTTTTTGCGGTGGTCGTTAAGGGAAGTGTGGCGGGTGTTAGGCAAACCACGTGACCATCAAGCAAATCACACAGTTCCCCACTGATTTTGCTTGCCAGAAGCCGGCTGGGAAGGTCAAAAATGGTGATCGCAGGGCCACAGGATGCTGCGATGGTCATAAATGCAAACCAGTTGCCAAGCGCTGAAATTGTGATCATGTCACCATGGGGACACTGTGACGGCCATAAGTGTGTGGACTGGCCGCAAGTCAGTTTTTTCAGCACCGTCATGAGTACAGATGGTGAGCAGGAGGAGGCCCCTATCCAGGGGGGGAAAAGCATGCACAGTTTAGAGGCTTTGAACTGTCCTTCAAAGAAACTCAGAATAGAACCACCTTGAGTTTGGGGGTTTATCTGTCTGGGTTTCCCACGCTCCTTTAGTTTGGCAGGATTTTCTGTCTACTAGAGCATTCACTAAACACTAGAGACCAACTCATTGTCTCAGCGTGGTACTTTGCTCTTAGTTAGGACATCATCATAAGTCTGAACTGTCACTAAACCAATGGTTGTTAAGCGAGGACTACCTGTATAGGAAAGCAATGAAGACTTGGATGGCATACAAAACACCCACAGTCATTGTTGAGATGGGCGGTGGAAAAATGCAATAGACAAATAGACAAATAAATAATAAAATAAAATAAAATAAAATAAAAGCCATTTAACAAAAAATACAGAAGGAAAAATAAGGCACACCAAGAATAAAGACACTTAAAGGGCACCGGGGATCAAAATATAGGGTATCTCCCCAATTGGGAGAGTTGTAGCCAGAGGATTTCCCACTGTTCGCGACATGGTGCTTGGAAATGCTGAAGAGGAATCCGACCGGGCTGCATCCACCAGGCCTGGAAGACAGATGCCCGTCTCTTGAACAGCGAAGGCTCCAGTCCTCAAGGTTTTGAAGCGATGGGCAACGTGTCTCGCTCCGATGCATGCAAAGCTCGGCCGACGTCGCGATTCGCTTTGCAGCCGGCTAGAAAGGACCCCTGGCAGGGCAGTAGAGCGAGGACTATATTTGGGAGACTTGAAAGCGAGAACCGCCCCCCCACCACGCACATGTGCAGCGCCCCCACCCAGCCCGCTACGATGCCGCCCCGCTGTCCCTCCCCATAATCTCTGCTGGCCGCCAGCCCGCCCCACCTGTGCCGGGAGACCAGGAAGCCCGCAGGGGGGCGATTAAGAGAGGAAGAGGGGAGTCCTCGGGTGAGCAGCTGTAAAGGGAGCCTGAAACCGGATACCCCAAACTCCTGGGCCGGAGGGGAGCCGACCCAGCCCGGAGACAGCGATCCGGCGGCCAAGCGGCCGAGGCAGACACCTCCGGGCGCTGAGCTCCTCTGGTGCTCCCGGGGAGATCGTGTTCAGCGCCGGCCCTTTTGCTACCGACCGAGGTCCAGATGGGGAGGGAGCCCCCTGGGGAGACCAGACCGCCCCCCGCGGTTCGAGAGCCCCCCCCCGCCCCCAAGGCAGGGCTTGCCTGCAGAGGAGGCAGGGAAAAGGTGGGAGAATGGAAATGCCCGTCATAAGGATTTGGGAAGACGGTCCAGAAAGGGACACCGAAGGGCCGTGGTGCAAAGGCGCAAAGGGTGGGGGTCACGACTCAGGGTAGGGTCCAAAAAGTCAGGATGGCAGCAGTGGTGGTGCAGTGATGTGGATCACCAGGTTGTCATCTGGAGGGGCCTAGCAAGTGCACCTTCTCAGGAGCAGCCCTGCCCTGTGGGTGTCTGCCCCCCCAAGATCCAGGAGACCCCCACCCTCCAGGAAGGCCTTGAATGGCTGGCTTTTCCTGCAAGGGCAGGGACGGAGTGAGTTGGAGACCAGATAAATTGAATGTGGATCTGTGGGGGAATGTTGTTATAGGACGCCGAGAGTGTTTTTCGGATGCTGGTTTTTTATCATTTCGTGTATTTTTTTTTCTAGATTGTTGTTGCTGTGAGCCGCCTGGAGCTATGATCCATAAGATGTGTGGCCATCAAAGTTTCTTCAATAAATAATAAAACAGAGTCCCTCCACCCTGCTGCTGGTCATCCTCTTCGTCTCTTTCCTTCCCCCTTTCCCAGCATCAAAGCCTCCTCCAGAGAGCTGGGTCTGCGCATTGTGTCCGAAGCAGGACAATCTGAGCCTGGCCATTGGTGCCTCCAGGGAGAACTCTGGGCTGATTTGTCCGATGATCCATCCGCTCGTTTTCTTGGCTGTCCAGGGCCTTCTCAGGGTCTTCTCCAACATCCAAGTTCAAAAGCGTCAATGCTCTCCCTATCCTGCTTCTTCAAAGTCCATTCTTGCTTCCCCAGAAGGTCACAGGGAAAACCATGGCTTGCATGATTCTGATCTTTCTAGGCACAGACACATCTGGCCATCTGAATCCCTTTCAAAACAAAGAGGTCTTAACGGGCCAGCAGAAGAATGCCAGATGGCTTCTTGTGGCAAGGAGTTCCACAGTGTAGCTGCAGCCGCCAAGAAGGACCTTTCTCTTGCCCTTGCCCGTTCTACCTCCACCAGAGAAGGTCCTCACTTTCAGATCTCCCACGGAATCTTTTTCCCCTCCTTTTTAAATGGGAAATTGAAACTCTACAAGGCCAGCCATCAGCCTGACATTCATTTCCAGGAATGCCTTTGGCTCCACCAGTGGGAGGGAGCGGGTGCAGGGGGCGGGGGTCATTCAAGCAAATGTGGGTTTTGCAGCTGGTTTCGTCCCACACATGAGACACTCTCAGAACTTCAAACTTGCCTCCCAGCCCACCCCCAAAGTGGGGGAGTCCTGTGCTAAGCCATAATGCAGTTTCCCTTTGGTTAGTGCGTCATGTGACCTCAGTCATTGTGGTTAGTGAACCATCATCATCATCATCATCATCATCATCAACAACATCTGCCTATCCCAGGTCCTTGGGAAGGACTCGATAGGTGGATAAAAATGCCAAATCCAGTCTAAACACCTGGCTGACTGTGCGACTCAACATCATCATCATCTGTTAAGGCCCCCCCAACTCAAAAAAGACACTAGGTGGCTCACAAAATCTTGAATCTTGGCTGACCCTTGGTTGACTGTCGCTCCCTCAACAGGCCAGGCCTGGCCTAGCAATGGGGGGCGAGGTGGAGTTGCGGGGTGTGGCTCAGCTTAGCTCCCTGACATACAAGCAGGGTGGCTGGCCATGTGTGAATGCAAAAGCCACTTGTTTCATTCTGTGTACGAGATGGGCTAAGCTTTTGAGAGGCCCCACAGCCAGCCCCAAATTTGGAAGAATTTGGCTATGACAGAGGGGGACATATTTTTGTGCTTCGTATTTTGCAGGGTGGTGGATTGGCTGGGTGCAAAATTGGACCCCGTTTCTCTGAGGCTCTGGGCTCCTGTGATGGAAACCCCGCAGGGCCTCTGATCAAGTTTAGAACAATGTTCCTTTGATAGGCACTAATGATTCAGAACAAGTCTGATGTTTCCCTCTCTTACCCCATTCTTCTCCCGCCCGTAATCCTGGAGGGATCCCGGTTTGACCCACCACTCCCAGTTTTGACATGTGAGACAGATTCTCAGCCTGGCCAACCTCGCAGGGTTGTTGGGAGGGAAAGGAGATGGAGAAAGAGCTCTGCGTGTTCATTTTTGAAGGAAGAGGGAATCATTTCCTGGGCTGGGTTTTCAAGGCACGCCTTGGTGTGTTTAAAAAAACAACACACAGTCCTCTGAGAAGGTACAGAGTGCTTTTCTCACCCGGCTCACCTCCCCCAGCTCCTCTCCAAGGGTCAAACGGACTGACTTCCCTGTGGTAGGGCTCAGCCTTGGAAGGCTGCCAAGCGCCGGCTTGCGACACCCGCAGAGATGTTGGCAGCCCTCCAGATCCGCAAGGCAATTTGCATATTAACTACATACCAATCTGCATATTAAGGGCCCATTTGCATAGAGGAAGTCGGTTTCCACTGGCACCAAAAATAAACACGGAAAGGGCAGTTTCAGAATGCAAAAACGTGCCACCAATAAATACGGGCCGCCTTGCAGGAGACAGTCTGGTGCGTGCAGGAGGGATGTTTCGCAGCGGGCACTTGGCCCGGCTCGGCCATGGAGGTGGCGGAGCACCCCACAGGAAGCCAGGGCTGTGCTCCAGATCAGATCTGCTCCAGCTATGAGATCCCCCAGCCTCTGATCTAAAAGCTCCCCAGCTCAGATCGGGAAACTACCTCCCACGTAGTGCTTAGTTGGTTTCTGGCCTCCTGCCATCTGGAAATCTGGTCTCTCCGAGCTTTTTTTTAAATTAGCGCTTGAAAGGCAGGTTGACAGAGAATTAAGGTACGCCTTGCGAGATGTGAACCTGGCAAACACCAGCTTATCCTGGCTGCTTGTTTGGATCATCGGGGCCAAACCTGCTCTGTTTTGGGATCCTGCGCCCTCCTTGCCTCCTTCCCCCATTGACAGGACACGCAAGGAGGACGCACAAAGCTGACATTTGTGGCCCGACTAGCTGAAGAAACCCAATGCAGCAAAGGGCTGCCAGTGATGCAGGAGTCAGGATCTAGCCCTGCTTGGTGTTTGGACAGGTTGAGCCCCTTCCCCAGCTTAATGCTTTGAACACTCCCAGAAACCCTGGAGAAGATCTGAGATGGCCTTCATAGCCAACTCCAGAGTGGCGTACAGGTAGTCCTTGCTTAACAACCATTCATTGAGTGTCGGTCCAGACTTACAACAGCGCCAGAAAAACCGACTTACGACCAGTCCTCATACTTACAGCCATTGCAGTGTCCCCCAGTCATGTGAACAAAATTCAGGTGCTTGCCAACCACTTATGACCGTCACAGTGTCCCGTGGTCACGTGATTACTATTTTTGACCTTCCCGCTTGGCTTCTGGCAAGCAAAATCAATGGCGAACCACATGATTTGTTTAATGACCACACGGTTCACTTAACACCTGTGATGATTTGCTTAATGACTACCACAAAAAAAGTCATTAAATCGGTTCGGATTCACTTAATGACTGCTTCGCTTAGTGATTGAAATTCTGGTCCCAGTTGTGGTCGTTAAGTGAGGACTACCTGTAGTGATGAAGGTGCTGGAGAAGGAGTATGAAGTGTCTACCTCCAACCACTGCGTGACTTGTGACCAGTCTTTCTCTCTCTCTGTGCCTAGCCGGCCTGGCAGGACCGTTCTTGCATTTGATAGCTGCAGCTATCTAGATTTTGTTTAAACAGAAGGAAAACTTCTTGACGATAAGATCTGTCCAACATGGGACAAGCTACATATTGAGATTGTGGTGGGTTCTCCCTCTCTGGAGGTTTTAAGAAGAGGCTGCACAGCCACCTTTCATGGATGGTTGACTGGGCTTTCCTTGCTGGCTGGGGAATTCTGGGAGTTGAAGTCCACAGGTCTTCAAGTTGCCAAGTTTGAGTAACACTGATGATCCTTAGGGGACCTTCCAACTCCACAATTCTGGGATTTTAGAATAAGTTCTAGTCTTCTCTCAACCCTTACGTTCCATGATTCTGAGTGACACGGCCCGTGTGGCTTAGCCACGTATCAGGGGTTGATCCCAGTCCTCAAGGGTTGCTCCCCCTGCTTGATTTGGAACAGCGCTCTCATCCCCCATCCTGGCCTCCAACCCACGTGACGCTGGCCCTTGCAAAGAGCATCAGTGCTTGTGCCTGGATCATCAACAGTCAATGCCAGGAGGAGCTGTCCAAGGTGCTACCGGGCCTGAACTTGGTCTGCCTTTGCCCTCCTGAAATGAAACTGATTTTTGACCTTTTCCCCCAGTCTGAATTCTTGCACCAGACTCTCCTGTCGTACTTGGGTGTGAGCTCCCACCAACCAAACCAACTGCTGGACAAGAAGGTCAATCTAGGGTCCCATCTGAATGATTCCACCTACTGTACCTCTCTTGCCCACCAGGTTCAAAGAAATTTCCAGAACTAAAGCCACCAGTCCTGCACCTACCTACGATACAGTATATTGACCTAAATATCTATCAATCAATCCACCCATCCACCACAACAGGATTAACAGTAAGGCCGAAGAATCAAAAGTGGATTCAATTCAACTGACTTCATCTACCGTAGCCAAAGATTTTCCAACCAGGAGTGTCCACACCATGTGATAAAAAAGTCAAGAAGGCGTGATTGAAACCCACGACACCCATGTATCCAACTGATAAAGCAAATCCTGGTCTGATGCTACAAAGGGTTGATATTTTACTCTGGTCACCCTTTTTAAGCAACCTGACCTATTGATTTACTCCAAATTCTGCGTTTACAAACGCAGTTCCTGGTGCAGAAATAAATTACAAAAATACATTTATTACGGAAAGTTGCACACCATAACCTGTGGTCGGGAAAGCTGCAGGTGAAAGGAAATGCCAAGGTTTTAGCTTTCTTTTCTTTTCAGTTGAACGATGTAAAAAGTTGGCTGACTGATTAATGACCCAGCAGATGCCAGAATTGAAATGAACTCAACCCAAGCCGCTCTCTACATTTCTCAATTTGGTGTGTCTCTGGAACAGTGGTGTGGGTATCCTAGGGGTTTAAATTGCCCTCCCTCCCAAAAATGGGGCAGAAAGGACAGAAAAGATGGTGTTCTGAAAGGTCTAAATGTACAGAAACTTTGGAGAAGAACCTTCAAATCCCTGCGTAACTTGGGAACCCCATGGGTGATTTGGGGCCAGACATCTTCTCTTAACCCAACCCACTGTATTGGATTATTAGGGATTAAAAGGAGGAGAGATCCTTACAGGTGCCATCTGGAGCGTCCAGGAGAAAAAGCAGGATATAAATATGGTAGAAAAAATAAAAATAAACAAAGGGATAACCAGAAGAGCCAAGGAGGGGAAACGATTTGGGGAAAGTGTGTGTGAAGTTTCGGTTCGGGGAAAGAAAGGTTGCTCAACGGCACAACATGGCAGAGGTTTGCAAAATGAAGCTCGATCTGTCGAAAGTTGAGAATGGAACAGCTTTCTCTCACACGCATCTTACTAGGATTTGAGGCACATGTGATCAAAGAGATCGGAAAAAATTTGGACAGACCAAGGGAAGCTCTTCCATTTCCTTCACAGACTATGGAACTCCCTGCCACCAGAAATGGAGAAATGTGTTTGGTGCGAGACAAATTCACAGAGGAGGACAGATCAGCTATGGAAGGTGAGGGATGTGAGGAACCTCCAGTTTCAGCTGCAGTCTATCCCACAGTCCCAGTCCTGATAGGAAAGCACATTCGTAGGAGATTCTGGTCCTCAAGGCTCTACCTGTGGACTTTCTACCCTGAGGCACAGTGATACTAGGTTAGGTAGATCTTTGAACGGATCTAGAAGGCTATCACTTCTGTTCTTCCAATGTAGGAGTCCCCAGTGACTTTCAACCAGCAGGTACCCTTGGAATTTTGAGACCAAGTTCTGGGTACTTATTTAAAATTGTGGCATTGGTACGTATGAGCCCATCATCTCCTCTGGCCTCCCAAGGCGTCCTCTATAGCAGTGTTTCTCAACCTTGGCAACTGTAAGATGGGTGGGCTTCAACTCCCAAGTTGCCAAGGTTGAGAGACACTGCTCTGTAGCCTCAATTTATGTCTGGGGATGGGCATACCTCCAGACAGGACTAAAATCCTCAACCACATTTATTTTTATGAATGCCTTGAGGCTAGGCAGCCCCCCCCCCCGACTCCCCAAAATTATGCTTCTGGCTGGTGCTATTTTTAATGCATGCTAGTTTCCTGTTTAATTATTATTTAAAGGGAAGAGAAGAGGTTGATAACATCAGATGGGCCAAGAGAGGTGCTGGTGGGCATGCCGGTGGCCACAGGCATCACTCTGAAGACCCAAAAAGCCCTGCATGGAACCCATTCTCTCCGCTGCTCATTTCAGCCTAGTGACACATCTGAAAGGCAGAGTTAAATGCCTGGCCAGTTGAGAGCCATCTGGTTCTAATAGGGGTTGCATCTGCATTCAGATTCTTGTCCACCAACTACCTATCCAGTGACCCACTTCTTGATACAAATCCGATAAAGTAAAATCGGATATAAAAGCAAGCATCCAGATATGCAGAGGAAAGATCACTGCTGTTCCCAACCCACCTTCATTCTGGTTTCAACCATATCAAGGTGGGGAAAGTCAGAAATCTACTGCTTGAGTTGATTCAACAGGTGGCCGTGCCTCGCTGGTTAGCCTTGGATGGGAGACCACCAGGAAATCCCCAAGCTATAACCTACCATACATACTCACATATAACGCCATCCGCAGATAAGCTGACCCTCCATTTTTTAACCAAGATACCATGAAAAATGTGCAACCTGTGTATTAGCCGACCTTCAAAATTTTTGTTATCTGTTAATTTTCACAACTGGCTTATCCGCAGGTGGCTTGTTTTTCATAGCATTTTGGTTAAAAAATGGAGGGTCAGCTTATCTGCAAGTATATTTGGGACGTTTTGTTGTTTATTCATTCAGTCGCTTCCGACTCTTCGTGACCTCATGGACCAGCCCACGCCAGAGCTTCCTGTCGGTTGTCACCACCCCCAGCTCCCCCAGGGACGGGTCCGTCACCTCCAGAATATCATCCATCCACCTTGCCCTTGGTCGGCCCCTCTTCCTTTTGCCCTCCACTCTCCCCAGCATCAGCATCTTCTCCAGGGTGTCCTGTCTTCTCATTGTGTGGCCAAAGTATTTCATTTTTGCCTTTAATATCATTCCCTCAAGGGAGCAGTCTGGCTTGATTTCCTGGAGGATGGACTGGTTGGATCTTCTTGCAGTCCGAGGCACTCTCAGAATTTTCCTCCAACACCACAGTTCAAAAGCATCGATCTTCCTTCGCTCAGCCTTCCTTATGGTCCAGCTCTCGCAGCCATATGTTGCTACGGGGAACACCATTGCTTTAACTATGCGGGCCTTTGTTGTCCGGGTGATGTCTCTGCTCTTAACTATTTTATCAAGATTGGTCATTGCTCTTCTCCCAAGGATTAAGCGTCTTCTGATTTCCTGACCACAGTCAGCATCTGCCGTAATCTTCGCACCTAGAAATACAAAGTCTTTCACTGCTTCTACGTTTTCTCCCTCTATTTGCCAGTTATCGATCAAGCTGGTTGCCATAATCTTGGTTTTTTTGAGGTTTAGCTGCAAACCAGCTTTTGCACTTTCTTCTTTCACCTTCATCATAAGGCTCCTCAGTTCCTCTTCACTTTCAGCCATCAAAGTGGTATCATCTGCATATCTGAGATTGTTAATGTTTCTTCCAGAGATTTTAACTCCAGCCTTGGATTCCTCAAGCCTGGCATGTCGCATGATGTGTTCTGCGTACAAGTTGAATAGGTAGGGTGGGAGTATACAGCCCTGCCGTACTCCTTTCCCAATCTTAAACCAGTCCGTTGTTCCGTGGCCTGTTCTTACTGTTGCTACTTGGTCGTTATACAGATTCTTCAGGAGGCATACAAGATGACTTGGTATCCCCAGACCGCTAAGAACTTGCCACAATTTGTTATGGTCCACACAGTCAAAGGCTTTAGAATAATTTGGGACATATATATTTTAAAAGTATTACCATATATACTTGCAGATAAGCCTGTCCACAGATAAGTTGAATCCAATTCTGGGGGTGTATTTTGGCATCTAAAGTCTCGGCTTATCCATGAGTATATATGGTAAGTGGGGAAATTAAAAAAAACAACAGAGGAAGGGATGATGAGCCACTGTCCTACTCCTGCCACCAGACCTAAATGGACGGGCCCGTGAAGTCCCATGAATCAATGTCTGCTTGATGAAAATGTTAGTAAAGGTAAATGGCGGAGACCAGTGTTTTTCCAACTTGGCAACTTTAAGATGCGTGGACTTCGACTCCCAGAATTTCCCAGCCAGCGTGCTTTAAGGTGCATGGACTTCGACTCCCAGAATTCCCTAGCCAGCATGCTTTAAGGTGCATGGACTTCGACTCCCAGAATTTCCCAGCCAGCGTGCTTTAAGGTGCATGGACTTCGACTCCCAGAATTTCCCAGCCAGCGTGCTTTAAGGTGCATGGACTTCGACTCCCAGAATTTCCCAGCCAGCGTGCTTTAAGGTGCATGGACTTCGACTCCCAGAATTCCCCAGCCAGCGTGCTTTAAGGTGCATGGACTTCGACTCCCAGAATTTCCCAGCCAGCATGCTTTAAGGTGCATGGACTTCGACTCCCAGAATTTCCCAGCCAGCGTGCTTTAAGGTGCATGGACTTCGACTCCCAGAATTTCCCAGCCAGCGTGCTTTAAGGTGCATGGACTTCGACTCCCAGAATTCCCTAGCCAGCGTGCTTTAAGGTGCATGGACTTCGACTCCCAGAATTTCCCAGCCAGCGTGCTTTAAGGTGCATGGACTTCGACTCCCAGAATTTCCCAGCCAGCGTGCTTTAAGGTGCATGGACTTCGACTCCCAGAATTTCCCAGCCAGCGTGCTTTAAGGTGCATGGACTTCGACTCCCAGAATTCCCCAGCCAGCGTGCTTTAAGGTGCATGGACTTCGACTCCCAGAATTCCCCAGCCAGCGTGCTTTAAGGTGCATGGACTTCGACTCCCAGAATTCCCCAGCCAGCGTGCTTTAAGGTGCATGGACTTCGACTCCCAGAATTCCCCAGCCAGCGTGCTTTAAGGTGCATGGACTTCGACTCCCAGAATTCCCCAGCCAGCGTGCTTTAAGGTGCATGGACTTCGACTCCCAGAATTTCCCAGCCAGCGTGCTTTAAGGTGCATGGACTTCGACTCCCAGAATTCCCCAGCCAGCGTGCTTTAAGGTGCATGGACTTCGACTCCCAGAATTTCCCAGCCAGCGTGCTTTAAGGTGCATGGACTTCGACTCCCAGAATTCCCCAGCCAGCGTGCTTTAAGGTGCATGGACTTCGACTCCCAGAATTCCCCAGCCAGCGTGCTTTAAGGTGCATGGACTTCGACTCCCAGAATTTCCCAGCCAGCGTGCTTTAAGGTGCATGGACTTCGACTCCCAGAATTCCCCAGCCAGCGTGCTTTAAGGTGCATGGACTTCGACTCCCAGAATTCCCCAGCCAGCGTGCTTTAAGGTGCATGGACTTCGACTCCCAGAATTTCCCAGCCAGCGTGCTTTAAGGTGCATGGACTTCGACTCCCAGAATTTCCCAGCCAGCGTGCTTTAAGGTGCATGGACTTCGACTCCCAGAATTTCCCAGCCAGCGTGCTTTAAGGTGCATGGACTTCGACTCCCAGAATTTCCCAGCCAGCGTGCTTTAAGGTGCATGGACTTCGACTCCCAGAATTTCCCAGCCAGCGTGCTTTAAGGTGCATGGACTTCGACTCCCAGAATTTCCCAGCCAGCGTGCTTTAAGGTGCATGGACTTCGACTCCCAGAATTCCCTAGCATGCTGGCTGGGGAATTCTGGGAGTTGAAGTCCACAGATGCTGGCTAGGGAACTCTGGGAGTTCCACACCATCTCCCTTGATGCAGCCAGCTTGGTGGTGTCTAATTAAAATTTCCATGTTTGGAAATTGGGCATGTGTCTGCCGAGGGAGAGAACTGGCAAGCGGAAATGGGAGACTGGGGGACAGGATCTCCACAGGGGAACCAGAAATCCGACAGGGCAAGTTAGGAAGTAGGTGAACCATTCCATTTTGTGCAGCTGAAATTAACAGTGCCCTGTAAGGTAGAGCATTCACATCACGAAGTGGGGCCAGGGAGTGTACAGTAGGCCCAGAGTTGATTCTGGGAGTTGAAGCCCACCCCTCTTCAAGCTGCCAAGGTTGAGAAATGCGGCTCCAAACAAACAAATGACAACAACAACAACAACAACAACAACAATATTCTTGCACCTTTTGGGGAGAAGTCAGGAGTGGAAACGTCTCAGCCCCCCCTTGACATCCTCTCCCCGTGCTCTTCCCTGGCAGCTAAATCAGGGCCCCCTTGCCAAATGCACCAGCGATGATAACTTGGCCATAACGCTTGCATTGTTCCTCAGAGGCGTGTTTTCTGCGTGTTCCCTTGCACGTTCCGGACACTGCATGCTGGCAACCCAGGTCTTCCTCCCCCAGTCTCTCTGCAGCCGCCTTGTCACGCTGGCCTCCTTGGCTGAGTCATTTCCTCTTTTTCTGGCTTGGCAAGTTTTTACCCAGGCAGGAAACCTGGTCAGTCGGTCCATCAGGAACTCTGACTTTGCCCGCCAAAACGCCTCGCCCTGCCTCTCTTTCTTAAAGTAGACTTCCTCCTGACCCAGAATTCTGGGAGTTGAAGGCCACACCTCTTAAAGTTGCCACGGTTGAGAAACACTGTCATAATCTGGATTTCTTGCCAGCAAGGCTGGGCAGATGTTTTCCAGGTGTGAATAGGCCTCCTGTGCTAGAGAAGGAGATCAGGGATGGGGAACCTATTATAGGTAGTCCTTGCTTAACAACCACAATGGAGACCAAAATTTTTGTTGCTAAGTGAAGCGGTCATTAAGCGAATTGGACCCAATTTTACAACCTTTTCTGTGGTGGTCATTAAGTGAATCACTGCCTCATTAGGCAAACCATGTGGTTGTTAAGTGAAACATGCAGTTCCCCATTGATTTTGCTTGCCAAAAGCCAGCCAGGAAGGTAAAAAATGGCATTCACGTGACCACAGGCCACTGTGACAGTCATAAATGTGAACCAGTTGCCAAGGGCCCAAATAGTGATCGCGTGACCATGGGGATGCTGCAATGGTCATAAGTATGAGCACCGTTTGTAAGTCAGTTTTTTTAGCACCGTCTTATGTCCAAACTGTCACTAAACGAATGGTTGTTAACTGTGGACTACCTGTATCAGTAAAAGGCTTGGTGATTGGGATTAAAAGCTGGAACAGAAAAAAATTAAGCTGCTGATTCCTCTCGCCACTGGGGAAGGGTGGGGTGTCAGAGACATTGCTACCCGTCCTCTGGCTTCAAAACCCACCAGCCCAAACTCAATGCTCAGTTTTTGCTCTGGCTGGTGCTTTTGAGTTGGTTCAGTGTTTCCCATCTTCACACCGAACAGAAAAAAAAATAAAAAAATCTGCTGCTTTTTGGCAGCCTCCCCCGCGAAGGACAAAATCACCTGCTAGCCTAGAGATCTTTCCTGCCCCAGATTTTCTTTTTCCAGCCGCAGAAATGCACATCTTGCGTGCTCGCTTGGGACTGGCCTGGCAGGGAGAGGCTTTTTTGGCACGAGGGCCGGCAACTTGGGTGTTTCCCCCCCCCCTTTAGTCTTTTTAACAAGCTGGATTTCGAAACCCATGCCGGGTGAGTGCGCACACACCGACCTCCCTTACAAAACAGATAGTGTGGGAGTAGACAGATGCTCAAGGATCAGCTAAACCCCATTTCCTGACTCAGTTCTGTAATCCACCCAGCTCAGCCCATCAGGAGGGGAGTCTTTAAGTACACAAACATCAGCTGCAAAACTTTTAGGCAGGAATCCTGTTAGACGCTCTTGTGCATTTAGCACCTGCCTTGTGTTTAACTTTGGCACCGTCCGATTCTCCAGGCTCCCCGCTTGAAATCTTTCTCTTATTAGCCACAGCAATAAATATGTTCCCGGAGGCCAAAGATTTGACAGGTTATTTTGAAATCAACACAAGATTCTCAGCCTTTTACAGTGCCTGGCTCCTGACCACAACCCATCCGGCCTTTTCCCTTCCAGAGACTTACTGCAGGCGGCCACATTTTTCCTAGGCAAAAACAAACTTTGGGGGCCCCAGTGGTTGCAAAAGTGGGGTGCAGTGGGGTGCGGGAGTCAAGGAGAGGCCTGGCTTGCTTAAAACTGCCAAGAGGAAACAAGCGACTCTCCAGCTGTTGCTGGACTCCAGACTCCATCATTCCCACCCGAATGAGGCTCAGAGGTCTTAATGCTTCCCTGGATCCCCCCCTTTTAAAAATCAGATTTTTTAATACACCCCCCTTTTTTGTTCATTGGAAGAGAAGAATGGTCTCTCCTTCCCTAGACAGAAAACAGTTTAATTATGCACTTTAAATAATGTGAGACTGCTGTTTTTCAGATGGCAGAGCTGTGCGTCCTACTTCTCATGAAAGACACCCACGTAGATGTGCAAACAGCAGGGAAAGGCTTCCAGCTTCCAGACGGGCAGACTTCCACTCCCAGAGTTCCTCAGCCAGGGTAGCCCTTGGTGGAGGATTCTGGGAGTGGAAGTCCACCCATCTGGAAGTGGGCAAGTTGGGAAATGTCCTAGTTTTGATTATCAGCAATGACTTCTGCATACCTACTCAGGGTCACTCCATTGAACTCCATGGCATTTACTCTCCTATCTGGAGGCACAGGACTGCAGCCTTCAAATGCTCAGGTCGATAAATCCTGGATGCCAATTGGAATAAGGCCATCCCTCCTGGCTGAAGTTCCAAAATTCAGTTTCCAACACCCCCAGATTAAGATTGGGCACTCACTTCCCCTACACCCGTGTTTACTATCCTGGGCTAGAGGATCAGAGTCTAACAGAGGACAGCTTCTTATCTTCTTTGTCAAAGCACCCCTTTACTCATGAGGACCAGCATCTTGCTTTGTTTTTAGGGAAAGAAATTGCAAGGTAGAATACCTGCCTTCCAGCCCAATGGTTTACAAGTTCATCCCTGTCTGAAACCCTTGGTAGGAATATTTTTGAAATCTTCACCACTTTAAACTTTGCTATCTAGCCTGGTGTTTCTCAAGCTCAACCACTTTAAGCTGTGTGGACTTCAACTCCCAGAATTCCCCAGCCAGCTGAAAGTGGTTGAGCTTGAGAAACACTGATCTAGCCAAACTAGGTTGGGAATGGATCATGCCGCATTTGAAAAAAGAAATCACAAATCCTGACTTCCTAGAGCTACCCCATTTAATAAGAAGGGCATTTGGAACCTTTTATGTGCAAAATGCCCGCCCTCTGACCGACCTTTAGCCCCCTTTCAAAAACAGAGAAAGATTCCAGTCCTTATGATTTCAAAGGGAATGATAATTTAATTATCTGGCTTGATTTCCTGCCTAGTTCAACAAAGCTGCACTCCAGCTTTTCCCAAACAGAGCTGGCTTGTCTCCTAATCCTTCGTCCCCATCGTCCACAACTTTTACTGACCGGAGGATGCTGGGAAGCTGTAATCCTTCCCATCTGCAGGGAATTAGGGGGGAAAATCTGGTCTACTCTGATCCCTCGGCTTTCCAGCATGGCTTTTTCTCCAACTGAATCTGTCCCCTCTGGATGAGGGGGATTAAAGTGGCTTTCTCCTGCAAGCAAAGCCGATGCTTTATCTCCGAGCTGCAGACTCCACGTTTACCTGGAAGACTCAGCCCCACGTTGCCAGTGCCCACGTCTGCGTCCACCCCCCGAAGGCAATTCTGCAAGGCTTTGAAACTCTTCCAAGAAGCAAACCGGGCTGGGCGCTCTTCTGCAGACAGGCCTCCTTAAAATTGTGGGAAGAGTGCTGAAGCCCAGGCAGGAATTTCCAGTGACTGATCCGTGGGAGAAAGGGCCAGGCCCAAGAGATGCTTTAAGAGGCAGCTGTGTGATCCAGCAGTAACTTTACGGGCCACCCGAGGAACAGCGGAAGAATCCAGAGCTCTGTGGGAAGAGCACACTTTCTCTGCCAGGAAAAACTTGCTGGAAGGGGAGATGCGGAAAGATTTATTCCAAGCCCACGTGGGAATCTTTTCTCTTTGGATGGAAATGAAGCCAGCACTTCTAGGATTTGCCAGTTACCAGTGGCTATCAGAGGCTGTCCTTGTCCCCTTTTCTTCATATTAATGGGCAGAGAGAAGAATAAAATCAGAGAGAGACCCACCTCCTGGCACTTAGCAGTTAGTTGGGATGGATGGATGCCCCATCTGGACACTGAACCCCCCGGTATTTTTAGGAATATGGCAGTGTTTCTTGAGCTTAGCAACTTTAAGATGGGTGGACTTCAACTCCCAGAATTCCCCAGCCAGCATGCTCTCTGGGGAATTCTGGGAATTGGTCCACACATCTTAAAGTTGCTGAGAAACACTGAAATACAGGTAAAGCAAAGTCAGGATTCCCAGAAACCAAGGTTAAGTCCTGATGATCTCATGGATATGTCCACATCATTTTCTAAAATGGAAGTGGTTTCTTCCAACTTTCTGTCTACCCTATAGCCCAAGGATTTCCTAGTGGTCTCCCATCCAAATAAGGAGCAGCATATTTGGCTCTACTCAGCATCTGAGGCTGGACAAAGTTGGCAAGACGCTCCCACTGGCTGAGATTTTCTCAAGCGACCTGGTGCAAAATGTTGGCCTCAACATCTAATGATGAATAAGAATGATGAAGCACGGCCTGATGGTAACCTGTATCAATTTGACTATCAATCTGTATCAGTCTGATCAGACTCCTAACTCCATGCATCCTGCAAACAAAAGTAATCCCTCTTCAATTGCCCTTTGGCTGCATTCCCACAACAGCCATAACCTTTATTTATTCATTATATCGATTTATATGACTCTGGACAGCACGCATTAAGATTGAAAAACAGAACAAGAACAGACTATAGCCCCATTAACACAGTCAAAGCACAATGGCACCCAAGGACAAAGAAACCCGAGCCACGCCCAACGCCAGTCACGCCAAGAGAAGGATCGCAGTGGCAGGTTCACCCAACCCACAAGCCCCGTCATTTTATTTCCTTGGTTCACACAATACTTTCAACTACAATCGAATGGACTCAGTTTGCTCAGCCAGCTAAACTGCCGAAAGCAACCAGGAATAAAATGAATTAAGTTTAGCATCCTGTGCAGATGCTGGTTCTGTGCCTTTAACTGACTTGGTTAAGTGCGCCGTGTGACGATAGTTACCCCATTGCACCATTATAGGGCAAAGAGCCAGTTTGGTCTAGTGGTGAAGGTGCTGGGCTAGAAACCAGGAGGCTGTGAGTTCTAGTCCCGCCTTAGGCACGAAAGCCGGCTGGGTGACCTTGGGCCAGGCCCTCCCTCTCAGCCCAACCCACCTCACAGGGCTGCTGTTGTGGGGAAAATAGGAGGAGGAAGGAGTATTAGGCATGTTCTCCACCTTGAGTTATTTATTTAAAAAAAAAAGGCAGGATAGAAAACAAACAAACAAACAAGAAGTCTGCCCCTGCCCTCTGACAGGGTGCAAAGAAACTTCCACTGGGTACAGAAGAAATCAGACCTTAAAAGGCAGGGAAGGGAAGAGCTCTTTTACAGGTTACATCCTGCAATGTGGGAATGACCTTGGGAGACGAGGCCCAGAGACACCGCCAAGAGAATGGTCAGATAAGAGGCAGCTGAGCCTGCAGCTGGATAGTGGACAAGACAAGAGGCTCAGGAGCGACCCTCCCTGGTTTCTTGGGCTGTAAAGGACGGCGGAAAGAAGTACTTTCTGACTTGCAAGATTCTGCCGATGTAGCCTTACAAGAAAGTAGACCTAGCTCATCTGGGTGTGC
The DNA here is from genome assembly GCF_035149785.1 of Candoia aspera. Taxonomy (NCBI): domain Eukaryota; kingdom Metazoa; phylum Chordata; class Lepidosauria; order Squamata; family Candoiidae; genus Candoia; species Candoia aspera. Next base: position 340,404,481 of record NC_086153.1, read on the forward strand.
TTCTGGTCTACTCAGGAAGGCTGACACGACCGCAGGGTTGTGAAAGAGCTGGCAACATTCTCTGTGGTTGCTCTGGGCAGGCAGATAATCTCTAAGGTCCCTTCCAAGCCTTCCCTAGGATTCTGGGATTAGGCTGCTTCAGAAGATAATGGATTGTTTCACACAGGAGATGTTTAAAGCAGGTTGGGTGGCCATCAGTTGAGGATTCTGAGCTGGGGGTTGGACTAGATGGTCTCTAGTGGCCCTCCCCACCTTTCCATTCAAGGGCTCTATGATTTTTCAGCCGTTTCCTGGCAGCTGCTTGCCATTCCTCGACCTCTTGTGCTGTCCCTCTCCTGACCTGATGCTCCTTGCCAGACATAAAACCCTGGCTCTGCCCTGGGCAAGGAGTTGGTCTAGATGACCTCCAAGGCCCCTCCCCACCTTTCCATTCTAGCCTTCTCCACCGCAGTCGATATTTAACTGCCAGCCCGTATCACAAGATTCCTTCCGCACCCCACAATGTGGATCTCAAAGCCTATCCGAGCTGTACGCCTTCTGGCAACTGAGGGCCAAATCAGACAGATGGATCCACGTGGGATTTTGTGGAACGTCCCCGTTGTCCCCTTCCTTATAAGTAACAGTTGTGTGTGTGTGTGTGAGAGAGAGAGAGATCATGATTAACACACTTCTCCTGGGAAAAACGGCTACCCCAAACCAGCCATTACAATCGCTACTCAAGGGTCCATTTATGGAAGACCCTGCACATTTGTGGACTCAGTGATTTTCACAGGAACACAGCTGGAAGGGGCAGGTAACCCCCACTTCTGACCACATGCCCCAAATGCTGCATGTAGCCGCCCCCCCAAATCCTAAAAGGCTGCAATTCATCGCAGGGGCGTGCAAAAATCTGGAGTATGGGAGAACCTTTCCCAACCAATGCATTTTATTAAACCCTGCACGAAATCTTAGGCCTTTTAATAAAATGTGTTGGTTGGAAAAGGTGCTCCCGTCCTCTTCCTGCTTTTCAGTTGCTGTATATATTCATCAGGTCTGATGGGCTGCATATTTTGCAAATAAGAGCAGATGTTATCGAGGCCCCTGACCTCAGCAGCATCGGATGACGTGAGCTGCAGCTCCCAAAGGCTTAGGCCTTTTAATAAAATTGGTTACAGATAATCCTCACTTAACGACCACAATTGGGACCAGAATTTCAGTTGCTAAGCGAAGCGGTCATTAAGCGAATCCAACCCAATGTTACGACCTTTTTTGCAGTGGTCATTAAGGGAATCACGGTGGGCGTTAGGCAAACCACGTGACCATCAAGCAAATCACACAGTTCCCCACTGATTTTGCTTGCCAGAAGCCGGCTGGGAAGGTCAAAAATGGTGATCGCAGGACCACAGGATGCTGCGATAGTCATAAATGCAAACCAGTTGCCAAGTGCAGAAAGTGTGATCATGTGACCACGGGCACACTGTGACGGCCGTAAGTGTGAGGACTGGCCGCAAGTAAGTTTTTTCAGCACTGTCATAAGTCTGAACCTTCACTAAATGAAGTGAGGACTAGAATGACACCCCTAGCTGTCCTCCTAAAACATCAACAGGGATGTGCCAGTTTCCCAGGCTGGGAACCGCACTTTATTCTCCTCCCCAACAGGAAGGCCCTGGGAAGAAGCCAGGTTGAATTTTTTTTCCCAAGCCCCTTTTCCAGTTTTTCTCGAGCTGTGCTCCAAATCATGCCACTGGAAGTCAAATTCGGCACCGCAGATTTGGAAGGTTCTTTATGGAAAAGGTGAAATGGGCAGCAGTTGGCTCTCCCGAGTACTTCCAGCGGGTATTTCCACTCCGATGCCTGAAAAACCTTTGTGCTGTTAAAAGTGGATCTTTTTGTCACTGACTTTCAGCAGCACAATCAAACCCTGGATTGCCTCCTCCGTTTTGGAAAAGCAGATGGAAAGATGCTTTCCATTAGCAGCAGAAGTTGGCAAATCACAGTTCTTCACTCATCTTGGCCCTGTGAAAAATTCAGAAATGTTGCAATGCCTTGGAAAGAACGGCCCTGAGGATGATCAGGATAGTGGCTAGAAACTATGGTCTGCAAGAAAGACTGTTACAAGCTATTCCAGGCTTCTGCAGGAAAACAGATTCCGAGTAAATATTAGGGGGGGGGAAAACCTTTTTAAAAGTTAGAGCAGTTTGATGGCGGAGCCAATGACCTAGAAAAGTGGGGGAGTCTCTTTCGCTGGACATGTTCAGTCAGAGACTGGACAACCACATCTCTGGGATGCTTTAATTGGGATTCCTGCCCAGAGCAAGGGGTTGGTCTGGATGACCTCAGTGGTCCCTTCCATCTCTTAGATTCCATATTTAACCCAAGGACTAGCTTGTCCCTGGCTGCTGGGGGTAAGGGAAGGGTTACCAACTGCAAGGAGTCAGGAGTGATGAGAAAAGTCAAATAGTAGGACCAAACAGCTGACAGGGTCTGGGGGCAAGACAGTATGCAGGCTTCAGGGACAATCAGCAGATACAAGGCAGCTGCGGAAGAGATGAATCTCAAAAGAGCCACTGGATCTCTCTGATTCCTCTGTCCTGCCCAGGCGGATCCAATGGCCAGCCAAGGAGGGCCAGGCCAGTAAGGACTGGGAATTCAACACCACTCCGTATGGATCCCGCAAACACAAAGTCTCCCCACCAACATCCAGCATTTCCCGAAAGCAGACAAACCCTGGCTCACCACAGAAGGAATCACAGCATCACTGACGAAAGGATCCCTTCGTGCTCTTACACAAAATAATACATCTCCTGGGATGGGGGGCTCTTAAAAGCAGGAGATCCGAGCGTGGTTGAAATGTTCACGCCGTTTCACGGTGCAGCTGCTGTTCCTAGGGACAGCCTGGCCCTCGGGAATGACTGGGCACGTCATCCAGGAGCTCAGCACGAGGCCAAATCAAATGGCCGTGTGATGTCCCAACATCCCTGCAATTTCGCCTTGTGGCTTTAATTACACGGGAAGCAGGTTAAACTGGCAGCCAGAGAAAACATTGGCGCAAAGTCTGATCGATGCATTCACACACATCGAGGTGTGCTTGATGGGCCTGGCCCGTATTACTCGAACTAGTTTCTCTGGGCCGACTGGTTGGGATTACTCCAATCCTGGTTCACCGGCGGCTCAGTTCCCCTCCCTAAGCCATTCCTCTCTTCACTTGCTCGTCCTAACTAAGCCATTAATCATCCCACGGAAGTCCAACTGGCTGTGTGACTTTACAATAACAGCCCACTGGTTACGTGATCCCTGATGGGTTAATCCCGCCCAAATACGACTAATCCATGCAAATGGCTCAGGAGCAGAGGAAGAGGAAAAGGATGAGGTGGAAGTGAAACGTGCCCAGCAAAGTGCGCATTAGGGTTATAGTTCAGACCAGTGTTCCTCAACCTTTTTAACTTTAAGATGCGTGGACTTCAACTCCCATGGCTGGCTGGGGAATTCTGGGAGTTGAAGTCCACCCATCCTAAAGTTAAAATGGTTGAGGAACACTGGATCAGACCAAAGCTGACTTCCACTTTAAAAGAACAAAAGGAAATATCCATCACCACATCGCAGCCTTTATTGCTCTGGCCTTCCTTTGCATTGGGGGGCTTCGATGTGGGTAAGTGAAGGGTGACAAGTCACGTGACATTTTGCGGAAGAGGGAAAAACAGGGGCCAAGTTGCAGACGGAGGAGAGGGCAAAGCTGCTGTGTCTATTGAGAGAGGAATCTACAGAGTCTGTAGGTGGAGTATATTGCAGAAGTCGAGAAAAACAGCTGGATGATAAAGGGTTTGGCAGATTAAATTAAGGGGAGATCACGGACAATTTAAATAGTGATAACAACAGTACAGAAGGGTAAGAAATGGTTAATGGGTCCATGGGGAAAGTGAAGGGCGGAAGGAGACTATATGTTTTTTAAGTTAGATGTTTAGTTTTGTATTTGCAGGTTTAAGTTTCTGTATACAGATAGTCCTTGCTTAATGACCATTGGTTTAGCGACCGTCCAGAGTTATGACGGTGCTGAAAAAACTGACTTACGACCGGTCCTCGCACTTACACCTGTTGCAGCGGCCCCACATGATCGCCACTTGCGACCTTCCCAGCCGGCTTCCGATAAGCAAAATCAATGGGGAACCGCAGGATTCGCTTAATGACCGCTGCAAAATGGTCATGAAATCGGCTCTGGGTTCGCTTAATGACCACATCACTTAGCGATCTAAATTCTGGTCCCCGTTGTGGTTGTTAAGCGAGGACTGTATGTTTCTGCACTGTGTTTTTTAATGCTTATTTTATGTGTAGAATTTTAATAAAGGTTGTATTAAAAGGAAAAACAGGGGCATGGAACCTGACAGTCGTCACTGGTTTCTGCAATAAAGACAACGAAGACCAGGTTCTCATAGCACATTTAATGACATGCAGGGGTGTCCACAGGGTGCATGCACAGTGGGCGTGGCCAGGTGATCCAAGCCCCGCCTCTTTTTGACGTGCATGCTCAACTGCATCAAGGGGAGGGCCAGCTTGCCATGCACACGCCCAGACTCAGTCAGCACTGGGTTAAAGAAGGTTAGTTTTAACCACCCTAAGTCCCCGACAGCCTTCTGTGCCAAGACTAATAAGCAAGCATGTTAATGGAGGGTTAATCCTCGCTTATGAAGGATGCTTTTGCATTGTACTTCCACACTGTGGGGGGAGAGGAGGATTTAAAAGGGAGGGGAGGCTGCACGGATAAGAACCCCCTGCCCCCACGGCACCAACCCCAATCAGCCCACCATGAAGTATTTTTCATGCATCTTCCCAAAAAGTTCAAATGTTCAGCAAGACACAAGGCCAGGACATTTGTGTACACATGCATGTGGTGTGGGAGGGCGGGGTGAGCGTTTGACCTGGGTGGTGGCTGACCAGGTCAGCCGTGCTGTGCAGACACGGCCCACAAAATCTTGCAAAGGCTTGAAGATTAACCCGTTTTGCACTACGGTCCAATTCAGTGTTTCTCAAACTCGGCCACTTGAAGATGGGTGGACTTCAACTCCCAGAATTCCCCAGCCAGCCATGCTGGCTGGGGAATTCTGGGAGTTGAAGTCCACCCATCTTCAAGTGGCCGAGTTTGAGAAACACTGGTCCAGTTGGTTGAAGGAATGGAGCACAGCTTTATGGAAGAGGACGGTGGCAGAGAATGCTATAAATATCTGGAAAATTGCTCCCAAGCGAGAAATGAAAAGGTTCCTTGATCTGCATCCTGTTCAAACAGCTTCTCTTCCCATGAGCTGGTGCAAATCGAACAAGAGTATGTTCCAGGCCTGGGGACCCACATGGCCAAGGAGAAGGGGTCTGGGGATATGGGGCAGCCAAATTTAGAGGGCTGCAGCATCCTTCAAACCTCGCCCCCATCTCATCTCTCCCCAGCCAAAAAAGAGCTTTGCATGGATATCTGAGTCACCCCGTACCAACATCTTAATGCAAACTCTTCGCCGCAGGAAATTCCAGCCAAACATTCCACACCGCACTGGGTTCCCTCCCCAGCATCCGCCCGCCCGCCCGCCCTCCTGGATGACCCAAACAGCGATGCCTGCAAAGGGCCAGCAATCCCTTGGGGAGGGCAGCCTTCCCTGAACGTCCTTGGCTGACCCTGTTTTCCCACTTTGAGCCCCCTCCCTGCCGTGGGATCAAGGTGCAGTGATGTGGCTCGCTTGCCTCCCTGCCAAGAAACCAGCAGCTGAAAAATGTGAGGGTATTTCCAGGGATTTCTCTGCCTGCTCCATCACAATGGACAATGTACTCAGGAACGTGTGACTCACTGCCCCACTTCCGTAGCAGCCACCTTTCCGGCCCAGCAAAGCAACAAGCAGAAAGCCCTTGGATTAAAAGCTTGCCCAAAATGTTCAAATGTTCAGCAAGACACAAGACCAGGACATCTGTGTGAGCATGCATGTGGCGTGGGAGGGCGGGTTGAGCGTTTGACCTGCATGGTGGCTGGGGTGGACAAGCAGTGACTCCAGCTGGCCCACTGGAATTTGCAAGCAAAGTCCCTGGGACGCAGGGAGATCACACCACACGGGCCCTTGTCCAGCAACTTCCCTAGTCGTGCTTGACTGCTGGTAGAGAAGCAGCAGCAGCATCGTGGCTGCCCCACAGGAGCTGGGAAGGACAATTTGAGGCAATTATTTCTGTCCAGAAGGACCCATGGCCCACACCTGCCTACTTTTCACAGCTCCCAGAGAAAGACGGCTGGAAAAACAGGCAATTATTTCGCACCGAGCTTGCAAACTGTCATCCGCATGGTCGCCTGGGGCAAGTTAAAGTGATTTCCAGGAGACCAAGCCGTGGAGATTTAAAGGAGGGGGGAATCAAGTCCTACACACACACACACACACACACACACACAGGGCCTCCAAGACTGAAGGCAGGGTGGCTACCGATACTTTCAAGAGGCTAGGAGTTTCTGAAAAATCCTTTGCAGGATTGAACATGAGCCCAGATTGCTGCTGCAACAGAGCAAGCTGACTGCACTGGCGTAGCCCGACTCTGTTAAAATCTGTCCTTTAAATATGCTTTAAATATGCTCCTTTTGGGAGACAACAGGACTTGCCCTGTGACTCAGCAGGCAAGATGAGACAGCCATCCCCAAGCTGGTGCCCTCCAGAATTGTCAGAGCATTTTTCCCAGAATTCCTAGCCAGAAAGGAGGCCATGTTGGCTAGGAGATTCCCGCAGCATCCCTTTTATTTATTTGAATGGCTTCCCACGTCTCTGGGGTCCTAAGACCTCTGGCAGGTCATGAAAAGTTGCTCTAAGACAGCGTTTCGTAATCTGGGTTATCTCTACATGTGTGGACTTCAACTCCCAGAATTCTCAGCGGTGGCTGTGCTGGCTGGGGAATTCTGGGGGTCAAAGTCCCTGTGTCTGGAAATGGCCTGGGTTGGGAAACCCTGCTCTAAGTAAACCATCAGGCATAATCCCACTTTTAGGCTCTTTCTTTACAAGTCCATTTCATTCTCACAACAAACTTGCGAGGTAGGTTAGGCTGACAAAAAGAGGGACAGAGAGCATCACGGCTGATTGGGCAGTGTAAACATGAGTTGGCTTGGCCCTAGTTCTGTGCTGTACCCCATTCAAATGTTTGCTTGAGCCCATGGAACAAAAAGGAGAGAAGAGGGTCTCCTGTCTCTCTCCGACACTGATGAGGTTCAGGCAGGAGGGAAAGAGGTGGGGCTCTGACGGTATGTGGGGATGACCTTGGGAGACAGGAGGAAGATCCGCAGAGTAGGCAACCATCTGTTAAGAAGCTACTGAGCTCGCAGAAGGAATGGGGACGTGGCAAATGTCTCAGAAGGGACCCCCCCAGGTTTTCTGGACTAGGAAGAGGGGCCGACCAAGGGCAAGGTGGATGGATGATATTCTAGAGGTGACGGACTCGTCCCTGGGGGAGCTGGGGGTGTTGACGACCGACAGGAAGCTCTGGTGTGGGCTGGTCCATGAAGTCACGAAGAGTCAGAAGCGACTAAATGAATAAACAACAACAACAAAGGCAGGGGGCAGATTTGTACTTTGAGACTTGCAAAATTGATGTTGGCCTTGTAAGGTAGTCCAGGCAGGAAGCCCACCCAGAAGTACTAGCTCTACTTTATGGTAAGGTTACGGTAACAGAATCTTGCAAGTCTGAAAGTCCATCTCTCCCCCTCACCTTTACAGTCCCAGAAACCAGGGAGGGTCCCTTCTGACACGCTTCCTAGGCCCCTTTTCCTTCCACGAGCTCAGCAGCCTCTTATCCGACCATTGCCTAGTCTGCTGTTCTTCCCCCTGTCTCCCAAGGTCATTCCCACATACTATTACACAGGGCCAGAGCAGATCCTGTTCTCTCCCCAAATTCAAGCCAATGTCCAAACTTCCACTTATTATGGCCCTTCTTTCTTCATCACGAAGAGAAGTTGGGGGTCTTTATCAGAAAGGAAGGAAACCCCAAGTGGGGTCTTTGAGATGAAGAGCGACAGCTTCCACAAAGGATCTCCTATATGTAATGTCATTTCAGACCGCCCAGAGTCATTGTAATACGAGATGGGAGGTAAAGAAATATGATCAACCAACCAACCAACCAACCAACAAATAAATAAATAAAATCTCCTGGCGTAAAGGTCCAGCTGTTGGGGAAACCAGGCTAAATCCAGCAAATGATGCCCCCAAAACTCTTTGAAGGCGTAGGGCACTCCCTTCACCCTCAGAAAGCAATCGCATCTTGGCTGGGCTTGCCCGTGGCCCCCTGCAGCGACCACGCGGCCTCAGGATGTGACCCAGCTGCTTTCAGAAGCCACAGATCGGGGGGGCGCTCTGTCTGCACCCCTCGCCTACTCAAAGCGCGTTTGGGAATCAAATCCAAAGGCTTGCCCAACCTGAATGAGAAGAGGCCAAGAGGGATTTCCAAGGAAGGCTTAGGATTAATCATCATTAACGTAAATAATTAATATAAATTATCATGAAGTTTCTTGGCTTCCTTGAGGCCTCTCCCAGCGTCTGTGGCACAAAGCTAAATGCGAAAACTCCAACGTCTTTTACCTTTATAATAGGGGGGGAAAAGGTGATGATGATGATGAAGAAGAGGAAGAGGAAGGGGACAAGCTGAATTAATTTACTCTTGCTGCTTTGCTCTCCTGCTTGCCACGCTCCAAGAAAATAGGACATGCTGTTTACTGATTTCTTTCAGACTATGCTGCTTTTAACTTTCTATGCATCTAGGAAATCTCTCTCTCGTCTCTCTCTCACATACCCCCCCAACACACTCACCCCCCAACAAATGCAGAGACATGACATATCTACCCTTCTCCCACCTTGTAAGAGGGCCACGCATTAAACTGCATTTGCGCCTGATTGCTGAGCCTGTTCAGAGAAGAGGGAACTGTTTCAGACCCCCCCCCCCAAGAGGAGGAGAAGGGGCAGCTGATGGGGGAAGCAGGTCGACATGGTAGCTGCGAGGGGGGCAGGGTCTGTCCCCCCCCCAGACCACTTGCTCATAACTTACGTCAAAGGCCTGGCGCATGGAAGTGTTCCATCCGTCATTTCAAGGAGGCTGTTCTTGCAATATTAAAGTGCCGCCGGGGGGGCTTTGCGGCAGGTGATGTGCAGGTGCCCACGTGGGCGGGTGGTGGTGAGCCTGGATTCACAGAATTGGCAGTGTGGCTCCAGGACGCCAAAGGAGGCTTAAGCTGGGAGATCGAGGCTGGGACAGGCTTTGCAGGATCAGCAATCTGAACCCAACGCAACACAGGCTGAGGCTGGGTACTTTGGCTGGATTTGATGTAGGGAGGATGCGTGCACAAGCCAGATTCTGGGTTGTTGTTTTTTTTAACATTGCAATGCTCAAGAGAGAAGTTGCTACACCTCTTGGCCCATTTACCTCTCGGGTCCCTGAATCCTGACATATTGGTCCATGTCCCAGCAAAGCCTTGGTCTATATCCGCACCCAGCTGTGATTTTCTAAGAATGCCTCTGGGTGCTTGGGTTCAAGGCTGGAGCTTTCCTTCGCAAGGCTCCCCTCTTTTTAAAATTAAATGAATCTTTTGCTTAAGGCCTCCCCGCTAAAGACCCTTTCTCTGTGCGATGCCTCCTTCTGATGCCCAGGTTGGTGGAAAGCCCAGAGTGTGATGTGGACCCCCCACTTTTGGCCAAAGTCTTTGCTGCCACTTTAATTAAATAGACCAATGTTTTTCAACCTTGGCAAATTTAAGATGGGTGGACTTCAACTCCCAGAATGCCCCAGCCAGCATTCTGGCTGGGGCATTCTGGGAGTTGAAGTCCACAAATGCTGGCTGGGGCATTCAGGGAGTTGAAGTCCACCCATCTTAAAGTTGCCGAGGTTGAGAAACACTGAAATAGATGCTCACCGAGACAAACTCTGTGGAAGGACATTTGCCGCAGCCATTTCCCCTTCTGGCTATAAAAGAGAGGTGGAATGTATCGCAAATCCAACCTCCTCGAGGCACAATGCTAAGCTGATTAAAAATCAGTCACACGTGAAATGCTTATAAGAAGGGGGAAAAAACTTAATGAACTCCCAAACTAAGTGATTCTTAAGAAGAAAAAGGAATCAAGCATCAGGAGAAGCTGTAAAACAGGGAGGGGATGCAATCCAGCTTGGGGTGTGTGTGGCATTTCTGTTCCTTTTGCAAGCACCCCTCTCTGGGGATGATCAGTTTTCCTAGGAGAAGGGAGACCCTCATTTTCTTTTGGAAAGAGGAACCAGGTTTTTCTCTGCCACTGAGCTTGATCAGCAGTCATGGGCATCTCCATCAATCCATCGATTGATCAATTGATCCATCCATCCAGTCTGGAAAAAGTAAGATTGCTCCTACCAGGTGGGGTTATGGCATTCTTGAAATGAAGTAGCATGAAGACAGCATGGTACAAAATTCCCCCCGACTCTAGGGGGCAGTGCTCATCTCTGTTTCAAAGCCGAAGAGCCGGCGTTTGTCCGTAGACACTTCCTCTGTGGTCATGTGGCCGGCATGACTAAACGGAACGCCGTTACCTGCCCGCCGAAGCGGTGCCGATTAATCTACTCACATTTGCATGTTTTCAAACTGCTAGGTTGGCAGGAGCTGGGACTAGCCACGGGAGCTCACCCCGCATATACATATGTATATATACTTATGGTACAAAATTCCATAAGCTGCCTCCAAACAGCAACTTTTTATTCATTTATTTATTTACACACACACACACACACAATTTTTATTACAGGTAGTCCTCGACTTAACGAACCCAGTTGGGACCAGAACTTCCATTGCTAAGTGAGATGGTCATTAAGTGAGTCACACCCAATTTCACAACCGTTTTTTGCCGTGGTTGTTAAATGAATCATGTGGTCGTTAAGCGAATCCAGCTTTCCCCATTGACTTTGCTTGTCGGAAGCTGGCTGAGAAGGTCGCAAATGGCGACCACGTGACCCCAGGACACTGCAACCATCGTAAATACATGCCTGTTGCCACGCGCCTGAATTTTGATCATGTGACTACAGGGATGCTACAGTGGTCATAAGTGTGAGAACCAGGCATAAGTCACTTTTTTCAGTGCTGTCATAACTTTGAACAGTTGCTAAACGAATGGTCATAAGTTGAGGACCACCTGTAAAACTTTTGAAAAGAAAGACAAAACTAATATAAAGGAAGGAAGAAAAAGGAAAAACAAAAAAAGCCAAGAAGAGCCCAGAGGGCAAGAAAAGAAGCTAAAGAAAAATGAAAAAGAAAGAATGAAAGATGCAAAGTTGCCAACAGAGACTTTTTTTAAAGGCTCTAAGGTGATAATGATAATAGACAGAATTTCCATGGGGAACTATATGCTCCAGTGTTCCTCAACCTTGGCAGCTTTAAGATGGGTGGACTTCAACTCCCAGAATTCCCCAGCCAGCCGTGCACGGCTGGCTGGGGAATTCTGGGAGTTGAAGTCCACCCATCTTAAAGCTGCCAAGGTTGAGGAACACTGCTCTAACAAAAGAAACTTGCAAGGGGCTGAGAAGAGGAGCTTGCAAGGAGACGGGATGGCTGTCTTCAAGGACTGGAAGGGTGCAGAGTAGAAGACAAATGGAATTGTTTCCAGCCGTTCCAGAAACAATGGCATTGAGTGTTGAGGAAGCCAATTTCCATCTGACGCCAGGAAGAATTTCCTAACGGTACGAGCTGTCCAGCAACGGCACAGACTCCCCTGGGAGGAGGTGGACTTCCCTTTGTGGGAGTGGTTTAAACACCGACTGACAGCCATCGGTTAGGAACAGGTAGGAATGAATTCCTACCCTGGGCAGGGGGTTGGACTTGATGACCTTCAAGATCCCCTTCCCCTGTAGGATTCTGGGATATTCCCCAATTCTTTCCTTGCTCTGGCATGTTGATAACCCGATGGAAGGGAGAAAGGACAAAAACACAAAGCCTTTTCTCCTTTTCTGATTAACACTCCTTATTAATATTAATATCTGCCATTGCTCTCAGCGAAGGGAAGGTGGATGTGCACGATGAAGCGGCAAAGGCCATTTCCAGGGACATGGAAAGGCATGGAAAATTTCTATGAACCCAGGAGGGAAAAAAATAGCCTTCGCTCTTCTTTGTTTTCAACTGAACATCTCCTTCCAAATTAATCTCAGCCACGTTCTTCCATACAACTAGCAAAAAAAAATAATGATTTTGCAAGCCGCCCAGAATCACTGTGAGTTGGGTGGCCATATGAACTTATAAAAAATAAAATAAAATAAATAAAATAAAATAAAATAAAATAAAATAAAATAAAATAAATAAAATAAAATAAAATAAAATAAAATAAAATAAAATAAAATAAAATAAAATAAAATAAAATAAAATAAAATAATCTTGAAAAGGAAGGCATCCCTACACCCATTATTACCATTATTATAAAATTATGATCATTTAAAAATCAAAGCCAGTGATTTCAAACTTATTCCACCTCTTTTCCCACACTCTGTCTGGCTCTGTTGTGCAAATGACTCACAGGTCCTCATCTCCAAATCTGTCCCCAGCTTTGTTTCAAAGCGTAAACCTACAGGAAACAGATTTTTCTTTTGTTTCAGGCACTTTGCAAAACGGCCAGTAGGAAGGGAAGTGTCTCAATAACTATCAGAGGCTTAAATAATGCAATTAATTGAACTTAATAAATAACCACAATGACCCTCCTGGATTTCCAGGCTGACCTGAAATTTCAAAAGCCAGAGATTCTTAAAAGGACGGCTGGATGATCGGCAGTTTTCCAGGAAGAAAAAAAGACAGTGGTGATTTGCAAGTCTATTTCTTGCCTGTGCGATGGGAGGTGACTGCCTTGAGACACTTCCAGACACCCTAATTGGGGACCTTTCTCCATCCTTTACCCTCCCCAAGCTGGTTGCATCATAAGAGGAACATGCGCCAAGGCTGGTGAAGAAAGAAAAAGAAAGAAACTGCTCCAACAGAAAGTGGGGTGAAAAGTGCGAGAAGTCACTTCCGCAAAGGTGCAGCTGGATGGAAGAAGCCGGATGGAAAGCAGATGCCACTGTGAAGAAGATGACCACAGAAACCAGGGATGTGGGAATTGTTCTGCCTCCGAGCCAGCTCTCCCCTGCAACAGGAAGAACTAAAGCAATACAGGTGGTCCTCGACTTACGACCATATAAAAACCAGAAAATTTGTTGTTAAGTGGTGCATCACATGACCGCACCCAATTTTTATGACATTTTTTTGCGGCGGCTGTTAAACGAATCACACGGTTCCCCATTGATTTTGCTTGTCAGAAGCTGGCTGGGAAGGTCACAAATGGCAATCACATGACCCAGGGATGCTGCAACTGCCGTAAACACATGTGGGCTGCCAAGCGCCTGAATTTTGAATATGTGACCACCAGGATGCTGCAATGATTGTAAGTGCAAGGACTGGCCGCAAGTCACCTTTTTCAGCACCATCGTAACTTTGAAGGTTACTAAACGAATGGTCGTAAGTTGAGGACTGCCTGTAATTAAATGTTCCTTGAAATATTATTTTCATAAAAGTAATAGTAATAATTTGTTAGAGTTGCATTAGGCTGTTTCTCGAGGAGCTAAGGCAACCTATGTGGGAATCTCACTTCTTTTCATGTGCACAACTCTGTGAGGTATGCTGTGTTGGAAGTCCTGGCAAATCCAGCATGCCTCATTTGCATGTGAATTAACATGTGAATTGAGTTGTCCCACAATGCAACTCTGAGGAAGCTGTTTGCTGCCACTCCCACTTCCTCTCTCTCTCTCTCTTCCTTCTTCCCCACCAGAAGCAGCCACAGGGATGTGTGCTGCTCTCCTCCATTCTGGGCACCACGTGGTGGGCCTGGCATTCCCCTTTCTTCCACGCAGCTCTTGGCAGCTGTAGGGCTGAGAGTTTAGGGCAAAACTAAGTATTTAGAAAGGAAAGAAGAACAAAGGAACCTCATCTTTTCCACCAAGATGGATGTGACACAAGCAACAATAAAGTCAGTAAGAATTCTTTTACTTATCTTAACCTAACCTGTCTAAGCGTGTGATTCTTTATGCTTGGGAGGCCTGAACGTGTAAGAGCAATAACCTGTGTTTCTCTGGCATGCTCATTGAAGCTATTTTAAGATAATTTTCTTTTTCTGTGCCAGCTTCTCAGCTGTGTTATAAGCTCTGCTCCATTTCAGTGGTTCTAGCAGCCCCCTAAGTTTGTTTATTTATTTATTTTATTAATCAAATTTATCACCGCCCATCTCTCAAAAGGGACTCTGGGCAGTTTACAATAAAAGCATGGTTGGCTTCACGCTGGACAGAGAAAGAGAGAGAGAGACCAGCCCTAAACCACTGATTCAGTTTCTCTGGCTGGGGGTGAACTTGGAGCTGGGTCTCCCTGGGCCTAGTCCAACACTTGAACCATGTTAACGTAAATTACAGGAAATTAATGCCATTTAGTTAGCAAGATTATTCTCCCAATCTTCTCCTGTCACATTACCCCAAAGGCTTTTGAGAAACGAATGGGGTCTAGAACTTCCACTTATGTATCTCTGAGCTAAGGCAGTTTGCTTTAACCCAGGTTTAAGCAACGGATCACTTCCCAAAACTTCCTATGCCTAAAGTGGGGGTCAACAAAGCAGCTCTCAAGCTTCACCTTTTTTTGAAAAAATCAAACCTTTAATTAAAAAAGGGCTCCAGTGTTATGATCTAGCCCAGTGTTTTTCAATCTTGGCAACTTTAAGATGTATGGATTTCAACTCCCCAAATTCCCCAGGCTGGGGAATTCTGGGATTTGAAGTCCACACATTTTAAAGTTGCCAAGATTGAAAAACACTGGGGTAGATTGTTAAGGCACACTGCTCTTTTCTCTTCTTAAATTTGTTTCTGTAATATCTGATTTTTTTTTTACTTTCTTCTTTTTGGCCCTGCCCTATAGTTACAGCAATTAAAAAATAATAATAAAACCTAGTCAACTGCAGCTGCTTTTTTCTGTTCCTGATGTCAATTCTTCTGGGCCAAACATATCCATTACACTGGGACAATTTCCTAATTTGTAGCTCCCAGCCAAGATCAATCTTTCCCCCTCCCTGAAGAAAAAAAACACAGCAAAGTTCTTCCTTGTGACCCTCTATGGAAGCGAAAGGTGGACTTTGAAGAAGCAGGATAGGAGGAGCATTGACACTTTTGAACTCTGGTGTGGGAGAAGACGCCTGAGGATACGGTGGTCAGCCAAGAAAACAAATCAATGGATCATCAAAACAAATCAGCCCAGAGTTCTCACTCGAGGCAATGACCAGGCTCAAATTTATTTATTTTATTTATCAAATTTGTCACTGCCCATCTCCTCTGACCAGAGGGACTCTGGGCGGTTTACAATACAGAACAATAAATATACAATAAAATTCTAATAAAATCCCTCTTAAACAATTTCTCAATTACCCCAGCTCATAAAATCCAGATGGCTATGATCTCTTCAATCATTATGTAGGAGGGGCACTTTAAGGCACTAGCCAACCCCAAGCATGTTGATTCTCCTCCCTGTCCCAAGCCCGGTGGCAGAGCCAGGTCTCCAACTTCCTCCGGAAGGCTAGAACCGATGGGTCTAATCTCACCTCCGGGGGCAGCATGTTCCACAGGGCAGGAGCTACTGCCGAGAAGGCCCACCTCCTGGACCCCGCCAGACGGAATTCTCTTATCGACGGGGTCCACAGCATGCCCTCTCTGCATGAGCAGGTGGGGCGGGTCGATATCATGGGGAAGAGGTGGTCCCTCAGGTAACCCGGTCCCATGCCACGTAGGGCTTTAAAGGTGATGACCAACACCTTGAATTGGACCCGGAAGCAAACTGGTATCCAATGCAGCTCATGTAGCAAAGGTGCTATGTGCGCCCTTCTAGGGGCACTGAAAATAGCCCATGCAACCGCATTCTCGACCAGCTGAAGCTTCCGGATACTCTTCAAGGGTAGCCCCATGTAGAGCGCATTGCAGTAGTCTATATGGGAGATAACAAGGGCATGAGTGACTGTCCGAAGGGCTTCCCAATCCAGGAAAGGGCGCAACTGGTGCACAACACAAAGCTGTGCAAAGGCCCTTCTGGCCACGGCTGCCCCCTGCTCCTCGAGCAGGAGCCTTGAGTCCAGGAGGACCCCCAAGTTACGCACCGGGTCTGTCTGGGGCAGTGCAACCCCATCCAGAACCAAAGGTGACAAAGTCACGGATACGGAGGAACCCTTAACCCACAGCCACTCGGTCTTACCAGGGTTCAGCCGAAGCCTGTTGTTCCCCATCCAGACCCCTACAGCCCCCAGGCACTGAGAGGGCAGTCACAGCATCACTTACCCCACCCGGGATGGAGATATACAATTGAGTATCATCAGCATATTGATGGTACCTCATCCCGTGGTGACGGATGATCTCACCCAGTGGTTTCATGTAGATGTTAAATAGGAGAGGAGAGAGAACTGAACCCTGCAGAACCCCACACAGAAGAGGCCGAGGGTCGGATCTCTCCCCCCCACCATCACCACCGACTGGGACCAGCCCTGGAGGAAGGAGGTGAACCAGCTCAGAACTACGCCGCCCACCCCCAACTCCCTGAGCCGACCCAAAAGGATACCACAGTCGAGGGTATTGAAAGCCGCTGAGGGGTCAAGGAGAGCGAGGATGGATGCACTGCCCCCATCCCGCTCCCGCCAGAGATCATTCATAAGTGCGACCAGTGCCGTTTCTGTCCCATAACCGGGCCTGAGACCTGACTGAAAGGGGCCTAGATAATCCTTTTCCTCCAGAATCCTCTGGAGCTGTAATGCCACCACTTTCTCAACCACTTTCCCCAAAAAGGGGAGGTGGGAGACTGGACGAAAATTATCCAGTACAGTAGGGTCCAGCGATGGTTTCTTGAGGAGGGGTTGTACCAGCACCTCCTTAAAGGCAGTTGGAAACACCCCCTCCCTCAAGGATGTATTAACCATTGCCTGGACCCAACCACATGTCACCTCCCGAGCTGCTTTCACCAGCCAGGAGGGACATGGATCTAGGTGACAAGCGGTGGCATTTACTGTCTGGAGGATCCTGTCCACTTCCTTGGGTCCAACAGGATCAAACTTAAATTATTATATTTTGGACCCATGATGCGCAGACCCCGCTCTCTGGAGAAGGCTCTGATGCTGGGAAAGGGGGAAGGAAAGAGAAGAAGAGGAGGATGAGCGGCGAGGGGGAGGGACTCAGTTACAGGGGCGATGGGGGCACCGTTGGGAGACCTGAAAGACCGGCTGTGGCACAGATCCTCCTGGAGAAGGTCTATCTATCTAATAACCACCACCAACTTGATGGCACATAATCAATCAATCAATCAATCAACATGAACACCTAGCTCTCTGAAGAAGTCCATAATGCTGGGAAAGATGGAAAGAAAGAAAAGACCACCAGCAAGGGGGAGGGACTCAGTTGCAGGGGCGATGGGGGCACCGTTGGGAGACCTGAAGGGCCAGGTTGGGGGCTGATCGTCATGGAGAAAACCTCTCTAGGTGGTCACTAAGAGCTGACATCAACAATATGACACACAATCATATCATTTGCTCCATTTCCAAAAGACCGGAAGTCTCTCTTTTCCATCCAAATCCCTATTCTTAACCGCTCAGAGTCCCTCTTTGGGGGGAGATGGGCGGTAGTACAAATTTGAGAAATAAATAAATAAATATTCTCCAGGGATCAGGTTAAAAAAAAAGAAGAAGTGCTTTTAAAAGTAAAATCTCAAATTCACAGAATTAAAAGGGAAGGTAAAACTCCTTTAGCCCCATGTCAGCCTGAAAATCCTCAAATTTTAGTCCCATCTCAACCTTCAAAATCCTCTGATTAAAAAGGTCTAACAAAGAAGAATTCACTAGTTTGGATGGTCCAGAAAAAGTTGTTCCTGATGTTTTGGCAAATTAAACTTCCTTGTCATTTCAATCTTCCCTCCTGGATTTCTCCATCATCCAGCCCTGAAACAGCCCTTTCTTTATCTCCCTGGTTGTGTTTATACCGCATCTGTGACCCACTTAGTGAATTAATTCATTTTCAGGATTCACACAGCATCCTGCATCCTTAATTAGTGAAACGGCTTGAGCAGCCTACAAAAAATTAATTAAAAATTAACCAAGGTTAACGCTAACCAACTTTAGCAAAGTGAGTGGGGCCGACACAGTTCTTGCCTTAGGACACGTTCTACTCCCAGCAAAATACAGCCAAGCGTTTCAACCTTTCCCACCCCTGTAACATTTGGAGACCAAACTAGTCATTTTGATTGATTGATTGATAATATCAGATAACTGTCACCATCATACCAGCCTGGGCAGCATACAACGCAACAAAAAACAGAGCCTGCAGAGGTTGTAAATTTAATCTCTGCAGGTAAATCTGTGGAAAACACTCAACCAAGATCCTGGAAAATCAGTTTAGGAAATAATGGAAGTAGTTGGTCTCTGCTTACGGTGGCTTCACTGGCTCTTGTGCTTTATTCATGAGGGCTAGAAGCTTAGGAGAAGGGGCGATATCCACCCTGCTTTGTGTACTTCACTGGCTCTTGTGCTTTATTCACGAGGGCTAGAAGCTTAGGAGAAGGGGCGATATCCACCCTGCTTTGCGTACTTCACTGGCTCTTGTGCTTTATTCACGAGGGCTAGAAGCTTAGGAGAAGGGATGATATCCACCCTGCTTTGCGTACTTCACTGGCTCTTGTGCTTTATTCACGAGGGCTAGAAGCTTAGGAGAAGGGGCGATATCCACCCTGCTTTGTGTACTTCACTGGCTCTTGTGCTTTATTCACGAGGGCTAGAAGCTTAGGAGAAGGGGCGATATCCACCCTGCTTTGCGTACTTCACTGGCTCTTGTGCTTTATTCACGAGGGCTAGAAGCTTAGGAGAAGGGGCGATATCCACCCTGCTTTGCGTACTTCACTGGCTCTTGTGCTTTATTCACGAGGGCTAGAAGCTTAGGAGAAGGGGCGATATCCACCCTGCTTTGTGTACTTCACTGGCTCTTGTGCTTTATTCACGAGGGCTAGAAGCTTAGGAGAAGGGGCGATATCCACCCTGCTTTGCGTACTTCACTGGCTCTTGTGCTTTATTCACGAGGGCTAGAAGCTTAGGAGAAGGGGCGATATCCACCCTGCTTTGCGTACTTCACTGGCTCTTGTGCTTTATTCACGAGGGCTAGAAGCTTAGGAGAAGGGGCGATATCCACCCTGCTTTGTGTACTTCACTGGCTCTTGTGCTTTATTCACGAGGGCTAGAAGCTTAGGAGAAGGGGCGATATCCACCCTGCTTTGCGTACTTCACTGGCTCTTGTGCTTTATTCACGAGGGCTAGAAGCTTAGGAGAAGGGGCGATATCCACCCTGCTTTGCGTACTTCACTGGCTCTTGTGCTTTATTCACGAGGGCTAGAAGCTTAGGAGAAGGGGCGATATCCACCCTGCTTTGCGTACTTCACTGGCTCTTGTGCTTTATTCACGAGGGCTAGAAGCTTAGGAGAAGGGGCGATATCCACCCTGCTTTGTGTACTTCACTGGCTCTTGTGCTTTATTCACGAGGGCTAGAAGCTTAGGAGAAGGGATGATATCCACCCTGCTTTGCGTACTTCACTGGCTCTTGTGCTTTATTCACGAGGGCTAGAAGCTTAGGAGAAGGGGCGATATCCACCCTGCTTTGCGTACTTCACTGGCTCTTGTGCTTTATTCACGAGGGCTAGAAGCTTAGGAGAAGGGATGATATCCACCCTGCTTTGCGTACTTCACTGGCTCTTGTGCTTTATTCACGAGGGCTAGAAGCTTAGGAGAAGGGGCGATATCCACCCTGCTTTGCGTACTTCACTGGCTCTTGTGCTTTATTCACGAGGGCTAGAAGCTTAGGAGAAGGGGCGATATCCACCCTGCTTTGCGTACTTCACTGGCTCTTGTGCTTTATTCATGAGGGCTAGAAGCTTAGGAGAAGGGGCGATATCCACCCTGCTTTGCGTACTTCACTGGCTCTTGTGCTTTATTCACGAGGGCTAGAAGCTTAGGAGAAGGGGCGATATCCACCCTGCTTTGCGTACTTCACTGGCTCTTGTGCTTTATTCACGAGGGCTAGAAGCTTAGGAGAAGGGATGATATCCACCCTGCTTTGCGTACTTCACTGGCTCTTGTGCTTTATTCACGAGGGCTAGAAGCTTAGGAGAAGGGGCGATATCCACCCTGCTTTGCGTACTTCACTGGCTCTTGTGCTTTATTCACGAGGGCTAGAAGCTTAGGAGAAGGGGCGATATCCACCCTGCTTTGCGTACTTCACTGGCTCTTGTGCTTTATTCATGAGGGCTAGAAGCTTAGGAGAAGGGGCGATATCCACCCTGCTTTGCGTACTTCACTGGCTCTTGTGCTTTATTCACGAGGGCTAGAAGCTTAGGAGAAGGGGCGATATCCACCCTGCTTTGCGTACTTCACTGGCTCTTGTGCTTTATTCACGAGGGCTAGAAGCTTAGGAGAAGGGGCGATATCCACCCTGCTTTGCGTACTTCACTGGCTCTTGTGCTTTATTCACGAGGGCTAGAAGCTTAGGAGAAGGGGCGATATCCACCCTGCTTTGCGTACTTCACTGGCTCTTGTGCTTTATTCACGAGGGCTAGAAGCTTAGGAGAAGGGGCGATATCCACCCTGCTTTGCGTACTTCACTGGCTCTTGTGCTTTATTCACGAGGGCTAGAAGCTTAGGAGAAGGGGCGATATCCACCCTGCTTTGTGTACTTCACTGGCTCTTGTGCTTTATTCACGAGGGCTAGAAGCTTAGGAGAAGGGATGATATCCACCCTGCTTTGCGTACTTCACTGGCTCTTGTGCTTTATTCACGAGGGCTAGAAGCTTAGGAGAAGGGGCGATATCCACCCTGCTTTGCGTACTTCACTGGCTCTTGTGCTTTATTCACGAGGGCTAGAAGCTTAGGAGAAGGGGCGATATCCACCCTGCTTTGTGTACTTCACTGGCTCTTGTGCTTTATTCACGAGGGCTAGAAGCTTAGGAGAAGGGGCGATATCCACCCTGCTTTGCGTACTTCACTGGCTCTTGTGCTTTATTCACGAGGGCTAGAAGCTTAGGAGAAGGGGCGATATCCACCCTGCTTTGTGTACTTCACTGGCTCTTGTGCTTTATTCACGAGGGCTAGAAGCTTAGGAGAAGGGGCGATATCCACCCTGCTTTGCGTACTTCACTGGCTCTTGTGCTTTATTCACGAGGGCTAGAAGCTTAGGAGAAGGGGCGATATCCACCCTGCTTTGCGTACTTCACTGGCTCTTGTGCTTTATTCACGAGGGCTAGAAGCTTAGGAGAAGGGGCGATATCCACCCTGCTTTGTGTACTTCACTGGCTCTTGTGCTTTATTCACGAGGGCTAGAAGCTTAGGAGAAGGGGCGATATCCACCCTGCTTTGCGTACTTCACTGGCTCTTGTGCTTTATTCACGAGGGCTAGAAGCTTAGGAGAAGGGGCGATATCCACCCTGCTTTGCGTACTTCACTGGCTCTTGTGCTTTATTCACGAGGGCTAGAAGCTTAGGAGAAGGGGCGATATCCACCCTGCTTTGCGTACTTCACTGGCTCTTGTGCTTTATTCACGAGGGCTAGAAGCTTAGGAGAAGGGGCGATATCCACCCTGCTTTGTGTACTTCACTGGCTCTTGTGCTTTATTCACGAGGGCTAGAAGCTTAGGAGAAGGGATGATATCCACCCTGCTTTGCGTACTTCACTGGCTCTTGTGCTTTATTCACGAGGGCTAGAAGCTTAGGAGAAGGGGCGATATCCACCCTGCTTTGCGTACTTCACTGGCTCTTGTGCTTTATTCACGAGGGCTAGAAGCTTAGGAGAAGGGATGATATCCACCCTGCTTTGCGTACTTCACTGGCTCTTGTGCTTTATTCACGAGGGCTAGAAGCTTAGGAGAAGGGGCGATATCCACCCTGCTTTGCGTACTTCACTGGCTCTTGTGCTTTATTCACGAGGGCTAGAAGCTTAGGAGAAGGGGCGATATCCACCCTGCTTTGCGTACTTCACTGGCTCTTGTGCTTTATTCATGAGGGCTAGAAGCTTAGGAGAAGGGGCGATATCCACCCTGCTTTGCGTACTTCACTGGCTCTTGTGCTTTATTCACGAGGGCTAGAAGCTTAGGAGAAGGGGCGATATCCACCCTGCTTTGCGTACTTCACTGGCTCTTGTGCTTTATTCACGAGGGCTAGAAGCTTAGGAGAAGGGATGATATCCACCCTGCTTTGCGTACTTCACTGGCTCTTGTGCTTTATTCACGAGGGCTAGAAGCTTAGGAGAAGGGGCGATATCCACCCTGCTTTGCGTACTTCACTGGCTCTTGTGCTTTATTCACGAGGGCTAGAAGCTTAGGAGAAGGGGCGATATCCACCCTGCTTTGCGTACTTCACTGGCTCTTGTGCTTTATTCATGAGGGCTAGAAGCTTAGGAGAAGGGGCGATATCCACCCTGCTTTGCGTACTTCACTGGCTCTTGTGCTTTATTCACGAGGGCTAGAAGCTTAGGAGAAGGGGCGATATCCACCCTGCTTTGCGTACTTCACTGGCTCTTGTGCTTTATTCACGAGGGCTAGAAGCTTAGGAGAAGGGGCGATATCCACCCTGCTTTGCGTACTTCACTGGCTCTTGTGCTTTATTCACGAGGGCTAGAAGCTTAGGAGAAGGGGCGATATCCACCCTGCTTTGCGTACTTCACTGGCTCTTGTGCTTTATTCACGAGGGCTAGAAGCTTAGGAGAAGGGGCGATATCCACCCTGCTTTGCGTACTTCACTGGCTCTTGTGCTTTATTCACGAGGGCTAGAAGCTTAGGAGAAGGGGCGATATCCACCCTGCTTTGTGTACTTCACTGGCTCTTGTGCTTTATTCACGAGGGCTAGAAGCTTAGGAGAAGGGATGATATCCACCCTGCTTTGCGTACTTCACTGGCTCTTGTGCTTTATTCACGAGGGCTAGAAGCTTAGGAGAAGGGGCGATATCCACCCTGCTTTGCGTACTTCACTGGCTCTTGTGCTTTATTCACGAGGGCTAGAAGCTTAGGAGAAGGGGCGATATCCACCCTGCTTTGCGTACTTCACTGGCTCTTGTGCTTTATTCACGAGGGCTAGAAGCTTAGGAGAAGGGGCGATATCCACCCTGCTTTGCGTACTTCACTGGCTCTTGTGCTTTATTCACGAGGGCTAGAAGCTTAGGAGAAGGGGCGATATCCACCCTGCTTTGCGTACTTCACTGGCTCTTGTGCTTTATTCACGAGGGCTAGAAGCTTAGGAGAAGGGGCGATATCCACCCTGCTTTGCGTACTTCACTGGCTCTTGTGCTTTATTCACGAGGGCTAGAAGCTTAGGAGAAGGGGCGATATCCACCCTGCTTTGCGTACTTCACTGGCTCTTGTGCTTTATTCACGAGGGCTAGAAGCTTAGGAGAAGGGGCGATATCCACCCTGCTTTGTGTACTTCACTGGCTCTTCCAAAGCAAATGAATCCTGGGAATGCAATTGTGAAATGGGGGGGGCTTCTCTGATCGGGGGTGGGCACCTCTGGCTTACATGATGTATGTTATTTGATGACATGCTGTTGGCTGATTTTATACGGTTTACTTTATCTATTCCAGTGCCTCTCAACCTTGTCAACTTTAAGATGTGTGGACTTCAATCCCCAGAATCCCCCAGCCAGCCAGCTGGCTGGGGAATTCTGGGAATTGAAGTCCACACATCTTAAAGTTGACAAGGTTGAGAAACACTGATCTATTCTTTTATTGTAAAGTGGCTACCTGTTGGGTTTTTCACTTTCCCCTTAACATTAGAGCTGCTAGGTTTTAATGTGCCCACTCTGTAGGTTTGTATGACCTGATTCAATTGATATATTTTTATTTCTGTTCTGCTCTTTGGTTTTAAGAGGGATAGAGGAGATGATGAAGATGATGATGATGTGATCAAGATTGTTGTTGTTTATTCATTTAGTCGCTTCCGACTCTTCGTGACCTCATGGACCAGCCCATGCCAGAGCTTCCTGTCAGTCGTCAACACCCCCAGCTCCCCCAGGGACGAGTCCGTCCCCTCTAGAATGTCATCCGTCCACCTTGCCCTTGGTCGGCCCCTCTTCCTTTTGCCCTCCACTCTCCCCAGCATCAGCATCTTCTCCAGGGTGTCCTGTCTTCTCATGATGTGGCCAAATTATTTCAGTTTTACCTTTAATATCATTCCCTCAAGTGAGCAGTCCGGCTTTATTTCCTGGAGGATGGACTGGTTTGATCTTCGTGCAGTCCAAGGCACTCTCAGGATTTTCCTCCAGCACCACAGTTCCAAAGCATCGATCTTCCTTCTCTCAGCCTTCCTTATGGTCCAGCTCTCGCAGCCATATGTTACTACAGGGAACACCATTGCTTTAACTATGCGGGCCTTTGTTGTCAGTGTGATGTCTCTGCTCTTGACTATTTTATCGAGATTGGTCATTGCTCTTCTCCCAAGGATTAAGCGTCTTCTGATTTCCTGACTGCAGTCAGCATCTGCAGTAATCTTCGCACCTAGGAATACAAAGTCTTTCACTGCTTCTACATTTTCTCCCTCTATTTGCCAGTTATCAATCAAGCTGGTTGCCATAATCTTGGTTTTTTTGAGGTTGAGCTGCAAGCCAGCTTTTGCACTTTCTTCTTTCACCTTCATCATAAGGCTCCTCAGTTCCTCTTCGCTTTCAGCCATCAAAGTGGTATCATCTGCATATCTGAGATTGTTAATGTTTCTTCCAGCGATTTTAACTCCAGCCTTGGATTCCTCAAGCCTGGCATGTCGCATGATGTGTTCTGCATACAAGTTGAATAGGTAGGGTGAGAGGATACAGCCCTGCCGTACTCCTTTCCCAATCTTAAACCAGTCCGTTGTTCCGTGGTCTGTTCTTACTGTTGCTACTTGGTTGTTATACAGATTCTTCAGGAGGCAGACAAGATGACTTGGTATTTCCATACCGCTAGAACTTGCCACAGTTTGTTATGGTCCACCCAATCAAAGGCTTTAGAATAGTCAATAAAACAGAAATAGATGTTTTTCTGAAACTCCCTGGCTTTAGATGGCTTGCCCTGAATTCGAATTGAGATCATTCTATCGTTTTTTGGGTTGTATCCAAGCACTGCTTTAGCCACTTGACTATTAATTATGAAGGCTACTCCATTTCTTCTGTGGTCCTCTTGTCCACAGTAGTAGATCTGGTGGTCGTTTGATGTGAAGTGGCCCATTCCAGTCCATTTCAGTTCACTGACGCCCAAAATGTCTATCTTTAATCTGGACATCTCACCAATAACCACATCCAATTTGCCCTGGCTCATAGATCTTACCTTCCAGGTTCCGATGGTGTGTTGATCCTTAGAACATCGGATTCGCCGTTCACCACCGGCACCGTCGGCCGCTAGCTGTCCTTTCGGCTTTGAGCTAGCTGCGTCATCACGTCTGGGGCTAGCTGAACTCATCCTCTGTTCCTCCCCAGTAGCATTTTGACCATCTTCCGACCTGGGGGTCTCATCTTCCGATGGTATACCGACATATCTCTGGTTGTACTGATCCATTTAGTTTTCACGGCAAGAATAGTGGGGTGGGTTGCCATTACCTTCCCCAGGGATCGCATTTAGTCTGACCTCTCTGTCAGGACCTTCCCGTCTTGGGTGGCCCTTCACGGTTTAGCTCATGGCATCATTGAGGTGCTCAAGCTCCAGCACCACGACAAGGTAACGATCCTTTGCTGAAGGTGATCAAGATGGGGTACTCCAAAGGGGCTGAAAGGAGAGGAGGACTTGATTTGGGGCTTGGTGTCAGCCCTTCGAGGTGGGCCAAGTCAGGAAGAAGACCCCCAAGAACGACTGGCATTCTACTTTATTGTGCTAGGGCAGTGCTTCTCAACCACGGCCACTCTAAGCGGTATGGATTTCGACTCCCAGAATTCCCCAGCCAGCATGCTTTAAGTTGGGTGGACTTCGACTCCCAGAATTTCCCATCCAGCATGTTTTAAGATGGGTGGGCTTCGACTCCCAGAATTCCCCAGCCAGCATGCTTTAAGATGTGAGGACCTCAACTCCCAGAATTCCCCAGCCAGCATGCTGGGAATTGAAGTCCACACATCTTAGAGTTGCTGAGGTCGAGAAACACTGTTCTAGGGGATAATAACGGAAGCTCAAAAGCCCAACACTTGGCTTAGCTTCCAGCGCCCGAGAGTTGCAACCTGGTGGCCTTCCGGATGGGAGGGTTGGACTCCCAGATCCATCAGCCCAAAAGATCCAAATTGGGGTCCACCAACTGCAAGCCTCCATGTGCTTCTTGGCCAAGCAGCAGGATCATCCTGCACATCACAGAAATACCTGCTGGGTGGTGGGGGAGGTTGCAAATTCACAAGCCCGGCTTCGGCTTCGGGGAAGAGACAAACTGTTTGATCACTGCCTGCCAATGTCTGGGACTGAAAGGGAGACAGGAAGGGAAGGATGGAGGCATTGCCATGGCAACGGGATGCATCGGAGGTTGAAAGGATGTGGAGATGGGGGAACAATGCCCCTGCCTAGCCAGCCACACTTGGAGAAGTGGGGCGGCGGGGGGGAGGAGAGAAAGAAGGAGCCTGTTTTTTTCTTCTTCTTTTTCTTCTGATTTTTATAAAAATAACCTCAAGCTTACAGGCTCCCAAATCACCTCTTTCACACTGTCTAATTTACTGCCATTTTATCTCGACGTCCCCAACACAGAAATGATGAATAGGGCTGGTGATTAAAAAAAAAAGAAAAAAAGAGTGATGTTCTTACTGCTGGGGCGGGGGGCAAGAAGCCTGTGCTGAGAGCCTTTTGGCGAAGGTCGGTCACGTCTGTCTGCTGCGCAGGGAGCATCTTCTGCCCTCCCGTCCCTTTCTCTCCCCCCCACCCCACTTCTCGACTTGCTCTGAGAGATGAGGAATCTCACGTTCGCCTTCCTTGGTCTCTTTCTGCAGGATCAACACGGACGGGGGGTTAATAAATGCTGGTAGAGATGAACTTTAAACAAAAAGACCATCATCAGCATCAGCATCTTGTAAAGGTTGCCTGCATCAGGTCAGCTTAATTTTGTCCAATTTGAAAAGACGCCTCAGTTACACCAGCCATGCCTCCTCTTAGCACACGCACACACACACACACACACACACGCACACGCACCATTCTGGTCTTGGTGAATTGGAAAAAGCAGAGAGCAACATGTGCATGGGGTGGGGGGGAGGAATGAAGTGGGTCTTTAAACCTCTCCCCTCCAAGAGAAACTGCAAAGGAATGTTACAGTGTTCGTGGAGGGGGGGGTCCTGCTCTGTTTTTCTCCTTTCCATTTGCTCCTTCCTGATTCCCCCCCCCCATTCATCCAGGAGCTTTGGATCCAAGTGATCCAAGTGGATCCAAGCCCTAGTTGTTGGGGGGGGGGCAAGATGTTTTTCTCACTGCACAGGTTCCTTTCCAAGGGTGTCCCCTACACCTGCCAATTCCAAGTCCTCCCAAGATTTCCACAGTTCCCTCTCACAAACAGGAAGTCACCTCTCAACATTGGAAACAGAGGATGATGGACAACTCCCAGAATTCCCCAGCCAGCACGTGTGGACTACAACTCCCGGAATTCCCCAGCCAGTGGCTGGCTGGGGAATTCTGGGAGTTGAAGTCCACATGACTTAAAGTGACCAAGGTTGAAAAAAACTGCTCTACATCCCTGGTAACTGCCTTTGTCCAGTCCACCAGCACTTCCTGGAAGCATCTGGTAAAGAAAGAGTTAGGGGTCTTCAGAAAACACAGAGCTTTTTCGGGCCTGGGTAAGTCACCGATTCCAGGCCCCTGGTTGCTTCAGAAGGGGGAGCGTCCCAGCAGAAATGCTCTGATGCTCTGGTGAGCACCCTTTTGGCTTCCCCTTGTGCAGCCAAGAGCTCTTATTAAGGACGCCTGGATCATCTAAATAGGCCCCATTTCCCTTTTGCAGAAAAGCAATCAGAAATTTGCTCTGGCAAATTTCTGCAACGCCGCGGGAACAAAAGGCCACAAACGCCGCGTCGAAGCCTCCTGAGCGTTTGGCTGAAGAGGAAGGCGGGATGCAAATCAAGTCAGTACATAAAAATAAATTAACTTGCAGGTACAAGGTGCCCCAAATATGTACCTTTCTGGATGCAGCTTTCTCTAATACATCCTAATCTGTCTGCCATTTCAAGCCTCCAAATATTCCCACCTTTAGTCAAGCCCCGAGCGATGAATAATAGATAGGAATGCTGGCAGCAGCCTCCTTGGGGTGACAAGCAGGTTTGAGCTCACCAAACCCTTAAGGGACCAGCGCAGTCATGCAGAGAGACAACAAGCACCCTCCCCTTTCCACACCACGGTTGGCAGCTGCGACCACACCAAGCCCCTGTCCTGCCCCTCGCTCACGCAGAGATGCACCCCGCACCTCCTCCTCCACCATCAGTTACCGGCTCCAACTGCAACAAACTCTTCTAAGAATGAAAGAATGCTTGGATGGACTCATGCAGAGATGCAGCGACCAGCCTCCTTCTCCTGCCGTGTGGCTGTGGACAGTCTGGGGGGCTGGGGGAGCACACTGGGATGCAAGGAGCGTGGGGTGTTGCTTCAGCAACTGGTGGGGCCCAGTGAGTGTCTGCCCAGCACGGCTCTGCTTTGCCCCTTCCTGAATACAGACAGAGTACCTTTCCTTCTTTTAAGTAGGACTCCCAACTGGCCATGGCATTCTGCACCTGAAGTCAGGAACCAGAGAAGTTGGCTCTTCCAAGACCGTGGCCCCAAAGTAGGGCATCCTTGGGGGTTGAGCTGGCGATGGCCCTTAGCACTCTCCAACAACCCCTGACTGCTTCCCACCATCCGATTTTCCTCCTTTGGCAAATCTTTGTCAATAATTGGGGGTGACCCTCTAAGGTGGTGAGAGCTGAGCAGAACCCAGGAGAGCTGAAGATCTGGAGTGGGGGGCTGAGAACTTGGCCCCTGAGATGCCGCTCTGCAGGCCTCAACTGGAGTTTAGGAGGAAGAATTTGGAGGAAAAAAAATGCAACTTTGGAGGCCTTACGGAGTTCTACCTTTTGTTGAAGCAGATGGTTGTGTTTACCGGGTCTTTGCGACCCTGCGAAGTGGGGTCTCCCCAACACTATCTGCTCAGGAGAGCCTCTTGTTCGTCCACTGGATTTCTTTGACCTTCCCCTTGGCAGACGGCTGCAGGGAGAGACAGGGAGCTGCTGGTCTGACCCAGTCAAAGTGAGCAAGAAAGCCCAATCCTTCACCAAACCTGGAACTCTTTGCTTTTTCTAAGGGATTTCTCCTTTTTCAGGAAAAAGATCCAAACCTCATCTCCCTCCCCCACCCCTCCAAACTGGAGCCCTTTTTTTTTTTTTTTAGTGAAAAGGAAAAGCTGTGAAAATTCATCCCTGCAAATTTCTTAAAATCACCAGTTCATGCCGGAAGAAGCAATCTAGGTAGGCAGATGGTTTGGATTTCACAAGCTCATCTTCCCTTTGGCCTTCCAAAGCTGCCACAGCCTGGGGGGCAGGCAAAACGCAAACC
This sequence comes from Candoia aspera, assembly GCF_035149785.1. Classification (NCBI taxonomy): domain Eukaryota; kingdom Metazoa; phylum Chordata; class Lepidosauria; order Squamata; family Candoiidae; genus Candoia; species Candoia aspera. Next base: position 340,434,021 of record NC_086153.1, read on the forward strand.
TGAAAATTGCATCGAAGACCAGCGGGGGTCGCAGGTAGAAAGCCAGGCGTTCCAGCCCTTCCCCTGGCAAGCTAGGTTTCTTCCTTTGGGGACTGTACGTTGTCCTGAAACGGAGTCTTAAAGAAGTGAGCGGAACGATTCTTCCTCAAGCCACTTCATTTCTGCTCAGAGATATAAAGGGGATCAGTACACGCAGAGGTCTCTGCAGGGAGGGGGTCAAAAAAGTCAAGGTGCTGGTTACCACCATGCGATCAAAGCCTTGCCTCCTTTTAATTTGCATTGAGACACACGTAAAAAAGGGGGAGGGCTTTGATTGCAAGGTGGTGGCCCCCCTCTGGACCCCGTAAACTGCATTCCTTGCAAAAAGGAAGTGCAACCTGTTAGAACCCAAGACTCCAAAGCAGGGAATGAAAGGATGCTTGGATGGAGTCAAGCCTGCAGCAGAAACGGAAGCACACCCCACCAGAAGCCAAGGAAAGACATTACTTGAAATCCTCTTGCTTCCAAGATGGTGGGAGAATTAGACCATCTTCCTCCCCAACTCCAAATGTCCAGCATTCAATTCCCAGAATCCTCAGCAACACCTATGCAAGCTGGGGGATTCTGGGAGTGGCTCTGCCCATCTGCAGGGCATCCTGGGGAGGGAAACCTGATTGAGAAGATGCCAAATTTTTCACCGTCCACATTTTGCAAGCAGAGATGATCCTTTTTATATGAGCATCGGCCTTTGGATGGAGAGGTGCAGCCCAGCTGTGATGGCAGAAGCTTTCACTCCGACATTAGCCTCGAAGCCCCAGCAAATCTTTCCCTGGTCGATTTTCGGCCCCGAGGGCAAAATCGACCAGGAGAGAGACGCAGGGAGGCCCAGGGCAAATCAGATCACATTGACCTACCAGCATACCTCCGTTCAAGAGGAAAAGGAGACTCCCAAACCAGTTTCTGGTTGGTTCCCCTGATTGGCAGCCCCCAACAAAAGCGTATTTACAAGCCAGGTCCCAACCGAGCCGTGTTTTCCAAGGACTGATGTCCCTGGATAAGACGGAGAAAACATCCTGCCCAAGTGCAGACGAGGAAGGGGCTGAGAAGGGGGGGATGACTGGGCCTTCACAGGACCACCACTGCGCTCTCTCCCCAGCAGCAACCCCCAAAAGAGATCGCGTGTAGCTCACCCCTCGGGTCACAAACCTACCAGCCGTGAAAAAGCGCTGGAGGGGGGGCAGTAAAAAGGTTGCCAAGTTTAACAGCTTGAAAAATTGTCCAGAGAGTTACAAGCCTGAATCCTCTCGCAGCCCCAGCCCTGGCTAAATATGAGAAATGTCATCGACTTCTGTGTGAGGAGACAGATCAGTGTTCCTCGAACTTGGCAACTTTAAGACATGCAGACTTCAACTCCCAGAACTCCCCAGCCAGCAGCTTTAAGATGGGTGGGCTTCAACTCCCAGAATTCCCCAGCCAGCACAGATTCTGGGAGTTGAAGTCCACAGGTCTTAAAGTTGCCAAGTTCGGGAAACACTGAAATAGATGGTCTCAGGATAACAAGGAAGCCCAATTCCATCAGGAAGCTGATGCTTCTAGGATCGCTGTCCTCAACGCTTCCTTTTGCAGTCCTCCCACCACCCACGTGCAAATTTGCACTCGTAACACGCACGTGGGGTTCCTCCCCAAGAGATGCATTTTAGGCATTTCTGCATTTTTTAAACGCTCCTACTGAGACAGCCAGAATTGGCATCAAGTAATCCAGTGAATGGTGAATTCCTGACCTTGGCATGGATTTCAAGAGCTCCAGTGGGTCTCAGCTCTGTGGAAATCCAACTCCTGGCATTCTTCAGGGCTCCCCCGCTGGACCAGCTATTATTCCAATTAGTCCCCGAGAGATTAAAAGGCTGCTTTTGACTGGATTACGAACACTTGGCAGGAAGATGGAAATGTGCACGGCAACGTAGTTTTGCATTTATCCCTCTTAATGTGCATCTTTTTTATACCATATTTCAGAGAGAGAGAGAGAGAGATTTGGAAAGCAATTTCTCCCTAATGTCAACCATTGTATTCACGCCATTCCACACTATTCCCACGTCTATCCACCCGCCCTTAATACATGCATTTTTGTATCTGCTCCTTGAGTTCCAGACTACATCCTAACAAAGTACAGATTTCGGCGTAGTGACCAAGATTGAGGTATTGTGAATTCAAATGCAAAGGAAAGGGATGTTTCCCCCAGTCATAAGCCACGCACAAATTATTCCACCTTTCCTTCCTACCCACACAGAGAGGGAAAGTTCAGAGCAAATTGCTCTTAGTTGCCTGGAGTAACAGATTAATGTTTCTGGATCCTACCTGTCAACAGCTGGCATGGAAAAGGTTAGCCGGGCACAAAGGGCCTTTTGAACATCCCCACTAAATTGGTGGGTTATGATTCCTCCCAATTCAACCAAGGAAAAGATTATCTCGCAATTTCTCAAGGGGGGAGGCACTCTTTAGCGGTGAGAGGAACACTACAAATGAAAACGTCCCACAGGAGCGATTCTTCCTGGTGTTTTTCTCCAGGGACCAAATAGAAACATGGGAAGCCGGAGAGGTGAGTGTGCAAGGAAAGGCATTAATTCACATCGTCAGCCGCTGCATCGCTGTATCAGGGCCAAAACCCATGCCCCAACCGCAAGACTTCACCGACCTTCTCTTTCCCTTTGCAACCAAACTCCCAAACGAATACTTTTTCATAAAAAACCAAAATGGGAAGGGTTCCTTGAGGCTATCCAGTCTCTCAGGGCAGGAATCTAAGTTAAAGCATCCCAGACAGATGGCTACCTGCTCTCGGCCTGAAAATGTCCAGCAAAGGGTGCTCACCAACTCTTTGCATTACCCCAGTGTTTTCCAACCGTGGCAACTTGAAGACATGTGGACTTCAACTCCCAGAATTCATGGTGGGTGTGGAATTCTGGGAGTTGAAGTCCTCACATATTCAAGTTGCCAAGGTTGAAAAACACGGCATTACGCTGTTCTTTATATTAGGAAAGATTGTTGTTTGTAACCGTCATTTTAGATCTCCTCCCAACAACAGAAGAGTAGCTGCAAGTCAGGCAGCATATAAATTTAATAAAGGATTATTATTTCCACGTAATTGTTTTATTGCATTATAAGACAGGAATAATACATTATAAAATACACATATTAGCTTGGTATGGTGGTATTTATGCAATATAAAGTAGAAATTGTTAACACTGTGATGATTTAAATAAGTTTTTCACACTTGGCAACTTGAAAATGTGTGGACCTCAACTCCCAGAATTCTCTAGCCAGCATTTGTGGATTTCAATTCCCAGAATTCCCCAGCCAGCAAGCCCACCCATCTCAAAGCATGGCTGGCTGGGGAATTCTGGGAGTTGAAGTCCACCCATCTTCAAGCTGCCAAGGTTGAGAAACACTGCCAAAGAGGAAGCCCCTTGTTCCAAACCCAACCCAACGTTGCTCTTTCAGGTCCAGGTGCAAGACAAAATATCCCCCTCATTATTTCAGAATGGTTTTTGTGATTCAGAACACACTTGTGTAAGCAAGGGAGAGGAGAAAGATGCTCTGTTGTGCAAGGACCACCTCAATCAACACTGATTAATTCTATTTATAATGCCACCCATCTCAATTGCAAGAGTCTGGGCGGCTTGCAGCAATTAAAAACTACAACGTGAGCAAAGTACAATCTCAAAACACATGCAACCATGCATAAAGCTGATCAGCAAAATCCACAGGAAGGATCTGTGCTCAACACAGCCGCTGCACAGGCTCGACTGCACATTCATATCCCCAACAAGTCACACTGCCACGTCTGTAGGGCCTTACGAAAGGCCCGCAGGCTCAGGGCCAATCTGATCTCCCTCCCTGTCTTTATGTTCTGGAATTCATGTATGCCTGAATTTATTTGCTGATTTAATCAAGGGATTTAATCAGTTTGTATCGCCGCCCATCTCAGCAAGTGACTCTGAGTGGCGAACAAGATTAAAAGAAAATTTAAAACAAGTCCAACCACCAATGCACCAGTTAAAACACAGAGCAGCCAAAGAAGATATTGCCATCGACAGTTGCTAACTCACTCAGAGCCCCAGGCCGGGCACCGAACCAGATCTTTAGGACCTTGTGAAAGGCCAGCGGGATCGGGGTTATCCTAATTCCCAGAGGGAGAATATTCCATAGGGTGGGAACTACAGATAGTCCTTGCTTAACAACCACAATTGGGACTAGAATTTTGACTGCTAAGCGATACGGTTGTTAAGCAAATCCAACCCAATTTTACAATTTTTTGTGGTGGTTGTTAAGCAAATCACATGCTTGGTAAGCAAATCATGTGGTTGTTAAGTGAATCACGCAGTTCCCCATTGCTTGCTGGAGGCTGGCTGAGAAGGTTGAAAATGGCAATCACCTGACTGCAGGATGCTGCAATGGTTGTAAATGTGAACCAGTTGCCAAGTGCCTGGACTGTGATCATGTGACTGCGGGGATGCTGTGACAGTCTTAAGTGTGAGGACCAGTTGTAAGTCGTTTTTTTTTCAGTGCTGTTGTAAGTCCGAACCATCGCGGAATGAATGGTCATTAAGCAAGGACTGCCTGTATGGCAGAAAAGGCACAATTTCTGGGCCCTGGTAACCGGCATTCCTTAGCTGACGGGACTTGGAGCATGCCCATCCTGCCAGACCAGAATGGATGGGTAGAAACAACCGGGGAGAGATAGTACCAGGTTGCTTGAAGACCTCAAAGGTGACAACCAGCATCTTGAACTGCAGCCAGAAGCACCCTGGCAACCAATGCAGAATAACAACAACAACAACAACAGCAGCAACAATAATAATACAGTGCAATATTAGGAGACAGCAGGATAGAAGAGAAAGAACCGGAAAAAAATCACAAAATACAAAGGCCTGCAAATAGAAGTAGAATGACTGTGGCAAAAGAAAGCAAAGGTCATCCTAACAGCAATAGGCGCCTTGGGTACAATCCCAAAACATCTGGAGCACCACTGGAACACTGTTGGCAATGACAAAATCATCATTGGTCAGTTGCAAAAGGCAGCTTTACTTGGAACAGCTTACATCCTGCGACAATATCTTTAATATTATTAAACAACATTTGCCTATCCCAGGTACTTGAGAAGGACTCGATAGGTGGACAAAAATGCCAAACCAAGCCTAAACATCTGGCTGACTGTGCGACCAACCCTAATAATAAAACATTAAAAAATTAAACTTCTTTGCTGCCAACTGTCAATGACTTTGGGTGGCTGAACCAATCAAAGAAATTACAATATAATTGATCAAACATAAAAGTAAAGATGGCAAGCCCAATGAAGCGAGGGGGCTCACTTTCCCTCGCTGTAATGGTATGTGGGAATGGCCTTGGGAGACAGGAGGAAGAGCCGCAGACTAGGCAACAGTCAGATAAGAGGCTGCTGAGCCCGCAGAAGGAATGGGGGTGTGGCAAGCGTCTCAGAAGGGACCCTCCCTAGTTTCTGGGACTGTAAAGGATGGGAGGAGAGATGTACTTTCAGACTTGCAAGAATGGCGTCAGCCTTGCGAGGTAGTCCAGACGGGAAGCACACCCAGGAATATTTGCTCTACTTTACTGTAAGGTTAAAAAGGTAAAGGTTTCCCTTGACATGAAGTCCAGTTGCGCCCGACTCTAGGGGACGGTGCTCATCTCCGTTTCAAAGCCAAAGAGCTGGCGTTTGTCCGTAGACACTTCCTCCGTGGTCATGTGGCCGGCATGACTACATGGAACGCCGTTACCTGCCCGCCGAAGCGGTCCCTATTGATCGACTCACGTTGGCATGTTTTCGAACTGCTAGGTTGGCAGGAGCTGGGACTAGCCATGGGAGCTCACCCCGTCACGCGGATTCGAACCACCGACCTTCTGATCAGCAAGTTCAGCAGCTCAGCAGTTTAACCTGCAGCGCCACTGCGTCTGGAAGCCAGGTGATGCACACGCACTTCTCTTTGTAGGCAAGTTTTGAGCCCGGCACCACATTGCACACATTAGGAGAAAAACATAAACCAAAGATAATGGGGTTCCAATCTGTATTTTAATCTGGAGAATGGAAGGGAGATCTGTTTGTTCTAAAATGCTCCTGTCTCTCCACAGCACCACAGAGAGCTCCCAGCAAGCTTCCGCCATCCTGGAAGCTCTGAAACTCCGCCCCCTTTTGAAAAGTGGAAGTCCTTAAAGGGACAGGCTGACCCTCCAGAACCCAGGTTCTGCTAGACCAGTGTTTCTCAACCTTGGCATCTTTAAGATTCGTGGACTTCAACTCCCAGAATTCCCCAGCCAGCCTACTGGCAGGGGAATACTGGGAACTGAAGTCCACACTTCTTAAAGTTAACAAGGTTGAGAAACACTGATCTCTTCTTTGACTGTAAAGTGGCTACCTGTTGGGTTTTTCACTATTCCCTTAGGATACTAGCAGAACTACAAAATTAAACTTTAAAACAAATAATCAAAAAATCGGCAGAAACCTTAGAAGACTTTATAGTGAGATGGGCACTGTATAAATAAATAAATAAATAAAATCTCATTTCTGTCATCTTATGAAATCCTCTGTGGCAATTACAAAATCTAACGAGATTTAGCAATCTTCTCAGATTTTAATCTCCTTTCAATTTTTATTTTTTGGAGCCTGGACACAGTGCTTATTGCCCACAACAGCTGCTGGAGCTTGGTTTAACTTAATGTGTTAATCAGGATTACATTTATGATTCCATGCGAAGCATGAACCCAGCCACGGAGTTGGAATGGAACACAGCGGTCATCTAGTCCAAACTTTAAAGTTTTCAAACTTGGCAACTTGAAGATGCGTGGACTTCAACTCCCAGAATTCTGGGGGATGCTGGCTGGGGAATTCTGGGAGTTGAAGTCCACGCCTCTAGCCCAGAGATGGGCCCAGCCTTGCAAGACATTATAGCATCTCCTCTTAGGCTCTTTCAGACAAGAGCTTTAGCCCAGAAGAAAAGATGTTCCACAGAACCATGGAACGTGCGAGTTGGAAGGGACATTAGAGGTCATCTGGTCCAACCCCCTCTTCAGTACAGAAGTCCACTAAACCATCCCTGCCAGGTGGCCCAGCTGGAAACTTCCTGCTGTTACTTTCAGGAAACTCCTCCTAATATTTAGCCTGAATCTCCTCTTTTAATTCCAGCCTATTGGTCCTCACTCTGCTCTTGGTTTCATTGAAGAACAAATTTGCCTGCTCACATCCAATAACTTAAAGATATTTGAAAATCACTATTATTTCTCCTCTTAGTCTTTTTTTTTTTTGCAAGCTAAACTTGCCCAGCTCCTTTAACAGTTCCTCACCAATCTTGGTTTTTAGACCTCTTGTTATCCTGGTAGTTATTCTCTGAACCTGCTCCAGCTTCTTCATGTCCCTTTCCAAGGGTAACACCGAGAAATGGACACAGTCTTCCCACTGTGCTGACCAGCCCAGAATGCCATGGTATTATTACCTCCAGTGATCTGAATTCAGTGTGCTTCTGGTAATGCATCCCGCAATTACATTGGCCTTTTTTGCCGCTGCACCACCTGGCTTGCTCGCCTTCAGAGTCTCCGCTACTAATCAAGATGTCCCTAGTTCCAATTTCACACTTCAGGTAGCCACATCCATATTCTGGGGGAGAAGCCTGACTCCCTTGATTAAAAACAAACTACAACAGCATTGCCCGGTCATCTAATCAATAATGAGTGCAAAACCATTGTAATGCTAGAAAGGGCTAGCCAAGTGTTAATCAAGCTTCCACGTCCTTTGTTTCTCCGGGACACATGGCAGAGATTTGACCGAGCCGCAAAGACCATGTTCCCTGTTAGCCCATCAAAACAGAAAAACAAAAACTACTTCGACTGTGATCTCCTGATTAGGAACAGATTTAGATTTAGAGCACTCCCGTCTCAGCATTCACATTTCATAGGATGGGCATTTTGAAAAGCGGGGAGGAAACCAGACAAGAAAGTAACACATCACTGTGGAACAAAACATTCAATATTGCAGAATAAAGCTCTTTGCAAAAAGATCTGTTGGGACCACGTCTTAAAGGCCACACCAAAGCAATAAATGGAAATGATGCTGATGATGATCCTCTGATCGTTGCTGTATTATCCAATTTGGCGGCAGAGAACCCCAGTTTTAGTGCCTCTTTAAAAGCATTCCTCCTCTTTGCTCTAGTTCAGGACTATTATGTTATCTCTCTCCCCCCCCCCCCCGACCCCCGCAACGCCCATTCCTGCCTTACAAGGAATTCCTCACTTCCAGCGAAATGCCAAAGACAGATCCCCAATGTCTTCCGAGTGTTGATTATTTCAGAAGGGAGAATGGGTGAAAGTAAACCGTTCTGCAGGAAAGCAGGCTGTTTGACCAAGCTCACCTGTGTAAATTTACTCAGAAGTAGGCCTCTCCATGTTCAGTCGCACAATCCATGCGGCAGGGCTTAGCCTAATCCTGAAGTCGCACACTCAGTTCTACAGCCAATCGCTCAATGTGCAGCCAAGGGGGGAAAGGCAGTCAGCCTAACTCTACGAAATGCCCAAAGGTCTCATAAATTAGCACATGGTGGTTGGCAACTCACAAGTGCTGTGTTTCATGCTCTACGTGGTGCCCAAACCAATATCCTGTATCACGGTTTAATACGAGAGACTCATTGGGACTGTATGCTAAGAGAGGCATTAGATTCCCACATTTCATGTTTCCAATGCCCTCTTTGTCACCGAGAGTCGCTTCGCCGACTGAGATGGCTTATACGTTGATTAAATACATAAATTAAATAAAGGGAAGATATCACCAGTGACCCAACCCAGATTCTGTCTAGGCTTCTGTGTTGCGTGAGCCTAGCGGTGTGAGACTGCACAGAACTGGAAGGCTGAAGGAGGCAGGGTCTTGCACGGCACAATTTCTCAGCCTGTCCTACCTCACAGGGCTGTTGTAAGGAAGGACAAAGGGAATACAGTAAATTCTTGGTTTAATGAACCTCAGCTTAGCAGACATTAGATGTTAAATAATTTATTTTCTATGGGCTCCAGCCCCCCCCCCCATTTAATGGATGTGAGATCAAGGACACTCTTTACATCAATTATGTAATCACACAAATGACATAAATGGAAGCAAATGGCGCGCATTCAGATTTTATGGACACTTGGATTTAGCAGACACACCTTGATGGTCTGCTAAATTGAGGTTTTGCTATAATTATAAGATTAATAAGGTCTCTCTAGGCTGGGCTACAGAGATAATTCTGTTCTGCCTTGGCTCTTCTTGAATACAGTGTGGGAATGGGAAGAGTGGCCTATCCCGCAGGGCCATCGCAAGGATTCTTGAGACCACAAATTAGTCTTTTTGCATCTAGGAAGTTCTGCTGGTGAACAAAGGCAGCCTACAGGGCTTCCCTTAGCTTTTGCATCTTGTGAAGTGTATAAAACATGAATTGGTCCTTCTCTAAGAGCGCAGAAACAGACGCATCACAGGAATACCACAGATCAGGCCAGACTCTACAGCCGTGTTCACATAACACTAGCGCTCCCAATTCTGGGCTGCAAAATTCCAGCTGTCCACTAGATGGCAGAAAACCTGTTTTTTTGCTGCCCCCTAGTGGTGATCTGAGGTTCTGCACCCACATGGCACCTTCAACTGGATCAACGAAAGACTCTACTGGCTGCTTCTGCACTAGGACTCAACTGGGTTAAGTTGCGGGGGGCGGGGAGAGTTTGGTCCCTTACAAATCTGGGATTTGCGCAAACCTAGAAAATTGGGTAATTCAGACAAGAGGCTTTGGTGAAACAATCAGGGAGCAAGGGACAAGGATGGTCCTTCTGTCCCAGAATTCCAGCAGCTAAAATGAGCAAGCATTGAGCTGGATGGGGGAGTTTCCTGTGCAGTCCATGTTATCAAAAAATCAGAATGATTTTTTCCACCTTTTAATAAAACTGGTTAATTGGAAAAGGTGCTGCCAGACTCCTCCCGATTTTTCAGTGTAGAGAGCAGATTAGGCATTCTGACATGCTGCTGTGGGTGCTCTCACAAAATGGCAGCCACGGGCCCATGGCCAATCACAAAACAGCTCTCCTACTGTAGCAAACGGGCAAAGTTTCTCCATACCACACCTTCTTAGATAGACAAATCTTTATTATGGTCTTAGACTAGTCCATATAAGACAATCAAATCGATCAGTAGATCCCATGCTTCCTTATTCCCCCACCACTCCAATGCCCCTTTGTCTTTTTTTTCCCCTAGCTACTCAAAAAAGGCTACTTTTGGACAAATCTGTGGACCTGTACAGTAATGGCCTGTGGGAATGACCCTGGGAGACGGGAGAAAGAGCCGCAGACTAGAAAACCGTCATGCAAAAGGTATTTTGGCCCACCAATGGAGAGGGGGTGTGGGAAGCATCTCAGAAGGGACCCTCCCTAGTTTTCTGGAAAGTAAAAGTCAAGGAGGGGAGAAAGGCTTTCAGACTTGCAAGATTCTGTTCCTGTAACCTTACAATAAAGGTAGGATTAGTAATCATGGTTGGTGCTTCTTGTCTGGACTACCTCGAAGGGCTGGCAGGGACCGAGTGAGGTCCAGAAGCATCACTGCAAATGAAATGAGCTGAAGAGCCAAGCGCTTTCCAGCAATCATTATTCAAAACGATCCCTAATGGATGCTACGGGAGGTGTCTCTGGGCACAAGGGTGCCGTGGGCACCACGTTGCCTTCCTTTGCCTTGTATGGTGGGCCTTTTGCATGCATGCAGAAAGAATGCCAAGCTCAATCTTGGCAGGGTACTGTCTGGCTCTAGTTTGGGGGCCTGGAGACCCCAGGGGACACCCCTGAGCGATCCTTTGCACCGGTGCCCTAGCAGGAGAAGATAGGGACTCTCTCTTTGAGCAACCTTGGCACCTATAATATTGCATTTCTTGCTGAGAAAAGAGCAAGCCATTTGCAAGCAGATGCCTCCTCTGCTTCCCAGCACAGTCTGACTCCAGCAACACCGCCCCCCTCCCTCCCCCCCCCCGGGACTTTCCAGAGCTCAACCCAGGCAGTGCAAATTCCAGCACAATGGGAGCGAGAGACAGGGATGCAGGGCGCAGCCAGTGCACAGGAGGCCCACCCTCGGCGTTCCTGTCCGAACCGTGGCCATCGTTGGCAGGTTAAACCGGTTATTTTCACACCTCCAGCCCTTCAGTATCCAAATTAACACCTCTGTCAGCCTCCTTCAGCCTGTTACTTTTTGCATAACTCACCTAGTTTTCTTGCTGTGGAGGTGGGGAGTTGTGCTTCTGGTGTCCTAATCCTGGGGGAGGGGGGGCCTTACAGCCCTGCTCCTCTGGGTCTGACTGGGATGATTCCCAGCCAGCCCCCTAGAAAACAGTTGGCCTGGGTGGCTTTCTTGCTGGTGGATTCTGGAAAAGGGTCCTGCGCTGCCCATGGATGAGTCGAAACTCGAACGCAGATCCTCCATCAAGGAAGAACCACTGACGAGTCCAAAGCTTTGATGGCTAGGTTACCTGTTCTGTCTGAAAGCTTCTCCAACTCGGTCCCTTTCGGATACACGGCCCTGCGACCCCTGGAATCCTGTCCAGTCAGCTGGGGATTTTGACCACTGTAGCCTCAACATCTGGAGAGCGCCCATTTGGGAAAGATGGGGGGCGGTTATTGTTTTGCTGGGGGGGGGGTTGCCTATGCAACACCCTCAATTCCCCCCCCCCCCCAACAAACCAACAGTCTAAGACAATGTTTCTCAACCTTGGCAACTTTAAGATACGTGGACTTCAACTCCCAGAATTCCCCAGCCAGCTTTGAAGTCCACGTATCTTAAAGTTGCCAAGGTTGAGAAACACTGATCTAAGAGGATGCTGGTTTTTCCACCTACTCGTAGAATTCTTATCCAGAGCTCATGAATGCTCTGGGCAATTTGTTCTGAATTTTGGATCCCAGGAAAAAAAACTGGGGGACGACACCCTGTTGAAAATATTTTTCACCCTTCCTCTTGCCACCTGACAGGTGCCTTTCTCACTTGATCTACACAGGTGGTAGAGTCCTGGAGGGATAAGCAGGGGCTGTAGCACTTTTCGCTGTCGGTGGAGAGCAGAGAGGGCAGGCAAATCACCCCCCCCACACACACACACGAATGCACACTGCTTGTATCCAATGCAGATGTTTAACAACACCCCTGTACAACCTCCCTGTGTGTAGAACATTCGCAGGACGGATTTTGACTTCCAAGGCTGGGGAGGGGCGCGGCGGGTGCCTCGTCGAGGTCGCCGTAACAAGCCCTCCGCTGCGCTCTGCTCTCTCAGGCCGCTGCCGCGTCATCCTGCAGCCCCGGTGGAATAAAACTCCCTCCACCAAGCATGCCGATTGCTTTCTCAGCCTGCCCTATATCTGAAGAATGCGCTTATCTCGCCCAGCTTGCGAATTTCCCGAAAAGTATTCCAGCCCGCCAGAGCAGACCCAAAGCTTATCAGCAGCTCCGAGACTTAGGCGGGCAAAGGAGAACAAGCCGGGGGTGAAGGCTGAAGCGGGTCTGTTTTACGTGCTGCCGGCGTCTGACTTTTCAAAAATGGCCCGTTCTTGCCTGGCTCAGCGGGGGCTGGCGGTGGGCCCCTCCCAAGGACCAGGCTGGAAACCTGGAAAGCCCACCCGTCCCAGTCCGCACGGAGACCCCCAGGCCCGTGAAAAAGAGCGGCCGAGCCCGCTCCGATGCCCCCAAGGTCAAAAGGTGACGCGGTGCCCAGGACCCGAGCGGAAGGGGCGATTCCCACTATTTCTGCCCGAAACATCCCCGGGATTAAGTTTCCGAGCTGACCCAACCGTGACCGGGCTGTCTTATCCTGCGTCGCTCCCCCCCCCGCCCCGACAGAAGGAAAGTCGGCCGCGGGGGCGAGGCCAGGGGCTTGGGAGAGCCCGATGGGGCAGGGCGGAGTTCCTGGGCTCTGGGCAGACGCCAATCCTCCCCGGGCCCTGTGGGAGCGCTTCACAAGCCGGTGCAAGCTCCCAGCCTCTGAGAAACTCCAGAGGGCCCAATTGAAGTCTCGGCTGGTGGTTGGCAGCGACGCTCGGAAAAGATGCAAATCCGCCCCAGGCCAGGCTGGCCGCCTCCTCCCGTAGAACGGGACGGGAGCAGCGGAGGGAGCAGAAGCGGCGGCACTCCAGGCATGCTCAGAAGCCCTCGGCTTTGCTGCCGCTTACTTTCCAGTGGGTAAAAATCATGAGCTCATCTCCGCTTCGGGCAGCCCCAAGCGCCTGCCGTTCCCCTCCCCTCCCCTCCCCTGCACCCACCCAACCTGATCTACCAGGCATGAATCCAAAACGTTCAAGTCAGGGCAAGCAGCTGCTAAAGGGCCAGTCTTAAGCCAGCAGTGCAGGCTAAGGATGATGGGAGTGTGCAGAAATCGGCTTGCGGGGTGATACAATGAGATCGGCACCCATTCAAGAGGCCGAGCGATTCAGGGAGAAATCTCTGGCTGGGCAGCCTCACCGCGAGCGAGCTCTTTTATCCAGGGGTTTTTTCATTTCAGCCCTTCTCCCTCGTCCCCCCCGCCCCAGATCCTTCAACCCCCCCCCCCCAACATATGCTATCTATTAACCCCAAAGAAATCACAGGAACCCATCTTCACAAAGCTCGTCGCCCGCCCCCCCCCCCAATTTATAAGCATTCATGGGTGTTGCCTTGGAACAGACAAACATACCAAGACAGCCCCTGAGCGTATACAGAGCACCCCTCCTGCTCCGCCATGCAAAGCCTGGAGAGATCTCAGGGGACAGGGGACGCACTGAAAGGAAAAGGTTTCCAGGTGGAAAAAGACCCCTCCCCATCTTTTCGCCCTATACCAAACGCACAAACAAAAGCTGCGTTCATCCAAAAAAAAAAAGTTTAACCTGGTTCCCGAATTAACTCATTTCCAACACCCTGAACCAGAGGCTGCCTCAAGGGCTGGACTTGCATAACCGGCTACGCCGCGACAAATCTAACCCAAGATTGCATTACTCAAGCCCAGTATGCTGCGTCGATGCAAGGTTGTCACTGGCTGCGAACTGGGTTGTGTGAACCCAGCCGGAGCAACTTGGAAACACCGTCCTCCTGTGGGAAGCGTGAGCGGGGAGAGAAACAGATAGCCAGAGCGGGGATATAGTCCGCGCCCTGGTCAATCTCCAAAACTGACCCTGAAGCTGAAAACAGAAGGAGCAGCGAGAACACGCTTCCCCTGAGCATACAAAGAGTATATATGTATTCTGGGTCTCTCTCTGGAGGAAGAACCCCAGACAAGGATCAGGAGTGGGGCTTCGGGGCCCCCTTCGGCCACGCCGAGTCGCCCCACCTTCCTCCGCGTTCCTTTTTGTAACCCTGCCGCCCGGAAGGGCCCAAAATGCTGCACGCAACCGCTTTCAAGGGAGCCAAGATCCCGGGGCATCCCTCCGCCCAGGAGAGGTTTTGTGAACGCCGGGGTGGGAGGCCAGCGAGAGAAGCGCCTGGGAACAGGAAACACTTCTTGCAGATGTTCTTCCCCACCAACGTCCACCTTCTCTCCCATTCCCCGCTTCCCCACTTTGTGACGGAGCATGCATCAAGCCACATCCACCCCTCCCTTACGGCTGCACGGATTGGATCACCCGCGCCTGGCTCTTTCGCCTTCCACCCCCCGCCCCCGGACCCTAAAAGGGCCAAACCTGGGCCCCTTCCTTCCTTCCTTCCCACGCCGCTAACCTACATTCCTCAAGAGAGTGGGACCTGAGAGCCGACGGTGCCTTGGCGGCTCGGCCTGTGCCAGAGATGCTCCTAAGCCTCCTCCCTCCCTGAATGCTCCTTCTGCTTCTGCATCATCTTCTTTCGGTCCAGAAGCCGGCTTGCCTCCTTTTGTGCAAAGCAACCCAATTCTAGCAGGATCTGGTGTCTGGCTTTTGGGGCGGGGGGGGGAACGATGACCCTCCCCGGAGGCTTTCTCTCCTTCCCCAGGAAATGACAATGGAGACAATGCAAGGTTCGGCAGGGATTCACCCCTGCCGCCCTCTTATTATCCTCTCCCATAATTAAAAAAAAATTCTGGGTCCGCCAAACCGGCTGCAAAGCCAAGCCAAAGGTGAATGGCATTGCTACTGCAAGCCTCTTCCCCCCACCCAAAAAAAACCACTGTGTGGGTGCCAAAAGGACTGTGGTTGGTCACCCACCCACGCAGAAGGATCCAGCCTTTAAAAAGCCACTACTGTCCATGAAATAGCAGGATTCTGCCTATCCCCCCTTCAGCCCCCCGCACCACCCAGGAAGAACGCTGTAAGAGCTGGGCTAACGGGTTTTCCCTCAGGAATTAATTCGCTGCGGGTCCAAACAAGCGTTTTAAAAAGTAATGCAAGAATTGGGGTGGGGAGAGGAAGGGGGCAGCTGGATCTTCTGGGGATTTTGATCTCATTCCCCCCCCCCCCCCCCGCTTTGCAATAACGCCAACTGACAGCAGGAAGGCGCCTGGTCAATGAAACCCACAGATCAGAGCGCTTTGCCTTCCTATAAGCATGAAACAGCCTTTTGTAAGTTTTCCTAATTGGGGCAATTCCTATCCCCCCCACCGAATTACTCGAATCCTATAAAGTTTGCAAGCATTTAAAACAGAAAGGGAGGAACAGATGAAAGGAAACCCCCCCCCCCCCACGTCTTGGAAAGGAGATCCACCGCGAAGACCGTACGATCCAGCGAAAGAACGGCTCTGGTCTTACCTTGGATCGGCTGAGAGATCTCCCAGAGACGCTGAAATCTTGTGTGCTGCAGTTCTGGCTCAGAAACTCTCCGGGGCTCCTGGAAGCCTTTTGAGGGGAGGGATAGGCGGCGGGGGGGGGGGCGCAGGACTCCTCCTTCTTCCTCCCTTCTCTTCCTCCCCCCTCGTCCGTTTACACCTGTCCTCTAGTCCTCACATGCTTGTCTGCGAGGGATCCCGATTGTCCGAGAGACGGAGCGGGCTAATCAGGGGCTAGAAAGCGGGGGGAGGCCGGTGGGGGGTGGGGAAGAGGAAATAACCCCCCCTTTTTTCGTTTTTGCTCCTCCTCCTGAGCAACCCTATACCAACTCGACTATCATGCAGTTGCAAAGAAAAAAACTCCAACCCCAAGCCACCTTTGGCAGGGAAGGAAAAGGTGGGGGAGGCAACTGCTAAAGGCGGGGGGGGATTTTTCAGTGTTTGTGCGCGGGGAGGGGGGGCTAAGCTGGTTCCCCCGGTCCCACCCCACGCCTTCTTGGCTTTCAGCTGCCAGGTCTTCGCCTGCTTTCCTTTGGAGGAGAGGAAAAGGTGGCAGCGGCTGGGCTGGCTAGAAACAAGGGGCTGGGGGCGGGATACTGCCGGTGCTCGCCCCCCCCCCCCCCCGGCTCCGCTTCTGCTCCAGCGTCGGAGCAGCAGCAGCAGCAGCAGCCTCGCCGATCCGGGCCGGCCGCCGGCGCCGCAGCTTCCAAAGCGGTCGGGCTGTCGGGAAAAGCCGGGCTGGACTCTTCTTGCCTGCTAAGCAACGAATCCGGATCCTTAGCGAGCCCGGAGCTCGCTCCGGAGCAGACAGGAGCGGGGCCGTCGGCGAATCACTTTCACCTGCAACCGTTTCCTTTCCTTCCCTTTCCTTCCCTCTCTCTCTCTCCTTTTTCCTAGGACGCAATGAAGCGGAAGCCTCTGCCCGATTCGATTTGAGAGGTGTGAACCCCATCCCCTGGGGGTCTCTAAACCATGGCGGAGCCAGGGCATGGGTAGGGATGTGGGTGAATTTGTAGGTTGGCTGATGGAGTGATTCATTTTAGGGCCTGCTGCTTGCTGGCTTGCAAAAACTTGCCTTGGCATTTTCTGCCATTTCTGAACAGCTTCTGGGGTAGGTGCAGAAAAAAAAATACAGGTAGTCCTCACTTAATGACCATTTGTTTAGTGATGGCTCAGATTTACGACGGTGCTGAAAAAGCCAACTTACAACCAGTGCTCACACTTACGACTGTCGCAGCATCCCCGCAGTCACGTGATCACGATTTGGACGCTTGGCAACTGGTTTGCATTTAAGACCATTGCAGCATCCCGGGGTCACATGATTGCCATTTTCGACCTTCCTACCCACCTTCCGGTAAGCAAAATCAATGGGGAACTGCGTGATTCACTTAACAACCACATGGTTCACTTAATGACCACAGCAATTCACTTAATGACCTCCACAAAAAGGTCATATAATCAGGTCAGATTCACTTAATTACCACTTCACTTAGCAACTAAAATTCTGTTCTCCATTGTGGTAGTTAAGCGAGGACTACCTGTAGTACATGGTTAGTCTGGAGACAGGAATCTGGATTCCAGATTTTGTCTAGGTTCAAGGGGCTTTTATCCCGAAATAAACCCAGCCACCCAGCCATCTAAATCAGGCCAAATGCTTATGCATCCTGCAGTATGTTTGGTCCTAGCTCGTGTTGCATGAACTCATCCAGGGTTGATGTACAAACCATGGTTTATGGTGCAGTGCAATGTCCAATCCCAGTCAACCATGGCTGAATCCACAAGATTGCCACCAACTCTCCCACGTTTCCAACCTTAGTTGTTGCATTCCGTTCTGCCCACAAAAAGTCACACACATTTTTGCACACTGCTTTTGTTCTTCTGTGCATTTAGGCCAACTTAGGCCTAATGTGACATCCCCGTTATATTATGTGATTCTGCCCCTGCCTGGGCATCTACACCTTTCCTCAAAATGCAAGGATCAATCATTCCTAATCTTCTCCAGTTTTGCATGCCCTTAATCACACGACTGTCTAAAATTTCCTGTTGTTTTGCAGCTTAAAAATAAAACCCACCCAGCCACATGCAAAATTAGTCACTGGCCTACAGTTTCTCTCTAATAAACACAATTTTAGCAGCTTTCTTTGGGCTCACAATTTTTGAGCCAAAAATGGCACTGCAAAATTCACAACATTGCAGGATTAATGGATCAGGAAGGGCCGTTTATATGACTGGATCCCAGAAATGTCCCACGCAATGTCTTGCTGAATCCATTCTTGGCTTGTAGATCCTAAATGTAGGGGGTCACCAGTTAGGGCCACTGTTGCAGAGGATTTGTCACAGAGGGGAAGGGTCAGGTTGGAGCCAAATCCAAACTACGCCAAGGAGAAAAGAGTAAAAAATCAGATTAACCTTTCCCCAAAGTTTGCTATCTTAGCTAGCTTTGCACACTGTATTCCCACCTTTTTGAATTGAGGAAGGCCATCGAGGCCTATTGTCTCCGGAAATGGCTGCAGAACAATGCAAAGTATTTTAAAGATTAATATTGCAAAGGAACCAGAATGCTTTTTCTTGGGACTTATGGACAACGAATTAGGAAAAAACTCATGGTCGACTGATTTTGTATATGGCAACTGCTGCAAGATTATTGTATGCACAACAATGGAAGAATAATGAAATCCCCACAGCGGAGGAGTGGATTGCAAAAATGTCAGAATTTGCAGAAATGGCAAAACCGACCTGTCTGGCCAGGGAAAAAAACCCAAAAACGTTTCCGAAAGACTGGAAACCTTATATGGACTTATTGCTGAAAGAAGAAGAAAAAACCGGCTTGATAATTTATGGGTTTGTAGATTAAGGAAGTTGTACATTAAATGAGGGGCTGAAGGGACTTCAGCTATTATATGATATCTAAGAGGGAAGAAGGATTATAACATTGTAACTATCTTTTGGAAAGAAGGTCGGAAATCATTACATTTGTAAACTTTAGGGTTTTTTTCTTCTCTTTTTCCATTCCTTGTCTTCCTTCCTTCCTTCCTTCCTTCCTTCCTTCCTTCCTTCCTTCCTTCCTTCCTTCCTTCCTTCCTTCCTTCCTTCCTTCCTTCCCCTTTTTTCCTTTTGATTTGATGTTTATTTTCTGAAAAATTTTCAATAAATACACATTTTTAAAAAATTAAAAAGGAAATCGCTGCAGAACCTAATTGGAGATGCCCCCTATTCCACGTTGGGATGGTTTATATTGGAAGAAGTTTCCTCAGCCCATCAGGATTTCTGATTCTTATGTTCAGTTACGAGGGAGCTCAAATGAAGACCGAAGCATTGCGCCATCACGCTGCAAGCTCCACTCTGTCAGCACATGCGTTGTGAGACTGCACACAGGTCCGACCGGGACAGAGCTTGAAGTGCGACGCTGTGATCCTGCTTTTGTCGTTTTGACCCCTTTGGTGACCTCCCTCTGCTATCAGTGGTTTGCAAGTGCAGTTTTGACCCTGGGTGCAAAACCGAAGCACACCCCTTGCAGAGTTGGCCTAAGAACTGGAGTCATCAATCAATCAGTCAATCAATCACAGCTGCGCAAACTAAATCAATCAAAAGAGAAATTATTGAATTCATCACCTGAGGATTATCCTATAAAGAAAGTGGAACATTCATAAGTTGTAAATGGAACAAAACTTTAGGCTGGGCCCTTTTCCCCTTTTTGTTTTCTTTCTTATTTGGTGAAATACAGACCCCCCCCAAGACAAAATATTAATAATGACTGTAACGTACACTTTTTATTTTACATGATCATCACAGCCCCTTCCTCTACAGGGACCCCTGCGCATCACACAAAGGCCAGGGGCAGCGTCTCATCGATCACGCATGGTTGAATCCGTGTCCAGGGGCCGTGTGGGTGGAGCCACATCCCAAAGTAGGCGAGGCTATAATGCTACCCAAGGATGGGATTTGGATTTTCCAATTTTTTTCTGGTTCTTTTGCCAGGAGGAAATGGATTTCTTTTTCCAAAAATGTTTGAAGCCCCTTTTCAGGCCCAGGCTGAATGGTGCATTTCCTCTCCCACAAAGTGGAAACTGTACGGTCCTTTTCCCACCAGGGTGCTGCTGAAATCCAGTAGTGCGCTCCAAAGGGATCCCGCAGACAGGAAAGAAAGGGTGCCGCCTGCTTTCCAGCTGATCAGAAAGGATCCAGTTAGAATCCTTGAGCGACGAAGGAAAAGGACGGGGCATTGCTTGAACAAAGCCGCTTCCTGAAGGCCTACAGGAATGGTCTTTCTCCTTATTAAGGACCACATTCCTTGAACATATCTGATGGGTGGGGCCAAGGAAAAGGGGTGGGGCCAGCAGCAAAAGCGGCGGGGACCCCCACTGCAGAACACACAGACACACAGACACACACACACAGCTTCTCTTTCTCCCAGGCAGCCAGCTGCAGAGAAGCAACAAAGAGGATTGAATCATACCCTTGCAAAAGATCTAAGAGGTCATCTAGTCCACCCCCCTGCTCCCTGCAGGATCTGCCAGAGCATCTTGGACAGATGACCAGACAGCCTGGCCTGAATTAAACCAGTTTCTGAATTTTGGAGTTGTGATTCCTGAGTTTTAATCATGGATTTTAATCTCACAAGGATTCCCAAACCTTGTGCCACCCCCTTAGAACGACAAATGAGTTTGCATGGAAGTCTCTGCCTGTGGCTAACGTTGGGGAAGAAATCAACACACCACTTACCGTACTTACAACGATTCAATTTAAATTAATAACTAACTCAGGGGTTGTCAAACTTTGCCGCACAGCAATGAGCTCCTGCAGGCAAAACAAACTTCAGAGTGATTTTGACAGCAATCCCAGTTTGCCGATACGTATAAAAAAGGGGTGGGGCTTCACTCCCACAGGCACAGCTGCCATCTTGACTTTTCTGACCCTTTCAGAGATGCCCCTGACCCCAAGGTGTCCCAACCCACAGTTCAGGACTTCAGATATGGGTAATGGTGTGTTTTGTTTTTCAGTGGGCAGCAAGTTTATCAATCCTCCTCTACTCCAGTGTTGCTCAACCTCAGCCTCTTTAAGATGGGTGGACTTCAACTCCCAGAATTCCCCAGCCAGCATGGCTGGCTGGGGAATCCTGGGAGTTGAAGTCCACCCATCTTAAGGTGGCTGAGGTTGAGCAACACTGCTCTACTCACTTTCCACCAACACAAAAAAAGCAAACACCGTGTCCAGTTTGTTTCCCTGTTGAACAATCACCCAACGGCTGCAACAAGCAGATCACTGTCAGAAGGGGATGCTCTGCTCTGTGTGCACAAAGTGTTTTCTTCAGAACAAAATAAAGAACGAGGAAAGGACATGGCCAAGCAAGTGTTTTTTGCAGCCAAGCGTGCAGTTTTTAAATTCAGTTGTTCTGGGGGCCTCTAGGACACCCAGGAGGGAGAGGCAACGTCTCGGCTCCCATTTCGGGTCTGTCTTGGGGGGCCTGCGGGGCAGCCGTTAAGCGGGGACGTCTCTGCTTTCCGCCTCCCACTTTGTCCCTCATTTTTAGCAAGAGACAGACAGACAGACAGACAGACAGACTCTCTCTATATCTGCATCTTTGCCTTCAAACTTTAGTGGTGTCAGCTGGGATGGCCAAGGGGGGTGGTCCAAAAAGCCAGGACGGCGGTGGCAATGATGCAAAACTCCACCCATTTTTTATGCACACAGCTTTGATTGCATTAAAAAAAAACAGTGGAACTTTGATCGCGTTGTTGTGGCCGTCACCTGGACTTTTAAACATATACAGGTCGTCCTCGTTTACCGCCTACATTTGGGACTGGCAACTCAGTCATTGAGCGAAGCGGTCGCTAAGCAAAACCTCACCTGTGCTTACGATCTGACTTCAGCTTTCCTTTCTTTACAGACCTGTGAAGGTCGTCAAGGTGAGGATGGGTGGCAAAGTTACTGTTTCATCAGCACTGAAACTGCGGACAGTTGCTAAACGAGGCAGTCGCTAAACGAGGACCACTTTGTGAATGCTGTAATAGAGCCATTCTGCATCCCCCCTGAACCCAAATTCTTATTGCATATTGCATTCTAAACAGTTTGGGATTGCCCCAATTTTGAAAAACGGGTTTTTTTCCACCCAGCAGGACCACATTAGCAGACTGAAGCCTTTGGGCTGCCTTTGTCCAACCATAAGCATAGAAGCACAGCTGGCTGCATGCGCTAGGCAGTCATAGGCTGTGGGCCAGAACAGCAGCCCGCTCTCTTAGTCACTCTCCTTCAACACTTATTCCCATTCACACAAGGCTCCTTTCTCTGGCTGTGAGTCACTTGAAAGCTACCGCAGGGCACTGACTGTCCCCTGTCCGAGGCTGTGCGCCTGTCTGAACACATTCCCCAACCTTTTATTCTTTCCTATGGCCAGCTGCAAAAATAAGTCGTCACGTGCGGGGATCCAAGCTGAGCATAGATCCTCCTGTGTCAAACCTCGCAAAGCCACCCTGCCGAAAATTAATGTTTCCCATTACCTTTTTCAAGAATGACCTTTAATTTTTGCCATCTTTCCTGCAGTACCTTGAGGCCTGCATAACTGTAGGAAAGAAAATGGCATTTAAAAAATTGAGGGCGTGGGGGGGAGAGATGGATCTTCCCCCCCACCCCCAATCTTCTCTTCTGTCCCAACAGATCAAATTAGAGATTTTTGTGCAATGACCCAGCATTTTCCTTCGTTGGGCTTCATTTTCCAGGCCTCTGCTTAAGGAAGGGCCCCAGAAGGGCTTAAATATGATCAATAATAGCAAGACAATTCCTGCTTCTCGCATTCAACACAAAGACCTTTGTTCTTGCAACAAACTTCATGGTAGGAGGGGGGAGTTAACATACTGTGGAAATGCCCCAAAGGGGGTGAATTCACTCAGTCAATAACTCCCAGGGCTTTACATTTAAGCCCTGGCCATGCACAGGGTGGACGTAACTTTCCCAGAGTAATTGTGGGTTGAGTTTTTGCCCCAGTCTTCCAGCATAAGAGTTGGGGAGAAAGAGTGGCTGAAAAAAACGAAGCCTCTCTGGCTATGGAATTCACTGGCAAGGTCTCTCCCAAATTCAGATTGGCTGCAGTGTCCAGGCCACACCTCCTGCTTCCTTTCTGGCCAATAGGGAAGACTGTGCATAGTTTCAGTTGCCATTTTCTACTTTTGATGCCCGTTTCCCTAATACTTGCATCCTTAGAGCATTTATCCTTAATTTAATTTGGCTACGCTCTTCCCATGCATATATATTTCTGCATGCGCTTTCTGGGTGGCAAACAGCATCACAGCGGTCTGGAAAAGACAGATCTTGGGAATAATGAGCAAGCATTGAAAAGCGAACGGCATGAATTTTTCCCCTGCCTGTACCAAAAAGTCATGACAGGAAAGGAAACGAAGGTGGGGAGGGAAGAGGAACGAAGAAGCTCAGAGAATAGCAGTTACGGTCAAACCAGAATTTCTTACGATGTCTAGTTGAAAGTTGGTGAGGGAATGGAGGAGGTTGAAGATGGTACAAGCCGTGATGATGTTGCGCCCACTGTTTGTGCAATGATGTCCCACCTGAATTGTGTCCCCCTCCCAGTGTGAATGATCATAGTTGAAGATCTTCACTGTGAAAGGTGCAAAGAGAGAAACACTGAATATTCAGAATTAATAGCGTTTTAAGGCAACAATTGATTTAAGGACAATTCTGCTTTATAAGTAAAGATAGACACTTGGATCACATCATTTCATTTTCTTATAAAATATATGTGGATCACTGGGATTTGCTCTTTATTATCCAGACTTTATTACTTGGGTGTACCTGCTATTTCCATTATGAAACTGATGTTGGGAATCAGATAAAATTAGGCAAATTTCAAGATGGTTAAAAAGATTTCAATAAAGGAGAAAGCCACCTGATTAAAAGAAATAAAAATAAAGATGCGCAAGGTATTACGCCCCCTCCCAATTTATTTCTAAAAAGTGGTGTCCATCGGGGGTCAAAACATCAAGCCAGCAGCCATGGCGCATGATTGAAGTGGTTGCAGCCCCTGTTTCGAAAACTGCTCCCTTCCATACCCTGAATCTCCTATGAATGGGCAGATCAAAATGTCACAATCAGATTTTTTTTTTCAAAATCAAATATGCATTTCATGCTAGAATTAACTAGGAACAAAATTTCAGAAACTAGGAATGTTGGTCTTCAGCAAAGGATCATTACCTTGCCGTGGTGCTGGAGCTTGAGCACCTCAATGATGCCATGAGCTAAACTGTGAAGGGCCACCCAAGATGGGAAGGTCATGACAGAGAGGTCAGACTAAATGCGATCCCTGGGGAAGGTAATGGCAACCCACCCCAGTATTCTTGCCATGAAAACTAAATGGATCAGTACAACCAGAGAGATGTCGGTATCCCATCGGAAGATGAGACCCCCAGGTCGGAAGATGGTCAAAATGCTACTGGGGAGGAACAGAGGATGAGCTCAACTAGCCCCAGACGTGATGACGCAGCTAGCTCAAAGCCGAAAGGACGGCTAGCGGCCGACGGTGCTGGTGGTGAACGGCGAATCCGATGTTCTAAGGATCAACACACCATTGGAACCTGGAAGGTAAGATCTATGAGCCAGGGCAAATTGGATGTGGTTATTGGTGAGATGTCAAGATTAAAGATAGACATTTTGGGCGTCAGTGAACTGGAATGGACTGGAATGGGCCACTTCACATCAAATGACCACCAGATCTACTACTGTGGACAAGAGGGCCACAGAAGAAATGGAGTAGCCTTCATAATTAATAGTCAAGTGGCTAAAGCAGTGCTTGGATACAATCCAAAAAACGACAGAATGATCTCAATTCGAATTCAGGGCAAGCCATCTAACATCACAGTGATCCAAATATACGCCCCAACCACAGATGCTGAAGAAGCTGAAGTAGAGCAGTTCTATGAGGATCTGCAGCACCTACTGGACAACACGCCTAAAAGAGATGTTATTTTCATCATGGGAGATTGGAATGCTAAGGTGGGCAGTCAAATGACACCTGGAATTACAGGTAAGCATGGCCTGGGAGAACAAAATGAAGCAGGACGTAGGCTGATAGGATTTTGCCAAGACAACTCACTCTGCATAACAAACACTCTCTTCCAACAACCTAAGAGATGGCTTTATACATGGACTTCCCCAGAGGGACAACACCGAAATCAGATCGACTACATCCTTTGCAGCCAAAGGTGGCAGACATCTATACAGTCGGTAAAAACAAGGCCTGGAGCTGACTGTAGTTCAGATCACGAACTTCTTCTTGCACAATTGAGGATCAGACTAAAGAGATTAGGGAAGACCCACAGATCAGCTAGATATGAGCTCACTAATATCCCTAAGGAATATGCAGCGGAGGTGAAGAATCGATTTAAGGGACTGGACTTAGTAGATAGGGTCCCGGAAGAACTATGGACAGAAGTTCACAACGCTGTTCAGGAGGCGGCAACAAAATACCTCCCAAAGAAAGAGAAAACCAAGAAGGCAAAATGGCTGTCTGCTGAGACACTAGAAGTAGCCCAAGAAAGAAGGAAAGCAAAAGGCAACAGTGATAGGGGGAGATATGCCCAATTAAATGCCAAATTCCAGAGGTTAGCCAGAAGAGATAAGGAATTATTTTTAAACAAGCAATGCGCGGAAGTGGAAGAAGACAATAGAATAGGAAGGACAAGAGACCTCTTCCAGAAAATTAGAAACATTGGAGGTAAATTCCAGGCCAAAATGGGTATGATCAAAAGCAAAGATGGCAAGGACCTAACAGAAGAAGAAGAGATCAAGAAAAGGTGGCAAGAATATACAGAAGACCTGTATAGGAAGGATAACAATATCGGGGATAGCTTTGACGGTGTGGGCAGTGAGCTAGAGCCAGACATCCTGAAGAGTGAGGTTGAGTGGGCCTTAAGAAGCATTGCTAATAACAAGGCAGCAGGAGACGACGGCATCCCAGCTGAACTGTTCAAAATCTTGCGAGATGATGCTGTCAAGGTAATGCATGCTATATGCCAGCAAATTTGGAAAACACAAGAATGGCCATCAGATTGGAAAAAATCAACTTATATCCCCATACCAAAAAAGGGAAACACTAAAGAATGTTCAAACTATGGAACAGTGGCACTCATTTCACATGCCAGGAAGGTAATGCTCAAGATCCTGCAAGGTAGACTTCAGCAATTCATGGAGCGAGAATTGCCAGATGCACAAGCTGGGTTTAGAAAAGGCAGAGGAACTAGTGACCAAATTGCCAAAATCTGCTGGATAATGGAAATGGCCAGGGAGTTTCAGAAAAAGATCTATTTCTGTTTTCTTGACTATTCTAAAGCCTTTGACTGTGTGGACCATAACAAATTGTGGCAAGTTCTTAGCGGTATGGGGATACCAAGTCATCTTGTATGCCTCCTGAAGAATCTGTATAACGACCAAGTAGCAACAGTAAGAACAGACCACGGAACAACGGACTGGTTTAAGATTGGGAAAGGAGTACGGCAGGGCTGTATACTCTCACCCTACCTATTCAACTTGTATGCAGAACACATCATGCGACATGCTGGGCTTGAGGAATCCAAGGCTGGAGTTAAAATCTCTGGAAGAAACATTAACAATCTCAGATATGCAGATGATACCACTTTGATGGCTGAAAGCGAAGAGGAACTGAGGAGCCTTATGATGAAGGTGAAAGAAGAAAGTGCAAGAGCTGGCTTGCAGCTCAACCTCAAAAAAACCAAGATTATGGCAACCAGCTTGATTGATAACTGGCAAATAGAGGGAGAAAATGTAGAAGCAGTGAAAGACTTCGTATTTCTAGGTGCGAAGATTACTGCAGATGCTGACTGCAGTCAGGAAATCAGAAGACGCTTAATCCTTGGGAGAAGAGCAATGACCAATCTCGATAAAATAGTTAAGAGCGGAGACATCACACTGACAACAAAGGCCCGCATAGTTAAAGCAATGGTGTTCCCTGTAGTAACATATGACTGCGAGAGCTGGACCATAAGGAAGGCTGAGCGAAGGAAGATCGATGCTTTTGAACTGTGGTGCTGGAGGAAAATCCTGAGAGTGCCTTGGACTGCCAGAAGATCAAACCAGTCCGTACTCCAGGAAATAAAGCCAGACTGCTCAACTGAGGGAATGATATTAAAGGCCAAACTGAAATACTTTGGCCACATAATGAGAAGACAGGACACCCTGGAGAAGATGCTGATGCTAGGGAGAGTGGAAGGCAAAAGGAAGAGGGGCCGACCAAGGGCAAGGTGGATGGATGATATTCTAGAGGTGACGGACTCGTCCCTGGGGGAGTTGGGGGTATTGACGACCGACAGGAAGCTCTGGCGTGGGCTGGTCCATGAAGTCATGAAGAGTCGGAAGCGACTAAATGAATAAACAACAAAGAAATGTTGGTATGTGGTCTTTTCCCTGTGTGGAAGGAAGTCAGTTAAATAGGATATGATCTTAATGGGGTGAAATGAACTCAAGAGAAAGAAAAACTAAACTACAGGGAGGGAGGGAGGGAGGGAGGGAGGAGAGATATGGAGGGAGGGAAGAAAGAAGGAAGGAAGGAAGGAAGGAAGGAAGGAAGGAAGGAAGGAAGGAAGGAAGGAGAGAGAAATGGAGGGAGGGAAGAAGGAAGGAAGGAAGGAAAGAAGGAGAGAGAAATGGTGGGAGGGAAGAAGGAAGGAAGGAAGGAAGGAAGGAAGGAAGGAAGGAAGGAAGGAAGGAAGGAGAGAGAAATGGAGGGAGGGAAGTCTGAACCACAGTATGCTGAACCATGAAGAATCCCACCTTGTTTTAGGTTGGCTTAGGATGGTCAGTGAACCATCCAGTGTCACAGACTCACTTTCCTTCTTTCTCCTGGAGTCTGTACCGCTGCAGTCCCAATAAGGTGGGCGCCCACTTGCCCCTAACCATTTCCTTGGCTCGGCTCTCCGATCCTCCAGAAGTTGAATGTTGTTTTGGATTCCTGGGGTTAAAAAAGGGAAAGGAATGTCATGATGTCGCAAAAGAAAGCATCCACTACAGCACCTTCTTGGTTTCAAGGAACCTTCTAGGACCACCAAGGTCCCACTAACGTAGTGGCTGAATCCTGTATTTAGTTGAATCCAAACAGGTGCTTGTTCCGACAATTATATTCGGGGGTGCTGGGGTCTTATGGCTGAGACCCCCAGACCAACGTCCCTTTTGCTGCAGTGGATACCCAAATGCCCCCTGGAAACCCCCAAACCATCTTCCTGCTCTGCTTCCCAAAGTAGTGGACCTACCCCTAACCTTGGGGATCATATATGTCCAGGGCCATCAGTCGCAGTCTTACAGATTTGTCCTCTGTTAATTGGTCCATTCCCCTTGGAAAGCCACCTCACTTGGCATCCATCCATGCCTCTTGTGGCCATGAGTTCCCCTGCCCTGGAGGAAGAGGCTCTTCCATTTGTCCGCCCACAGTCATCTACCGTTCCCCAGATGACCTTTGGCTTCTTCTAGGCAGCCAGAGGGAGAAGACATGTTCCTCCCCCCTTTCATGCCCACTCTCAGTTGCTTTTCTCCCAAGGTCGAGAGTCTCAAACATTCTCGGCTGTTCTCATGAGGAAGCTAGATGTGCGTCGGCCAGATCAGCCCTGCTCCATCCCAGTGGAGGGAAGTGCACGCTACCTCACCGCACGAGTCCAAAGTTTGATTTGATTAAGTGCCATCAAGCCAGCGTTGGGTCCTAGCGACCACATAGACAGATTTTCGCCATGACGCTCTTGGAGGATGATCTGTCCCCAACCTGGCCCTTCAGGTCTCCCAACGGTGTCCCCATCGCCATTGTAACTGAGTCCTCTTCTGCTGGTCGTCTTCCTCTTCTCTTTCTTTCCACCTTTCCCAGGATCAGAGCCTCCTCCAGAGAGCTGGGTCTTTGCATAATGTGACCAAAATATGATAATTTGAGCCTGGTCATTAGTGCCTTGAATGAGTTGATTTGTCCAATGATCCATTGGTTTGTCTTCTTGGCCATCCATGGTCTTCTCAGGCATCCTCTCCAACACCAAAGTTCAAAAGCATCAACACTCTTCCTATCCTGCTTCTTTAAGATCTGACTTTCACTTCCATAGAGGGTCACAGGGAGTATCATGGCTTGCACGATTATGATCTTTATGCAGCTGGGGTTACCATCTTGACTTTTTTGACCCCCCTGCAGATGCACATCTGGGGTTGCCCACATTCCAGAGAGCCTCATCTATGCAGGCAGACTTGGGTTTTTTTCTGATTTGAGGAGGGCCACAGACTTCCAAAACAGCCTCCTTTCACGTTTCTACGCCAGCCAATTTGGACTGAATCCCGTTTTCCTCCATATTGTGACCCTTCTACTTCCTGTGATCTAGAATACTGGAGGTAGGATGGATTTGAGCAACTGAAGGAGCCTATAATTGTCTAAAACCTGATCCAGGTAGAATGTTTTATTATTTATTTTTTACAGTAAGGTACGCTGAACTTCAGAAAGTGTAGGCCAGTGTTTCTCAAACTTGGCAACTTTAAGACATGTGGACTTCAATTCCCAGAAGTCCCCTGCTAGCATGGTGTTGTTGTTTAGGCCTGCAGACTTACACCTTTGAATAAAATGTGAGTCGCCAAAGGTGCTTGCAGACAAGGCTTTCATGAAATTTGCCTGGCGCTGCTGGGAGGGGGCAGGGGCCAAAGTGGGCAGGGCGAAAGCTGCAAGGGGGCGGGGCTTGAACACTTGGCTGGGTATTTTTGAGCTTTGCACGAAGTTGAGGCAGCCTGAGATTCTCTCTTTAACCTTATATTCATTTATCTTAAAATATCTCCCAGGCTGTTAGTGGCCAAGTGTTCCTAAACAGAGCGCAGAATAAAATAAAGACCCAAATCCAGGAAAGCTGTTGCAATAAAACAAGGACCAGCCGCAACAGTCAAACAGTAAATAGTGATCATGATAATGCAATGTCAAATATCAGAGAACAGCCTGGGAAAAAAATAGTCTGAACAAACCAGCTTTTGCTCACCAAACGATGAAGCTCGTTTTAAAAGGATTTAAATCGGTTGAGCTATCTCGGATTAGTTTTTCTCTATTGGCTTGGTTTTTAAATGTCGTAATGTTGTGGATTCAGCTGCAGTGCAAGGAAGGTATAGATCAGTGTTTCTCTACCTCAGCCACTTTAAGAGGCGTGGACTTCACCTCCCAGAATTCTCCAGCCAGCATGGCTGGCTGGGGAATTCTGGGAGGTGAAGTCCACGCCTCTTAAAGTGGCTGAGGTAGAGAAACACTTGTTGTTTATTCGTTCAGTCGCTTCCGACTCTTCGTGACTTCATGGACCAGCCCACGCCAGAGCTTCCTGTCGGTCGTCAACACCCCCAGCTCCCCCAGGGACGAGTCCGTCACCTCTAGAATATCATCCGTCCACCTTGCCCTTGGTCGGCCCCTCTTCCTTTTGCCTTCCACTCTCCCCAGCATCAGCATCTTCTCCAGGCTGTCCTGTCTTCTCATGATGTGGCCAAAGTATTTCAGTTTTGCCTTTAATATCATTCCCTCAAGTGAGCAGTCTGGCTTTATTTCCTGGAGGATGGACTGGTTGGATCTTCTGGCAGTCCGAGGCACTCTCAGAATTTTCCTCCAACACCACAGTTCAAAAGCATCGATCTTCCTTCTCTCAGCCTTCCTTATGGTCCAGCTCTCGCAGCCATACGTTACTACGGGGAACACATTGCTTTAACAATGCGGACCTTTGTTGTCAGTGTGATGTCTCTGCTCTTAACTATTTTATCGAGATTTGTCATTGCTCTTCTCCCAAGGATTAAGCGTCTTCTGATTTCCTGGCTGCAGTCAGCATCTGCAGTAATCTTCGCACCTAGACATACAAAGTCTTTCACTGCCTCTATGTTTTCTCCCTCTATTTGCCAGTTATCAATCAAGCTGGTTGCCATAACCTTGGTTTTTTTGAGGTTTAGCTGCAAACCAGCTTTTGCACTTTCTTCTTTCACCTTCATCATAAGGCTCCTCAGTTCCTCTTCGTTTTCAGCCATCAAAGTGGTATCATCTGCATATCTGAGATTGTTAATGTTTCTTCCAGAGATTTTAACTGCAGCTTTGGATTCCTCAAGCCCGGCGTGTCGCATGATGTGTTCTGCGTACAAGTTGAATAGGTAGGGTGGGAGTATACAGCCCTGCCGTACTCCTTTCCCAATCTTAAACCAGTCCGTTGTTCCGTGGCCTGTTCTTACTGTTGCTACTTGGTCGTTATACAGATTCCTCAGGAGGCAGACAAGATGACTTGGTATCCCCATACCACTAAGAACTTGCCACAATTTGTTATGGTCCACACAGTCAAAGGCTTTAGAATAGTCAATAAAACAGAAATAGATGTTTTCCTGAAACTCCCTGGCTTTTTCCATTATCCAGCGGATATTGGCAATTTGGTCCCTGGTTCCTCTGCCTTTTCTAAACCCAGCTTGTGCATCTGGCAATTCTCGCTCCATGAATTGCTGAAGTCTACCTTGCAGGATCTTCAGCATTACCTTCCTGGCATGTGAAATGAGTGCCACTGTTCGATAGTTTGAACATTCTTTAGTGTTTCCCTTTTTTGGTATGGGGATATAAGTTGATTTTTTCCAATCTGATGGCCATTCTTGTGTTTTCCAAATTTGCTGGCATATAGCATGCATTACCTTGACCGCATCATCTCGCAAGATTTTGAACAGTTCAGCTGGGATGCCGTCATCTCCTGCTGCCTTGTTATTAGCAATGCTTCTTAAGGGCCACTCAACCTCACTCTTCAGGATGTCTGGCTCTAGCTCACTGACCACACCGTCAAAGCTATCCCCGATGTTGTTATCCTTCCTATACAGGTCTTCCGTATATTCTTGCCACCTTTTCTTGATCTGTTCTTCTTCTGTTAGGTCCTTGCCATCTTTGTTTTTGATCATACCCATTTTGGCCTGGAATTTACCTCCAATGTTTCTAATTTTCTGGAAGAGGTCTCTTGTCCTTCCTATTCTATTGTCTTTTTCCACTTCCGTGCATTGCTTGTTTAAAAATAATTCCTTATCTCTTCTGGCTAACCTCCGGAATTTTGCATTTAATTGGGCATATCTCCCCCTATCGCTGTTGCCTTTTGCTTTCCTTCTTTCTTGGGCTACTTCTAGTGTCTCAGCAGACAGCCATTTTGCCTTCTTGGTTTTCTCTTTCTTTCGGATGTATTTTGTTGCCACCTCCTGAACGATGTTACGAACTTCTGTCCAGAGTTCTTCCGGGACCCTATCTACTAAGTGCAGTCCCTTAAATCAATTCTGCACCTCCACTGCATATTCCTTAGGGATATTAGTGAGCTCATATCTAGCTGATCTGTGGGACTTCCCTAATCTCTTTAGTCTGATCCTAAATTGTACAATGAGAGGTTCGTGATCTGAACTACAGTCAGCTCCAGGTCTTGTTTTTACCGACTGTATAGATGTCTGCCACCTTTGGCTGCAAAGCATGTAGTCAATCTGATTTCGGTGTTGTCCGTCTGGGGAAGTCCATGTATAAAGCCGTCTCTTAGGCTGTTGGAAAAAAGGGACGCGGTGGCGCTGCGGGTTAAACCGCTGAGCTGCTGAGCTTGCCAATCGGAAGGTCGGTGGTTCGAATCCATGTGACGGGGTGAGCTCCCGTTGCTAGTCCCAGCTCCTGCCAACCTAGCAGTTCAAAAACATGCAAATGTGAGTAGATAAACAGATACCTCTTCAGCGGGCAGGTAACGGCGTTCCATGTAGTCATGCTGGCCACATGACCACGGAAGTGTCTACGGACAAACGCCGGCTCTTCGGCTTTGAAACGGAGATGAGCACCGCCCCTTAGAGTCGGACACGACTGGACTTAATGTCAAGGGAAACCTTTACCTTTACCTTAGGTTGTTGGAAGAGAGTGTTTGTTATGCAGAGTGAGTTGTCTTGGCAAAATTCTATCAGCCTATGTCCTGCTTCGTTCTGTTCTCCCAGGCCATGCTTACCTGTAATTCCAGGTGTCATTTGACTGCCCACCTTAGCATTCCAGTCTCCCGTGATGAAAATAACGTCTCTTTTAGGCGTGTTGTCCAGTAGGTGCTGCAGATCCTCATAGAACTGCTCTACTTCAGCTTCTTCAGCATCTGTGGTTGGGGCGTATATTTGGATCACTGTGATGTTAGATGGCTTGCCCTGAATGCGAACTGAGATCATTCTATCATTTTTTGGATTGTATCCAAGCACTGCTTTAGCCACTTGACTATTAATTATGAAGGCTACTCCATTTCTTCTGTGGTCCTCTTGCCCACAGTAGTAGATCTGGTGGTCATCTGATGTGAAGTGCCCCATTCCAGTCCATTCCAGTTCACTGACGCCCAGAATGTCTATCTTTAATCTTGACATCTCACCAATAACCACATCCAATTTGCCCTGGCTCATAGATCTTACATTCCAGGTTCCAATGGTGTGTTGATCCTTAGAACATCGGATTCGCCGTTCACCACCAGCACCGTCGGCTGCTAGCCATCCTTTCGGCTTTGAGCTAGCTGCGTCATCACGTCTGGGGCTAGTTGAGCTCATCCTCTGTTCCTCCCCAGTAGCATTTTGACCATCTTCCGACCTGGGGGTCTCATCTTCCGATGGGATACCGACATATCTCTGGTTGTACTGATCCATTTAGTTTTCATGGCAAGAATACTGGGGTGGGTTGCCATTACCTTCCCCAGGGTAGAAACACAGAAACACTGCTTTAGTGAAATCTTGCCAGGCTGCTGAAATTAGGGGTGTGCAAGCCTCCCCATTTATTCCTCCTTTCATTTTCATTATGAAACCTTGCATTAAGAAAAAGGGGAGCATCTTCCTGCAGTCACGCCTCGACGCCTGGTGACTTTATGGACATTTCATTTATTATTTATTTTATTATTTAAATTTATATCACTTAGAAATGCAATTTAGCATTTGCTCAATTGCATTTATTCCGACTGTTCCTTGCAGCCTCGTGCGTTTAATCACTTGCCTTCCATGTATCCCTTTCTCTTTTTTAAAAAAAATGGTTATCCAATCTGCCCTGCGTGGGAGCTACGAGGATCCAGTGCTTTCTTCTCTAGGGGCCTTTGATGCTGGGGAGGAAAAGGGGGTGGTGGCTCTCTCTCAAGGTCGCCAGGCTTTGTCCCCAAATGCCATAAAATATATGATGTGTGCTGAATAAATAAAACAGTGGCCACAATGGAATTGCATTTTTCCATTTTTGGCTTTGCCATTAGTTAGGGTCCTCTCATTACTGTCTGTGTCCTTTACTCTCCCTGTCTCTCTTTTCAGTTTAAAAACAAAAGATACAAATCTGTGAGCAGCATTATTTATTCCTTTATCCCACTTGTACACTGCAACCATAATAGCTACGTTAGAGCCTCCATGTATAGTGGCAATCTACCCTCGAATAAAAAGTGGCTGGTGAAAAACAAACCAGAGGTAGGCTGTGGGGCTGTTTCCTAAAGGTAGGGGGATCAATGTTTTTTTCTGGCTGAGTTTAAGCTGTATGGACTTCAAGCTGTATGGACTTCAACTCCCAGAATTCCCCAATGCTGGCTGAGGAATTCTGGGAGTTGAAGTCCATGCAGCTTGAAGTTGCCGAGGTTGAGAAACACCACTGCCCGGATGCCTCTTTTTCCACAGGAAAAGAAAATGTCTCCAGAATTGGAGGGCGGATTTCAGCCACCTATTGTTTTTGGTGTGTTTTTGGATTTGCAAAGTGTGGAGTCCTTAGCTAGGCTTTGTCCTGCCTGAAGCTGAGCTGCTTCCTTGCAACTCAGAGAGAACCGGAGAAGCCCTGAAGAAGACCAGTGGGCCATGCTTTGAATCTCTGCACTTCACATCCGGAGGGTGTTTCTCTTTTTTTTATATGCAGTATATGATTTGTACTGAAACTTCTAAAAAAAAGTTAAAAACGAATCCAAACTAATATAAAGTAAGGGGGGAAAAAAGGAAGAAACAAACAGAAAGCAAAAAGTGCAGGAAAAGAAAAAAAAGTTGAAGAAAGATAGAAAGAAAAAAAGGTACAAAGAAGTGGCTTCTGATATTCTTCACAGCAGTTATAAGCACAATTATATTTTAACCTCCCTCTCTAAAGTTACATCATGACCCTCTTCTTTCTATAACCCATCCCGTCTAACCATCAAGGCCATAAATCACAAGTTCATTTTTTTCATTTTACGCAAAGAGTCCCTAAGCGGTTTCCAGTCACCAATACATGAAGGTAGTGTCTTTTTTACTTATTTTATTTATTTTTCAGACTTCTATTACTGCCCATCTTCCCCGAGAAAGTGGGAGTCTGGGTGGTTCTTTTCACTGATCAAAGAAGTTAATTTATCCCTCTCAGCAAGATCTGTCCATTTCACCAGCCGTTCCTCCATAGTGGGTAGTGTTGGATCCTTCCATCTCTGTGCATATAAGGATCTTGCCGCAGTAATCATATAAATCATACATTTGAGGGTGTTTCTCAAAGATTACTGCAGATGCTGACTGCAGTCAGGAAATCAGAAGACGCTTAATCCTTGGGAGAAGAGCAATGACCAATCTCGATAAAATAGTTAAGAGCAGAGACATCACACCGACAACAAAGGCCCGCATAGTTAAAGCAATGGTGTTCCCCGTAGTAACATATGGCTGCGAGAGCTGGACCATAAGGAAGGCTGAGAGAAGGAAGATCGATGCTTTTGAACTGTGGTGCTGGAGGAAAATCCTGAGAGTGCCTTGGACTGCAGGAAGATCAAACCAGTCCATCCTCCAGGAAATAAAGCCAGACTGCTCACTTGAGGGAATGATATTAAAGGCAAAACTGAAATACTTTGGCCACATAATGAGAAGACAGGACACCCTGGAGAAGGTGCTGATGCCGGGGAGAGTGGAAGGCAAAAGGAAGAGGGGCCGACCAAGGGCAAGGTGGACGGATGCCATTCTAGAGGGGACGGACTCGTCCCTGGGGGAGCTGGGGGTGTTGACGACCGACAGGAAGCTCTGGCGTGGGCTGGTCCATGGAGTCACGAAGAGTCGGAAGCGACTAAACGAATAAACAACAACTCAAAGTCAGTCAGTGCCCCCCCCCCCCAGCTTCCATCAGCTACCAAGGCAGCAGGTCCCCCGCACTGCCCC
Source organism: Candoia aspera (assembly GCF_035149785.1). Taxonomy (NCBI): domain Eukaryota; kingdom Metazoa; phylum Chordata; class Lepidosauria; order Squamata; family Candoiidae; genus Candoia; species Candoia aspera. Next base: position 340,469,867 of record NC_086153.1, read on the forward strand.
CACCCTGCAGTAGACACCCACATCTCCTGTGGCCAAAGAAAAGCGGGAATTTCATCACTGCTAATTAGGATAATGGGTGATTTCCTTCACTGGACCTGCTTAGCAAAGACAGATTGCCAGAGAAAGCCTTGGGGATGCTCTGTGTGTGTGTGCGTGTGTGTGCGACAATTGCACACAAGAACGAAACCCACCCATCGAGCATTTCCTCTGTTCCACTGTTTCCAGTGTGAGGGGACTGAAGGCATCTCTTGAAAAGAGCAGGGAATGTCCACTTCGATGTGGATAAAAACGCAGAGTGCGTCTGGAGACATGCTCCCTTTACCTCTATGGCCAGGCAGAGACTTTATATATGTGTTTTATCTTGATATGTACAAGCTTGGATGTATTCTCTCGAAATGCCATTTTCTCTGCTGCCAAAACTGACCAGTGGCATCCAGAGCGCATCCAGACCCTCCTGGCGTTTTGGAGGGCTTGGAGAACATCACTGGACATTCTGAAGATCTTCTGCAACCTGCCCCTAGGTTTTTGGCTGGATTGATAGTCTGGCTTCCCTAAATCTCTGGTTTTCAGGGACTCCAAATGTCCTTGTTTTGTAGCAATCAGTTCCAGGGTCAATTATTTAAGACCAGTGTTTTTCAAACTTGGCAACTTCAAGATGTGAGGACTTCAACTCCCAGAATTCCCCAGCCAGCACGCTGGCTGGGGAATTCTGGGAGTTGAAGTCCTCACATCTTGAAGTTGCCAAGTTTGAAAAACACTGTTGTAGAGAAATTCAGAAGCATCCACAGGTAGGCTTTGTCTGCCTAGAAGCCACGAGGCAGAATTAGCCTATGTCAGGTCCTGATGGAAGATGAGAGACGCCGGCTTAAATGGTTCAGAAAGGAAATGTGAGGGAAAGAGAATGAAAAGGGTTGGCTTTGCATCTTCATTCACATGTATAGTGCAGAACTGGATTGACCATTTCCTTTTTTTCTTTTTTAATAGTAATTTTATTGGAAATCACAACGATAAAAAACGAATGCAAACTAAAAAAAATTAAAAAACAGAACGTGCGGGAAAGAAAAAAGAGTAGAAAAGAATAGAAAAGAAAGAAAAAAAATAAGAATGTAGTAAAGAAAAAGGAAAGACAGGCTGACAGGCTCCTTAGCAGACGGAAGGCTCTTCGGGCATCTGGGCTTTCTCCTGGCCAAGAACTGGTACCACGGAGAAATTTGGCTGCGAGATTTTATTCTTTCCATTAAACATAATAAAAACCCCAAATGTGCCCATTTCTTATCCGATGACATAGACAGAGCTTGAAGTCTGACCACTTCGTGGGGAAAAAAGAAACACACATTCAACCCCCATATACCAAATCCCCTAAATTTAATTATTGCCTTCTACAGGTAGTCCTCACTTAACAACCATTTGTTTAGTGATGGTTCAGATTTACAATGGTGCTGAAAAAAACAGTCCTCACACTTATGACTGTCACAGCGTCCCTGCAGTCACCTGATCACAATTTGGGCGCTTGGCAACTGGCTCGCATTTATGACTGCCGCAGTGTACTGTGGTCACGTGATCACCATTTTCGACCTTCCTGACTGGCTTCTGGCAAAAAAAATCATTGGGGAACCTCGTTTAAGACCACTTGGTTTGCTTAATGTCCACAGTGATTTGCTTAATGACTGCCACAAAAAAGGTCATAAAATCGGGTTGGATTCACTTAATGACCACACCACTTAGCAACCAAAATTCCTGTCCCAGTTGTGGTTGTTAAACGAGGACTACCCGTAATAATGCATAAGGAAGTAACATTTCATGTCCAGCCTGGTTTTGGTGCAGGGAAGGGAAAAAGGCACCGTCTGAGCCTTAGTCGGCAGAAAATTTTGCAGCAGCACTGCAGTCCAAGCCTGCTATGTATGTCAAGGGAAAGTTTTGCTGTCTGAAATTCATCAGTTCCCCATACAGGGCATTTGGAAGGCAACCATCCCAAATTCTGGTTTAAATGAACAGAAACGGGAGTTTGTGGACTTGGCTATCTTTTCCAGCCCTTCTCTTCCTGCCGCCTTCCCCGCTTGTGATTCCCCTGTGCAATCAAAGCATGGAGGAGCCTTAATCAGATCCTGGTTTGGGTGGGAGGGGGCCACCTCGGAGGTGACTGATGATTGCCTTGAGGTTCCCTCTGGGCGGCGTGGGATCCAAGGGCATGTCGTAAGGGGGGAGGAAGGTCAAGGCGGAGATTTTGTTTTCCCTCCTCCTCCTCCTCCTCCTCCTCCTCCTCCTCCTCCTCCTCCATCTTCTCTTCTCTTCCATCTCCTCCTCCTCCTCCTCCCCCCCATCTTAGGGCTCCTGGACGCTGAGGACTTCCCGTTGTGTGTGAGTTGCAGGGCTGGTGGGGAGAGGTGGGTGAGACTCCTGCAGCCGAAAGACTTGCGCCGGTATCCTCAAACACTGGAAATGGAAGGAGCAGTTCTCCCTCCGGCCCAGAGCAGGCAATCGGAATGCAGTTGAAGAAATTTTTTGAACCATTTGGGCGTTCTCCACAGAATGGAAAATTTCAGATCTCAGCTTTGCCAACCTTTGCCGAGGACTCTCCCCAAATCCACTGTGCAATTCCCCACAAGCGTTCTTCCCCCGTAGAAGAGGCTTTTGACCTTCCTACCATGTCCCCAGGGTGCATGAAAATTCCTTTCAGATTTCTCTGGCTATTTTTCCTACTGTCGTGGGAAGTGCTGGAGGGCGTTCAAGGTGGCCACTCTCCCCATCCTTCTGAAGTCCTTCTGGTAGCTCGTCCTTCTTGAACCAAAGCAGAAGAATTCCTGGGGCACTGAATTGTCACTGCTCCGTGGAAAGTTATGACGGCCAACTGGTTGCCAAGCACCCAAATCGTGATCACATGACCACAGGGACGCTGCGACGGCTGTAAGTGTGAGAACCGGTAGCAAGTCATTTTTTTTTTCCAGCACTGTTGGAAGTCCGAACTGTCACTAAACAAATGGCTATTAAGTGAGGAGTACCTATATAGCTCTGTTGGCTAGCTGTCCCTGGAGGAAACTCCACCTATCTTCCAGGTCTCTGAGGGCATCTGCTATTAGCCACCAATAACGAGGAGAATAGCTTGCAATATTCCAGTAATGAAAACTAATGGCTAATCATTCCCACTTACTGTTTATCCAGGAATGATTTAAATGCACTTCAGGCTAGGCTGCACCCTTTAATGCTTCCTTCTGTTCTTCCACCTTTCTGCAACACACATCTGCAATAATTATCTCACTCCCCATCACTGTGACGTTGCTCAGGGTGCCTGGCGCATGGGAAAAAGGTATCAACTTCATTGGGTTCATCCACACAGACAAAAAAAGGCCAAGTCTATGCAATTTGCTGGGAAGGGAGACAAGGGGGACCTGGCACGATTGCACGTCTCCATCCTTGCTTCCTGGAACCAAAATGGGACAAGCGAGGTGGGAAATGTACATTCTATTTGTGGTGGAAAGGGCTGGAAAAACAGGTAGAGCTCTGACTGCACCATCACAGACATCACCTTGACTTTTTTGACCTTACCTTGCAAAGACCCCTGGTTTCTTTCTTTAAGACGTCTTTCCACCTTTGGGGAAAAAACAACAACGCTGTGTGATTGGAACGAGAGGAAGGACATCAAAATCTTATGCAGAAATCAGAAGCGCCAAGCAATTTTCCTCCCCAAGTGCTTGGTGTTGCGAAGAGGAAAGAAATAACCAGATCTGCCTCTCTTCTTTTGCATTAGTTAAAGCAAAGGCAAAGGCAGACCTTAATTCGAAAGAGGGCTTGTCGGAAACAGGCAGGAGGGTTGTGCAAAGCTCATTCTGGGAGGGTGGAAGAGGCTTGGCTCTGTCAAGGTGTGAGGGGCGGGGCTACAGCTGACACATGGGTGGAGTTGGAATAGCAATCAATTAATTAATTGCTACGCAGGCTTTTATGCTGCTGGAATTCTTTTGAGTCTAATCAGCCCACAAGCCTAATGCCAATACTAGAATCATCAAAATTACCAATATATCTAAGCCATCAAGTGCATTCCCCTGCCTAGAGTTATAATCTTAAAACCCCATGCTTGTAAATCATCCAGCAAAAAGAAAACCTGTCTCGTTCCCAGGAGCCTCCACTTCTTCCTCTCTCTTCCACCCATTTGGAGTGGATTCTTTCTATTAAATTAACTTCAGCATTGTCAGCCTCCCATCTTAGCTCTTTTCTTAATTTTATTTTTGAGGAGGCTGAAATCAAAGGGGTCTCTTGAGCCAAGCACCCGACCCATGGATCCAGTGTGTATGGCCACCCCCTCACCTGAAGACTCCAGACAACTAACATCCGGTCAAAAACAAGGAAAAGTTTAGTGCTTAAATTACTTAGAATTTCTGTCCCCCCCCCCACAAAAAAATGATAAAAAATGAAAAACAGAGAAAAAGGGCAGTACTGATTTTTAAAATGTTTTTATTTATTTTTTACATTTGCTGCTGAATTTGGGCGGTGAGATCTAGGGGAAAACACAAGGGGTTGTGAAAAGGGGATTGCGGTCATAATCTGATTGCGCCAGCCCAGAGTTTATTCTAAGTGGATCCTCCTTTTTCCCTTCGACATTTCGGAAAAACCTTCAACGGCCACTCTGAAATTTTAGATTTTTTTGCCTGCTTTCCCCACTTTGGGGCAATTGCTCATGTTCCCCCCTGGTTGCCTGACAGAGAAGGAGAAGCATCTTTAGAGATGGCATGATGTGCAAACCCCAGCCATTCATAAATGCTTTGTTGTCTAATTGGGGTCAGCTGCCTATGGTGATCCGGATGTGGCTAAACTACAGTTCCCAGCATCCTTCGCTCTAAGGGCATTTTGCACTGCTGAGTGGAAGTGCTCTCTGCTCCTCCACAAATCTGCAGAAAACCAGATGGGGAGGAACATGGACTTACCTCCCTTTTACCATCCCTCTCCTGCAGGCAAGTCCACAGGGGGTGGTCAAGAGAGTCAAGATGACAGCCAGGACAGTGCTCTGCCTGTTTGTTATGCGCATCATGCCATCTTGACCCTTTTGACCAACCTCTGTGGACACCACTGCTCTCCTGCCTCTGTTCCATATTTGGAATCACTGCCGACACGCATGGAACATCTGGTCCCAACCACAATTACAGAAAATGATGCAACTGACAGGCCTTATCTGCCCAGCACCATCTAGGAAACGAGCGTCATGCTGGTCAAGTTTAACGAGTTTTAATGCCAAGCATTAAGGATTAGAGTACAGAACTTGGAGCAAGGAACATCCAGCCTTCCTTCACTATTGCATGAATCAAGGCTGAGTGCCTTTCAAGCTCTTTGATTTCTTCTTTACAGGCTGTCTGCAAAGGTCCGTTTCTTTGATAAACCGGTAAGCAGGTCTCCCATCTGCTAATTGCATCAAGTTCAGTGTTCCTTAAACTTAACAACTTTAAGGGGTGTGGGCTTCAGCTCCCAGAATCCCCCAGCCAGCATGTTAAGAGGCGTGGACTTCAGCTCCCAGAATCCCCCAGCCAGCATGTTAAGAGGCGTGGACTTCAGCTCCCAGAATCCCCCAGCCAGCATGTTAAGAGGCGTGGAATTCTGGGAGTTGAAGTCCATGCCTCTTAAGGTTGCCAAGGTTGAGAAACACTGATCTAGATCCCCCTCCTCTCTCAGCCTCTGCACAATCTTTTCCACGTGCATCACAATATCACAACACCAATCCCAGCCTTTGATATTGGATCCTGATTCTGGAGAGAGCTACAGTAGGTTCCTGCTCTCTGACTGATTACTTGCCATCAAGTCAATGTTGACTCTTAGCAGCCACATGGACAGACCTTCTCCAGGAGGATCTGTCCCCAGCCTGGTCCTTCAGGTCTCCCAAGGGTGCCCCATCACTGCTGTTACTGAGTCCCTCCCCCCGGCTGCTGGTCCTCCTCGTCTTCTCTTTCGTTCCACCGTTCCCAGCATCAGAGCCTTCTCCAGAGAGCTGGGTCTGCGCATCGTGGGTCTGAAGTAGGATGATTTGAGCCTGGCCATGGGTGCCTCTGGGCTGATTTGTTTGATGATTCATCTGTTTGTTTTCCTGGCTGCCCACGGCATTCTCAGGAGTCTTCTCCAACACCAGAGTTCAAAAGCGCCAATACCTTCCTATCTTCAAAGTCCACCTTTCGCTTGCACAGCGGATCACAGGGAAAGCCGTTACCTGCATGATTCTGATCTTCGTAGGCACCGACAGATCCCAGCGCCTGAATCCTTCATTATTCTACTGATGCAGGTCTGAGAATGAGTCTGGGCTGTTGGTCCCTTTATTGCCGATAATCCGGAAAGGCAAAAGCTACCCACCACTACCCACCACCAAGGTATTGATCTTCATTGTCAACAGTCAGAAGGTCAGAAGAGGAAGAGATTCTCTGTTGCCCCAGAGGACAGGACCAGCATCAATGGGTTAAAACAGGGTTCCTCAACCTTGGCAACTCTAAGCTGTGCGGACTTCAACTCCCAGAATTCCCCAGGAGTTGAAGTCCGCACAGCTTAGAGTTGCCAAGGTTGAGGAACCCTGGGATAAAAGTACAAGGAAGCAGGTTCAGGCTAGAGATCAGAACAATTTTTCTGGCTACAGGTAGTCCTCGCTTAACGACCACAGTTGGGACAGGAATTTCAGTTGCTAAGCGAAATGGTCATTAAGTGAATCCGACCCAACTTCACAGGTTTTTTTTGTGGCAGTCATTAAGCGAATCACCTTGGGCATTAAGCAAGCCATATGGTTGTTAAGCAAATCACATTGATTTTGGTTGCCGGAAGCTGGCCAGGAAGGTCAAAAATGGCGATCGTGTGACCACGGGGTGCTGCAACGGTCATAGATGGGAACCAGGTGCCAAGTGCCCAAATCGTGATTACATGACCATGGGGACGCTGCGATGGTCGTAAGTGTGAGGACTGGTCACATGTTGGTTTTTCCAGCACTGTCGTAAGTCAGAACTGTCACTAAACACATGGCTGTTAAGCAAGGACTACCTGTATACGATCTATCAGCCAGTGGAACAGGGTGCAGTATGAAACAGAGATGGGTCTTTGGTGGAAGTCTTTGTTGATATATTGTTTTCTACTACAGATTAAGGTTACTATGGTAACTAATCATTTTGGCCTGGTGAAGAGGTTGAATTCAACTGTCCCCTTTTCAAATGTTAATTTTTGCACCTGGGGGAAAGAACTTGCCTGGACTTGTTTTAGTTTCTGTTTCCCTTCTGTATAGGCATGTAGAGAGTCAAGCTGCTCTCACTGAGAGCCTGTCAGAATGCAGAAGCTTTTAAATATGTTTTGCTTTCTGTAAATAAAATTATTTTTATAGAAATGCCTGGTGTGTGACTTTTCTGATCTCTCCTGGGCCAAAGGCTTTCCCAGCAATCTGCCAACAGTCTTCAACAGAGACTGGACGGTCATCTGTCAGAAACTGGTCTAGTGGATCCTGCACTGAATGGTCAGTTGGGCTAGATGACCTCTAAGGTACCTTCCAATTCAGTGATTCTATGTCTCCAAGATACAGTAGTCTTTTCCAGCAGATGAATATTCCATCCAATCCGAGTGCCAGGGTTCCTTTCCTGATCACCAGCAAAGTGTCTCTGAATTTCAGTGTGAAATTTTATTTAATGGCTGAGAGGGGCAATGTGCATCTCTTCATCTTTGCTTACGAGGCATGCTCATGCCTTTCCTCCGTCTTCCAAGGGGGAGAAAACCCCATGCACACAAGGACACGCTGTGTGCAAAATGCAAGCAAATGTTCCTGCCGACGGTTCCAGAATTCGCAATGGGAATCAGGACGGGATGAGAAGGCAGTGGGCAAGTCGAGGAGCTGAGTGGAACCAGAGACGCCCCAGTCGCTATACAAGCGGCGCTGAGAATTCTGGGACTTGAGCTCCACATCTCTTAAGAATATCCAAGTTGGGGATGGTTGACTTTACAGGTTAATGCCTGCCATTCAAAAGGAGTCCAGAAATAGACTAGCGATTGTCTTGGTTGCCTGAGCTGGGGGGGTGGGGTGGAATGGTGTGGGATGTGGTCCTTGGGAACCCCCCCCCTTTTTTCCTCCTGCTTTCCAATCAGGTTCCAACGTTAACTACGCGTGAAAGATCTTCCACAATCAGTGTTTCTTCCTGGGCCAACTCCGTCCAAGCCATTTTTCTCCCTCTGTGCCATGCTGTCCAGACGCTGCGGCTTTCAGGGCCTGGGAAACCAGATGTCAAAAAAGGGGTTTTAGGGAAGGCGGCTGTGTGGATGCCAAAAAATGCCTGTCTCCGAGAAACAGAGGGTCCAAGGGCCACAATATTAGGACAAATGGCACACATATACAGGTAGTCCTTGCTTAACGACCACAATTGGGACTGGAATTTCTTTTGCAAATGAAGCAGTCATTAAGTGAATCTGACCCAATTTTACAGCCTTTTTTGTGGTGGTCATTAAGTGAATCACCACAGGTGTTAAGTGACCCACATGGTTGTTAAGTGAATCATGCAGTTCCCCATTGATTTTGCTTGCCAGAAGCCAGCCAGGAAGGTCGAAAATGGTGATGATGTGACCATGTGACGCTGCAACGGTCATAAATGCGAACCGGTTGCCAAGCGCCCAAATCGCAATCAAGTGACTGCGGGGGTGCTGCGACAGTCATGAGTGTGAGAACTGGTTGTAAGTCAGTTTTTTCAGCACCGTCGTAAGTCCAAACCATCACTAAATGAATGGTTGTTAAGCGAGGACTACCTGTATACACCCCCCCAATGAAAACAGCAACCTAAAACCGTTGGTGTTGCTCAGTTTGTGTGCTCAAGAAGCCAGAAATGTTTTGGCTACAGAATGATGAAATCCTAGAATTCTATGGTTGAAAGGAAGGCATCTTGAGGCCATCCAGACCAACCCCTTCCTGTTTGCAGGAATCTTAGGCGTCAAAGCCATCTGGGTGACTTTGGGCCAGTCAGCCCAACCCACCTCACAGGGTTGTTGTTGTGGGGAAAACAGGAGGCAGGAGTATTAGATATGTTTGCCACCTTGAGTTACATTTTAAAAAAGGCAGGATGAATAACTAATGATGATGACAAAGATCTGAATTAAAGCAAGTTTCTGAGATCAGTATTTGACTTCTAGCTGAACAGATTTACAGCAGTTCAGGCCTTGGTGCATCGTTGCACACCGTTTGCACGGGAAGGGGACTATCTACCCGGTGGTGAGCAACATTCCCTCCGCCCCCCCACTCCGGTCTGGAGAGAAAGCAACCCAGCCATGCCCTTAGAGACCATCCCGGGTCTCTCATTCAGAAACTGGATGTTCGGACTTCAGTGATATCCTTGCGCGTCTTTTTCACTTCGGTATTTTTGCTTGATTTCGTTCAGCACTAACTGCTCTGCTTTCAAAAGTGTGTCTTGCAGCCAAGGGCTCCCTAGAAACAAGGAGCTGTTCCCCCCTCCCTTAACGAAGGGATATTTATCAGCAAGGCTCAAACACGATTCAAAAGGACCTCAGCCTTTGAAGTGGATATGTTCCTCCCGTCCCCGCCCTCCACGCTTTGCACCCTTCTCTCCCCCAAGTGAGAATTATAATAAACTCTCCAAAGACCATTTTACGGCAAGGCAAATATGAAAGGAGGATATGTTACTTTCTGGAAAATTAATTATGTATTCAGATGCAAATATTGTGGGGGAATATGCAAATCCCGTCGCCTTGGATTAGCAAGGAAGAAAAAGACTCGTTGGCGATTTTCCCCACATTTCAAAAGAGTTTCCCCCACAACAGCCACTTTTGTCCCGGGCTGAGTGTGATGCCCCCAAACGGGACGCCTGTCTCTGCCAAGCCCGCCCTGGCATGCCAACGGGCATCTCGGGCAGGGAGGGCTTAGACAGCCCCGTTTGTTCCAAGGGGAAGCCTGGCTGGGGGGCAGGACGCCTGCCAAGGGACGGGGCGCCAGGGCCGAGGACAAAACTGGAGGAAGGGGGGAGAAACTGGGGGAGCCCCAGCCTGGCGCAATCAGGGATGCGGACGGGGTTTTAAGGCCAACTTCTCTGCCTTCCCCCCCCACCGCAAAACGGTTACAGGGTGGTGAGAGAGGTGGAGGCCTGGTCAGAATCTGGACTAGAGTGTCTTGAGGTCTCTTCTACGGCCCTGTGGTTCCCATACCCCAGGCAGCAGTTGAGAGCCATGCAGATGTCCCTTGTATCATGCCATCGTCACTCAGATGACATCAGACTATAGACTACTGCAATGCGCTCTACATGGGGCTACCCTTGACGAGTATCCGGAAGCTTCAGCTGGTCCAGAATGCAGCTGCGCAGGCTGTTTTTGGTGCCCCCAGAAGGGCACATGTGACACCGCTGTTACATGAGCTGCATTGGGTGCCAGTCTGCTTCCAGGTCCAATTCAAGGTGTTGGTTGTCACCTTTAAAGCCCTGCATGGCATGGGACCAGGATACCTGAGGGATTGTTTCGTCCCCATGACATCGACCAGCCCCACCTGGTCATGCAGAGAGGGTGTGCTACGGACCCTGTCTGCAAGAGAATTCCACCTGGCAGGGTCCAGGAAGCGGGCCTTCTCTGTGGTGGCCCCCACCCTCTGGAACATTCTGCCCCTGGAGGTGAGGCAGGCCCCTTCACTCCTGGCCTTCCGGAAGAATCTGAAGACCTGGTTCTGCCGCCTCGCCTGGGGTGGGAGGGGCACCAGTCCTTCCTGTGGGTGGCTGGCACTGTAGATCCCTCCCCAATAAATGAGATCCTCGCTCCTTGGATTTTGTATTTATTTCTTATTATTTATCGGCTGTTTATACTGTAATTTATATTTTTATGGTTTTAATTGTGGATTTTATTGTAAACTGCCCAGAGTCCCCCTTTTCTGAGGGAGATGGGCAGTGCTAGAAATTTGAGAAATAAATAAATAAATAAATAAATAAATAAATAAAAATCAGGAGGCATGCGACACCATTTGCGTCCTGCAGATATTCATTTCTCTCTCTCTCTCTTTCTCTCTCCTTCCTTCCTTCCTTCCTTCCTTCCTTCCTTCCTTCCTTCCTTCCTTCCTTCCTTCCTTCCTTCCTTCCTTCCTTCCTTCCCTCTCTTCATTGCCCTTCCTTCCTTCCTTCCCTCCCTCCCTTGCTGTCCTTTCCTTTCTTGCTGTCCTTCCTTCCTTCCTCCCTTCCCCTTCCCCCTCCTTCTCCCCTTCCTCCCTTCCTCCCTTCCTGGTTTCCTATTTCAAATATCATCTTTCCATCTTCATGCGCTTTTAAAGAGACACAGTTTTTTGAACAGGCTTTTGATGTCTGATTACTCCAGTTCATTCTCCAGAAATGGATTTTTAGTCCCGTTGATCTCTATTGGGAACCCACAGTAGGCCCACCCAGCTCACCCCTGGCTACCTTTGGGACTCTCTTCCCCAGGCAGGATCGCCCAGCACTGGTATCCATGGGAAGGGGGTGGAAATGGCAAGATAGGGGCTGCGGCCATGCAATTGAAGCCCCTCTTTTGTCCATAGAAATGTGGGGGGGGCTTCAGTCTTTGTGACCCTCCCTGACTGGTGTTCCTGCTCCCTGCCTTACATGATAAGGCCAGAAGAGGATTCTCAGTGGCCATCTCCACCTATAGATAGATTACTGTAAGGTGCCCTACATGGGGCTGCCCTTGAAGAATACTCAGAAGCTGCAGTTGGTCCAGAATGCACCAGTGCAGGCAGTTTTTGGAATTTCTCATTACATCCATGAACTGCCTTGGCTCCCAGGAGGCTTCTGGGTGCAATTCAAGGTGCTGGTCATCACCTATGAAGCCCTCCGGGTCCCTTCCATCAAACAGAGCCATCTTGCTGGGCCCCGGAGTCGTGCCTTCTCTGTGACTGCGCCCGCCCTCTCCCAGAGATCTGGATGGCCCCGATCCTGTTAGCCTTTCGCAAGATGTTGGGTACCTGTCTGCTCCCCAAGGGTGGGGGGTAAAGCTCAGTTTGGTCCATCAATTTCCCTCCCGCCCCATCCTTGATCTACCCCCTCCCCCAAACAGAAGACATGACATGGCGTGTGTTGCCTGTTGGAATTATCTCTTCCTGGCTGGGATGCTTCTGAGTATGTAAAGATTTTACTTGCAGATGAAAATCCTAACATTACAGTGGCAACAGCCAGATTTTTAACTATGGCTATAAAGACAAGGTTTTTAGTAACAAATCAGGAAGTTGGGGTTCTAAATGTACTATGTAAAGGTAAAGGTAAAGGTTTCCCTTGACGTAAAGTCCAGTCGAGTCCGACTCTAGGGGGCGGTGCTCATCTCCGTTTCTAAGCCTTGGAGCCGGCGTTGTCCGTAGACACTTCCAGGTCATGTGGCCAGCATGACGACACGGAACGCCGTTACCTTCCCGCCGAAGCGGTACCTATTGATCTACTCACATTTGCATGTTTTCGAACTGCTAGGTGAGCAGGAGCTGGGACGAGCAACAGGAGCTCACCCCGCCGTGCGGTTTCGAACCGCCGACCTTCCGATCGACAGCTCAGTGGTTTAACCCGCAGCGCCACCGCATCCCTTAATGTACTATGTAATATTTATTAATTTTTATGTTATTTGCTAAACTGTTTTATCTAATGCCAAGTTCAGCTTATATTTGTAACTTGCTTTGGGGTCTTTTGGCCATAAACAACATTGACTGATTGATTGATTGATTCTCTCTTGGAATGATAGGCAGGAAGGTCTGGATCCCCCCAAAATGTCGAATTTGACAGCTTTTGAGGATTTTTGGTTTGTGGGGAAATCACCAAGAGCATTTTTATTATTGCTGTGAGCCACGCAGAGGTGTGGCACATAAGATAGGGGGCCGTATGCCCCTTTTTAAATAAACCCATTTGTAGATAAATAAGAGAATCATGTTGAGAAACTGGAAAAGTAACATTATTCTGGATATGAAGGAATGGATTCAGGAGAGGTGTAATGTATGCATTTAAAAAGGCCATCTTTAATACCTTTTTTTAAAAATAAGAATTTTATTACATTTCACACAAAGATAGAAGCTACAGAAAAATTAAAAAAAACTACACAAAAACTAAAAAGATGTGAAAACACAGAAAAGAATTTTTGTTTTTTAGAAATTACAGAAAAAATGACTTCCCCCTTTTAACAGCAAGAATATGCAACAATTTCCATAATCAGTCCCTTACTCTGTATTAAAACCCAAAGTCACATTATTTCTATAAATCATACCATTGGCACATTATAAAAATCACTAAATACAGTTGCTCCCTCCCCTTATATTAAAAGAAAAAAGAATATCTATATCTACATTTGTATCTATATAAACCTCCTAATCAACTTCCCCTAAAAAAAGGCCATCTTTAATATCAATCAAGAAATCAGATGTTTCCCCTTCGTGATTTCATGATATTTCACAGGAACAGAATCTTATTTTTTTCTTTTAAATTAGACCTTTTCATAGCGTATGTAATATTTGATCTGCATGTGATACGCTTAGAATGGGTATCGTTTTATTTTATTTTCTCCTTTGTTTATGGGGGTGGGGGCTGGGTATTTTAATGTACGGAGATTGGGAGCCTGCTCCCCTCCCTTCTGGGTTATGGTCAGTGGCGTGGTAACCACAGTTTTGGGGGTCCTGAGTGAGGGAGTCCTTGGGGGCCCGCACTGCAGACTGATGTTGATAACCTACAGCCGACATAGCAGATTTGATCCATCTGCTTTTATTTTAACATTTCTCAACCCATGACATAGCCATGAAAATCCCATTACCATCATTGATAGGGTTTGATTTTGGGGGAGGGGGGAATTCCTGAAATTAGGTCAATAATAATAATAATAATAATAATAATAATAATAATAATAAATTAAATTAAATTTATATACCACCTGACTCCCAGTGCTTGGGGGAATGGGGGTGGCTGATAAAGTTGCAAGACCCTGGTCAATTGCATGGTTTGCCCCCTCCCAGGGCCATTCCTATTTTGAGCAAAAATTTATTCCCCAGACGCCAGCCCTCTTCCCTCTCCTTTCCCTCTCCAGCTGCTGTTCTGTTTAGACCCAGTGGGGAAATTTCAGGCACCTTTGATCATAGGAGGCAGCAGCTTCCAGTGACAATCAAATCCCCCCCCCCCCCGCCACTTTCCAGGCGAGCACTTTTACAGCAGCTTTGAAAGATTTATGGGGAGGAGCCCATGGCAGGCCGGCTTGCGAAGGGGAGGGGACCGGCAAGATTTCCTTCTGATGGGAAAATTAATTATTCACCATCCAAAGGATGAGAAAACAGGGAGGGAGTGGGGCTGAACAACCTTCAGGATGAAACTGATGGGGTGTCCTTGGGGAAGGGCGGGGGGGGGGGGCTTGGAGAAAGTGGTAGAAGGGATCAGAGAGCAGGACCGGTCAAAGGGCTAAAGAGCTGGGGCAGATGGTGGTGTAGGAGAAGACCCCTGGGGAAGTTCACTAAATTTCCTTCAACCCAGTTCCAGTCCTGGGACTTCATGTCTGTGCTGTTTCCTTGGCAGGAATTGGGAAGGTGTTTGCGATTGCCTTCTTCTGGGAAAGGGTCTCCCTCAAGGCACCAATGACCAGGCTCAAATGATCCCACTTTGGACTCATGATGCGCAGACCCAGCTCTCTGGAGGAGGCTCTGAAGCTGGGAAAGGTGGAAGGAAAGAGAAGACGAGGACGACCAGCAGCCAAGGGGGTAGACTCAGTTAAGGGGCAATGGGAGCTCCCTTGGGAGACCTGAAGGACCAGGTTGGGGACAGATCGTCATGGACAAAATCTATCTATGTGGTTGCTAACTTGATGGCACACATTGATCAATCAATCAATCAATCAATCAATCAATTTCTATCTAGGCAGATGATACAATCCCCAGAGAAGTTCATAATGTTGGGAAAGGTGGAAGGAAGGAGAAGAAGAGGGCGACCAGCAGCGAGGGGGAGGGACTCAGTTACAGCAAGACCTGAAGGGCCAAGTTCTCCAAAGATCCTCCTGGAGAAGGTCTATCTATGTGGCCTCTAAGAACCACCACTGACCTGATGGCCCATAATCAGTCCATCAGTATGAATACCTCGCTCTGTTGAGAAGTCTATAATGATTGGAAAGGTGGAAGGAAAGAGAAGAAGAGGAGGACCAGCAGCAAGGTGGAGGGACTCAGTTACATGGGCAATGGGGGCACCCTTGGAAGACCTGAAGGACCAGGTATGGGGCAGATCACCATGGAGAAAATGTATCTATGTAGTTGCTAACTTGATGGCACACATTGATCAATCAATCAATCAATCAATCAATCAATCAATTTCTATCTAGGCAGATGATACAATCCCCAGAGAAGTTCATAATGTTGGGAAAGGTGGAAGGAAGGAGAAGAAGAGGGCGACCAGCAGCGAGGGGGAGGGACTCAGTTACAGCAAGACCTGAAGGGCCAAGTTCTCCAAAGATCCTCCTGGAGAAGGTCTATCTATGTGGCCTCTAAGAACCACCACTGACCTGATGGCCCATAATCAGTCCATCAGTATGAATACCTCGCTCTGTTGAGAAGTCTATAATGATTGGAAAGGTGGAAGGAAAGAGAAGAAGAGGAGGACCAGCAGCAAGGTGGAGGGACTCAGTTACATGGGCAATGGGGGCACCCTTGGAAGACCTGAAGGACCAGGTATGGGGCAGATCACCATGGAGAAAATGTATCTATGTAGTTGCTAAGAGTCAGTGTCAACTTGATGGCATGTAATCAATTAATGCAAAAACCCAACTTCTTTGAGAAGTCTATAATGCTGGGAAAGGTGGAAGGAAAGAGGACGACCAGCAAGGTGGATGGACTCAAATAATTTCCCCTTCCCCTTCCTTCCTTCCTCCCAGAATTCCCCAGGCAGCATGTGTGGACTTCAATTCCCAGAATTCCCCAGACAGCATGCTGTCTGGGGATTTTGTGGAGTTGAAGTCTACACATCATAAAGTTGCTGTCAGGACCCCTTCCCACTTTTAGAAATTATGGAGGACCCCCAAAGAGCTTTTGCTTGTCTGGGTTACATTTATCAATATTTGCTCTATTAAAAATTAAAATTGATGCATTCATAGAATATTTATTTATTGAAATGTAAAAATAACAATATTAAACCCATTAGATATTAACATCAGTAAAATGTTTTTATGAAACAACCCTACCTTTTTAACAAATAAAAGATAATAATGAGAAGAGGGACATTGTTTTAAATTCTTGCCAATATCTTCAATGTCTGGCAAATAATTTTGATTTCTCAGACCCCTGAGAGGGTCTTGCAGGAGCACCAGGAGTCCTCAGACCACAGTTTAAGAAACACTGGTCTAGATGATCTTCCAGGTCCCTTCTGACCCTCCCATTCTAGAATTCTATGAGCAGGAAGGTTTCCCCAAACAGTTGTTCATCAATCTACCTATGTGGTTAAGCTTCAAGACGAAGGTGGTCAGCGCAGCTACAGCCAGCTGAAGCCGCGGTTTGATATTTAGCAGGTACATTTAGCGGGTGCAGCGTAGCAACTCAAGTCTATTTTAAACTTTGTCTTTTTATAATTAGTTTGCAAGCAATCCCATTTATAATCTTGCATTTCCTCATAAATCCACCCTGTTTCCTGTGCATCTTGGTCTTGCGCGCAGTGTTGCTGAACATGTCCACATAGGCTTGACCTGGCTTTGCAAGCCCATCATAAACTATTTGGAGGCCAAAATACTCTAGTGCAAGTTCTCAACCTTGACAACTTTAAGATGTACAGACTTCAATTCCCAGAATTCCCCAGCCAGCATTGCTGGCCAGGGTATTCTGGGAGTTGAAGTCCACACATCTTAAAATGGCTATGGTTGAGAAACACTGCTCTAGAGCACTGGGCTTATAGAATCATAGACATATAGGGCTGGAAGGGACCTTAGAGGTCATAGAATCATAGAGTTGTAGGGCTAGAAGGGATTTTGGAGATCTTATAGTCTAGCCCCCTGCTCAAGGCAGGAAGCCACAGACATCCAGACAAATGGTGGTCTACCTTGGCTTGAAAACCTCCCGTCATGTGGCCCCCATGACTTCCAGAGTCAGGTGTAAGAGTTTTAAGTTTCAGGAACGCAGATTCTAAATGAACATCAAAGTCCACAGAAGCTGGCTAGGGAATTCTGGGCGTTGAAGTCCACAGAAGCTGGCTAGGGAATTCTGGGAGTTGAAGTCCAGCCATCTTAAAGTTGCTAAGGTTGCAAAACACTGCTCTAGCGTCCTGCACTCCAGATTGGAGGATTTCTTCCGCTGGGGAAAGCCATTCCTGTGGCCTTTTGTCTGCTTTTCCTCTGCTCATTTGTAAGCAGCCATGGAAAAAACAGCTTTCAAACTGGGACGGGGGCATCTTCTCTCGTGTCCCAGTTCCAGTTCCTCCGACTGTGCCCCGAACCACGCTGCCTCTCTGGAGCTGGAGAACGGACCCCTGGGATTAATTAGGAAAGAAGTTCCTTGAGCAGAATCTGAAGGACAGTTTTTGAGAGCAGCCAATGTCAGGTTAATACAACATCAGCCGGAATCTGATTTTGTATTAAGCTGGCATGTAGATGGTGCATGGCTCCTGCCTTGTATGCTCCAGTCTGGACCTTAGGAACTCTACGATGTTGGCTGGCTGGGGAATTCTGGGAGTTGAAGTCCATGCATCTCAGAGTTGTCAAGCTTGAGAAACACCGATTTGGAGCATCACGGTCAATCTCTGTCTGCTGCTGGTGCTCAGACATCATTTTTGCAATTACGTACCTGCCCAACATACTTCTCCCTTTCCACATCAGCCGCGTTATGCAATGTGCAGAAAGAGAGTCGAACAAGGAATCCAAAGGGACTAAAGGCCTGAGATGAGAAAAGAGAAGGAAGAAAATGTAGGGAAAGCTTGTTTCCCCCAACACCATCAGACCGAAGTATCTGCAGGGTGGGTGGGTGGGTGTCGAAACCTTCAAGAAGGCAGGCAGCTATCATCTTCCAGATTTTGCACAGCCCTCCCCCTGCAGATGCCCTTGTCTGCAACCCGTCTTTGCTTCCATCACATCTATCCACCCCTTTGTGCGTGGCCTTTTGCTCTCCAAGCTTCCCACTTCTCCCTTTCTAAGATCTTGTCTACTCCATCCAAGCACAACCTTCTCAATCTTCCCCTTCTCTCCACCCCTTCCTTCTGAATTTTTTTTAAATTAGATGCCATTCCATCCTCATGCATTCTCTCCATGAGACAAAACCCCTCAACCTCCTTCTTTTTGCATCTTTGGACCCACCTGCCATAAACCCAGCTTACTCCAAGCCTCTGCATGCTAGTCTATGCATGCTAGGATCACTAATCTGGAGATGGCTTGCAAGCCTATATGCCTACAGGTAACCCTCACTTAATGACCATTCGTTAAGTGATGGTTTGGACTTATGACAGGGCTGAAAAAACCAACTTACAACCAGTCCTCACACTTACGACCGTTGCAGCATCCCTGCAGTCACATGATCACAATTTGGGCACTTGGCAACCAATTCGCATTTATGACTGTTGCAGCATCCCATGGTCATGCGATCACCATTTACGACCTTCCCGGCTAGCTTCTGGCAAGCAAAATCAATGGGGAACCATGTGATTTGCTTAACAACCACGTGGTTCACTTAATGCCTATGGTGATTCGCTTAACAACTGCTGCAAAAAGGTTGCAAAATCAGGTCAGATTCGCTTGATGACTGCTTTGCTTAGCAACCAAACTTCCAGTCCCAATTGTGGTCGTTAAGCGAGGACTACCTGTACTTCCCACCAGTTCAGAGGCCCACGCAGTTCAATGCAAATTCAGGACACCATTAATTTTTTTCTCCCTACCCTTCATATCTGAAAGTTTTTCTTGCATGTTGAGCCATGTAACACAACCCTTCGTATGAGACTAAGACAGTGTGTAATTTAATAACCCCACATCAAGGAAAGAAAGTGCAATAAGCCGGAGGTATAATGTGGATTTCGCTTGGTCCAGAAAGCAATACAATAGAATATGAAGGGCTCAATTACAGCATTACATTTCCTGAGTTTACTCTTTTGCATTTTTTCAACTGAGACTCAAATTCAGTGGTTAAGGAGCATGTTTAATCCTCACCATGCTGTTTTTTGGAGCATGCTGGCAAATGGGAAGAAGGTTGCCTTAATTTTGAAAAAGCCGTTTGGATTTCTACAACCTGCCGAGTTCCTGAGCTTCCCCATTCTGTCTCAGTTATCCAATTTCTCCTCATTGAAGGGAGCATTCGCCAACTAAATTTGCTTCCAAGGCTGTGATCTTTCCATCACTAAAGGGGTCTTTCAGTTAGCCAAGTTGGCCCCCATTTAACACCACATTTTCCCCAGAACATCACCAGGAAATCTGAGATAGGCTGAAGATCAGTTTTATCTTCAGTTGATATTTCTTATATTTTCTCACACCATCCTGGGGAAAGTTTTGAATGTTCACTTTCCCCCCATCTGTAATGGTTGCCTAGTCTAAATACTCAGACTCACAAGAGGTTGCAAAATGAAATCTGATTTATTAGAAACTTATGGCAAGTACAGAGAAAGCTGAGAATGACAGAAAGCGCGCGAAATACAAACTAAGACCCCTCGCTGCAAACATAACCCCGCCCCTCTACCAGCCGATCCACCCGTCCCAGGTGCTGGCAACGGTCAGCTCTTCTAGCCTGGGAAAGCAACCTTGAACACATGAGATAACCCAAATACATTCCGAGCTGAGAGCCAAAAGATAAACATACTCCGAACAGGAATCGTCCTCCCTGCAAAGATGAAACACGCAACCAGCTAATGACATGTGAAACATTACGATGTACTAAGCACATTGAAATGGCGAACATGACATACCGCCCCCCCCCAAAAAAATTTAGGGACCTGGTTTTGCTGGGTATGAGGAATGGAAGCGTGTAACAAGGATAGGAGAAGCCACGTCATGGGCAGCTACCCACTCAGGATGAGGGAAATGTTTCCAGCGAACTAAATATTGTAATGTATTGCGAATGCATCTAGAGTCTAAAATTTCTTTAACTTCAAAGTGTTGTTGTCCGTCAATCATGATGGGGGGTGGAGTTGGAGGTTGATCATGCCATCTGTCAGAATGGGTAACTGGTTTGAGCAAACTGCAATGAAAAACAGGGTGTAAGCGTTTCAGGTTATGCGGCAAATCAAGTTTAAAAGTCACAGGGTTGATCTGAGCGATAATGGGGAAAGGACCCACGAACTTAGGTGCCAATTTCTTGGAAGGTTGGGAAGATTTGATAAACTTAGTAGAGAGATAGACCATGTCTCCCACTTGAAAGGCAGGGTGAGGGGCACGCTTCAGATCAGCATAGTGTTTGTAATCCGATTGAGCATCAGCCAATGCCTTCTGGATGACCGACGAGGAGTCTGATAGCTGAGTTGACCAATCGGCCGGTGAGGCCAGCCCGACGGAGGGCTGCGGCAAATCAGGGATGGGGACAAAGTCCCTGCCATGGACCACACGAAAAGGGGTTTGGCCGGTGCTTTGGTGAACTGCATTGTTGTAAGCCACCTCAGCAAATGGAAGGAGGTCAACCCAGTTGTCTTGTTGATAATTCACAAAAGCCCGCAGGTATTGCTCCAACGTGGAGTTGAGCACCTCCGTGGCTCTGTCCGTCTGCGGATGCCACGCCGTGGATAGGGCTTGCTTAGTCCCTAACAATTTGAGGAACGCCCGCCAGAATTGAGAGGTGAACTGTGTGCCCCTGTCCGAAATCAAGCGAGAGGGACATCCGTGTAGCCTGTACACGTGTACCAGGAAAAGGCGGGCTAACTGGCGGGCGGAAGGAATTGATACGCACGGAATAAAATGGGCTTGTTTAGAAAAATAGTCTTTCACAACCCAAATCACTGTTTTTCGCTGGCTAGGAGGTAACTCCACAATAAAATCCATAGACACCTCATCCCAGGGACAAGTTGGGCTGGCCACTGGTTGCAAGAGTCCCTGAGGTTTACCGACCTTACGCTTTGACATAGCACACACAGGACAAGAGGTGACATACTCCTTTACATCTTTGCGCAAAGTGGGCCACCAAAACTGCCGCCAGACCAGGTGCAAGGTTTTGACAAAACTAAAATGTCCCGCAACCTTGTCATCATGTGAACGGAGCAACATGTCTTTTCGCAAACTCTCAGGGACATAGAGACGGTTAGATTTCCAAGCGAAACCCCGGTCAAAGGTAACATTGTCTCGATTGGCCAGCAACCAAGTATCAGTCTTTAGTTCTTTTAGAAACTTTTGTTGCAACTGAGAGGGAATTGACAAAGTGCTGCGCGGCCCCGAACTCCCGGCGGTTGGCTGTTGCGCACGGGTTTGGCTGCGTGTCACAGCTTGCATTCCCAGTTGTGGCGTTGTCCACAGCGTGCTGACCACTTCTGGAGCTGCGCAAGAGTCCTGAGGTTGCCGGGACAAGGCGTCCGCCAAGAAATTCTTTTTCCCCGGGATAAACTTCAATTGGAAATTAAAGCGATTGAAGAACTGAGCCCAACGTACTTGTTTGGGGCTCAGCTTGCGGGGGGTGCTAAGGGCTTCCAGATTCTTATGGTCAGTCCACACCTCGAATGGGTGATTTGCCCCCTCCAGCAAATGTCGCCAAGACTCTAAAGCCACCTTTACTGCGAAAGCCTCCTTCTCCCATACATGCCAACGTCTTTCAGTCTCAGAGAATTTGCGGGACAGGTAGGCACATGGTTTTAAGCACCCTGTCCCATCAGCTTGCATCAACAATGCCCCAATGGAATAATCAGACGCATCTGCCTGAACCACAAAAGGTTTGGAGGGGTCAGGGTGTTGCAAGATTGGCTCCTGGGTAAAAGACGCTTTTAATTGATTGAACGCCGCCTGGCAAGCCGGCGTCCACCGTAGCAGGGCACCTGGATTTTTTACTCTCCGAGTATCTCCCAGTCCTTTAGTTCGAAGTAATTCAGTTAGTGGCAAGGCAATTTCAGCGAACCCCCTTATGAACAATCTGTAGTAATTGCTGAACCCCAGGAAACTTTGAAGTTGCCTGCGGGTGTGGGGTCTTTCCCAGTCTACGATAGCCTGGATCTTGGCAGGATCCATTTCAATGCCCTTATCTGAAATTCTATACCCCAAATAATCAATTTGAGTTTGGTGGAAGGCACATTTAGACAGTTTGGCATACAATTCAGCTTTTCTGAGTTTGTAAAGCACCTGTTTCACCAAAGATACATGTTCCTCCATAGTTTCAGTATAAATCAATACATCATCCAAATACACCAAAACCCCTTTAAACAGATGTTCATGGAGTAACTCATGGATCAATTGCATAAACACCCCAGGGGCCCCAGCCAAACCAAAAGGCAAAACCTTATACTGAAACGCCCCTAATGGGCAATTGAAAGCCGTTTTCCACTCATCCCCCTCTTTGATCCTTACACAGTAATAGGCTTCTCTCAAATCAAGTTTGGAGAAGATTTTCCCCTTGGCCAGATGTGACAACATATCTTTTATCAAAGGTAAGGGATATTTATTGGATATTGAGACTGTGTTCAGCCCCCGGAAATCGGTACAGAGTCTTAATGTCCCATCCTTCTTTGGGCGGAAGAGGACCGGTGCCCCCACCGGGGAGTTGGCTGGTTCGATGAACCCACGAGCCAAGTTTTTGTCCACAAATTCCCGAAGCAAAGTTAATTCCTTTTGCGTCATTGAGTAGATTTTGGGCTTAGGTAATTGGGTGTTAGGCACCAGTTCA
Organism: Candoia aspera; assembly: GCF_035149785.1. Lineage (NCBI taxonomy): Eukaryota > Metazoa > Chordata > Lepidosauria > Squamata > Candoiidae > Candoia > Candoia aspera. Next base: position 340,492,563 of record NC_086153.1, read on the forward strand.
ATGGCACAGTCCGTTTTCTGATGAGGGGGCAGTTGATCAGCTTCTTTTTCTCCAAACACATCAGCAAACATCTGGTAATCCTCCGGCAGGCCCTCCAGAGGAGGGGCCGGGTAATGCAGAGTTGCAGCTGCCGCTACCCCCACTACCTCCTCTGAGGATTCCCCTCCCTCCGGTGCTTGATAGAATCCGTCCTTAAAGGTGACAGTTCAATAAACCCAGTTTATTTGAGGATTTTGCTGGACCAACCAGGGTACTCCCAAAACCATTAAGGGACCCCCCACCGGAGCCACCACAAACGACAACCCTTCCCGATGGCTACCCATTTGTAAGGCCACTAGCCCAGTGAAATGCGTGACCGGTTTGCCCCCAGCCATGGACCCATCCAATTGCGTAAATGCAATGGGTCGTTGCAATGGAAAGGTGGGTAACTCCAGGGCGGCTACCACATCGGGGTGCATCAAACACCGTGAACACCCCGAGTCAATCATGGCCCACACTTCTATTGTCTTAGATCGGGAGCCCAACTTTAACTTCACCATGAGAATGCAATAACTGCCACTCACCGACGTAGGTTCGCGCCCTTCTTCCACCACCTGCCCTGCGGCACCCTTTAAAGCAGGTGGCTGGCGTTTCCCGCCGGCTGCAAGTATTCCGGTTTTCCCTCGTCTTCGTAGAACGGTACGCTGTCCACCGCACTCTCGGCCACCGCTGCTTTCATCTTCCTCGGTAGGGAAGGAGACTTCGCCGTCGACTTCCCCTGTCGTTCCTCACCCTTCGCCCTCGGGCACGCCGCTGCACAATGGCCCTCTTTACCGCATCGCAGGCACTGTCCCTTCGCATACCGCCTCTCTTTCTCCTCTTCCCAGGATCTTTGACCGGTTCTTCCCCCGGTGCCCAGCGGGCGACTAGGTTTCCCATCTCGCCCCGATTTTGCGGTCCTCCTCTGGGCGAACACCTCATGTGCGTGTTCAGCCCTCCCAGCGAGCTGAATCCACTCATATAAACTATACGGGTCATCCCTTCCCAATGACCAGCGCAGCACTTCTGTGTTCAGGCCATCCTTAAACAGCTCGATGATGGTTGCTTGAGACCAGTTGTCCACTTTCCCCGCTAGCGCCTTAAACTCCAGTGCATAATCAGCCACCGATCTTGATCCCTGCTTGAGTTCCCGCAAGGCACGCTTCGCCTGCTCTTTCACTAAGGGATCCTCGAAGTGCTGCTGTAGAGCCCAGAGGAACTCGGTGAATTTTTCCAATTCGGGCGCTTCCGACTGGCACATCTGTACATACCAGTCTGCCGCCCTCCCTTTTAGTTTGGTAGCAATGGTGATAATTTTCGCCTTTTCTGAGCGAAAAAGCGACCCCCACTCCTCCATGTATGCCTTGGCATTGGTTAGGAAGAACGAGAGTTTTGTCGGGTCCCCATCAAACTTGACAGGGAAGTCCCGCATTCCGCCCGCCGACGGGCTGCGCCCCCCCACCGAGCTTTCGGTGGGTCCAACCTCTCTTGCCGGCCGCCGCTCAAGGACGGGCGGCAACACTACTTCCACTCGGAGAGCCTGGTCCCCTTCTCTGGGTCGTGCTGCCCTTCTCCTCTCAGGGGACTGCCCATGGGACGAAGGGGTCGAATGCCGCTGGCTTGACCCCTCCCGCATTTCCTTCAGCGAACTCAGGTCCAAACTCATCTGTTTCAGGATCAGTTCTAACGAGTCCATTTTTGACTCCAACACTCGGATACGGTCCGGAGTGGGAGAGTCCCCTTTTGGTGGCACCTGGATTACTGTAGGGGACAGCGGGTACCTCTGCCTCCAGGATGGGCCCCCCACAACCGAGACGTCCCCCCGGGTTTCATCCCAGGTGACCAATTCGCCCGGGGTGGTTACGGTGGTCTCTGGCGCGGTTTTCATGCCCGCTGATTCGCCCTCCGACCCAGAACTCGCCTCCACTCGAATGGCTGAGAGTTCACCCAGTTGGGGAGGCCGGTCGGGGCGCATCACGGTCGAGTCCAGTTCCCCTTCACTCGACTCCTCACTTTCCAGGAGCAGGATGTCAGGTTCGGTCATCGCTAGCACTCTCCCTCACAGGGTCAGACAAACTTGTCTTCTCCTGGAAAGGGGCCAGCGGAATTTCGAGTTTTATGATTCTCAGCTTTATGTAATGATTGCCCAGTCCAAATACTCAGACTCACAAGAGGTTGCTAAATGAAATCTGATTTATTAGGAAACTTGTGACAAGTACAGAGAAAGCTGAGAATGACAGAAAGCGCGCCAAATACAAACTAAAAACCCTCGCTGCAAACGTAACCCCTCCTCCCGACTGGCAGCATCAACACCACCCATCCCAGGTGCTGTTAACCGTCATCCCTTCTAGCCTGGGAAAGCAACCTTGAACACATGAGATAAACCAAATACATTCCGAGCTTGCAGCCAAGAGATAAGCATTCTCCTAGCAAGAACTGTCCTCCCTTCAAAGATGAAACACGCATCAGCTTAATGACATGCGAAACGTTACGATGTACTAAGCACATTGAAACGGCGAACATGACACTTAGTGTTTCCCTTTTTTGGTATGGGGATATAAGTTGATTTTTTCCAATCTGATGGCCATTCTTGTGTTTTCCAAATTTGCTGGCATATAGCATGCATTACCTTGACAGCATCATCTCGCAAGATTTTGAACAGTTCAGCTGGGATGCCGTCGTCTCCTGCTGCCTTGTTATTAGCAATGCTTCTTAAGGCCCACTCAACCTCACTCTTCAGGATGTCTGGCTCTAGCTCACTGGCCACACCGTCAAAGCTATCCCTGATATTGTTATCCTTCCTATACAGGTCTTCCGTATATTCTTGCCACCTTTTCTTGATCTCTTCTTCTTCTGTTAGGTCCTTGCCATCTTTGTTTTTGATCATACCCATTTTGGCCTGGAATTTACCTCCAATGTTTCTAATTTTCTGGAAGAGGTCTCTTGTCCTTCCTATTCTATTGTCTTCTTCCACTTCCGCGCATTGCTTGTTTAAAAATAATTCCTTATCTCTCCTGGCTAACCTCTGGAATTTTGCATTTAATTGGGCATATCTCCCCCTATCACTGTTGCCTTTTGCTTTCCTTCTTTCTTGGGCGACTTCTAGTGTCTCAGCAGACAGCCACTTTGCCTTCTTGGTTTTCTCTTTCTTTGGGATGTATTTTGTTGCCGCCTCCTGAACAATGCTGCCAACTTCTGTCCAGAGTTCTTCCGGGACCCTATCTACTAAGTCCAGTCCCTTAAATCGATTCTTCACCTCCACTGCATATTCCTTAGGGATATTAGTGAGCTCATATCTAGCTGATCTGTGGGTCTTCCCTAATCTCTTTAGTCTGATCCTAAATTGTGCAAGAAGTTCGTGATCAGAACTACAGTCAGCTCCAGATCTTGTTTTTACCGACTGTATAGATGTCCGCCACCTTTGGCTGCAAAGGATGTAATCAATCTGATTTCGGTGTTGTCCATCTGGTGAAGTCCATGTATAAAGCCGTCTCTTAGGTTGTTGGAGGAGAGTGTTTGTTATGCAGAGTGAGTTGTCTTGGCAAAATTCTATCAGCCTATGTCCTGCTTCGTTTTGTTCTCCCAGGCCATGCTTACCTGTAATTCCAGGTGTCTTTTGACTGCCCACCTTAGCATTCCAGTCTCCCGTGATGAAAATAACGTCTCTTTTAGGCGTGTTGTCCAGTAGGTGCTGCAGATCCTCATAGAACTGCTCTACTTCAGCTTCTTCAGCATCTGTGGTTGGGGCGTATATTTGGATCACTGTGATGTTAGATGGCTTGCCCTGAATTTGAATTGAGATCATTCTGTCGTTTTTTGGATTGTATCCAAGCACTGCTTTAGCCACTTGACTATTAATTATGAAGGCTACTCCATTTCTTCTGTGGTCCTCTTGTCCACAGTAGTAGATCTGGTGGTCATTTGATGAGAAGTGGCCCATTCCAGTCCATTTCAGTTCACTGACGCCCAGAATGTCTATCTTTAATCTTGACATCTCCCCAATAACCACATCCAATTTGCCCTGGCTCATAGATCTTACCTTCCAGGTTCCAATGGTGTGTTGATCCTTAGAACATCGGATTCGCCGTTCACCACCAGCACCATCGGCCGCTAGCCGTCCTTTCGGCTTTGAGCTAGCTGCGTCGTCACGTCTGGGGCTAGTTGAGCTCATCCTCTGTTCCTCCCCAGTAGCATTTTGACCATCTTCTGACCTGGGGGTCTCATCTTCCGATGGTATACCGACATATCTCTGGTTGTACTGATCCATTTAGTTTTCACGGCAAGAATACTGGGGTGGGTTGCCATTACCTTCCCCAGGAATCGCATTTAGTCTGACCTCTCTGTCACGACCTTCCCGTCTTGGGTGGCCCTTCACGGTTTAGCTCATGGCGTCATTGAGGTGCTCGAGCTCCAGCACCACGGGAAGGTAACGATCCTTTGCTGAAGCTTTTATTATTAGGAAGGGTTTTTTCCCCCTAACATCCATTTAGAATCTGCTGGGGAATTCTGGGAGCTGGAGTCCATATATCTTAAAACGGCTAACATTGAGAAATACTGCTCTAGATCGATCCCAGTGAAGAAATTGGGTTCATATTTTCAGAAATAATTTTCTTTCTTCTGGTTCTTCCAACACTTCCTTTCCTATTGTAGAAAACAAGAGAGGTGACCTTGATGGAAATACGCAGGAACTGTTACCTAGGCAAAGGGGGCTGAAACATTTTTTAAGTCCAGGACAGCCAGATAACATTTGGAAGCGGCTCAGACAGACACCTCCCTAATTCACAGGAGTATAAGGAGGGGAGGTGGTGCAGGACAGACTTGCAAGATTCTGTTATTAAGCCAATCTCAATAAAAGGAGTTTTAGCTTTCCTATGGAGCTGATTTCCAGGTCTGGTGTACCTGGTGGGGCTGATACCTATGCAACACTCCAGTTCATATTTATAAGGCCCTATCCTTCTCTCGTAAACCAATTCCTCATTCATTTCTTGTAACCCCTTTAAAGGGGGGGGGGGAGGAAACTCCACCAGATTTCTCCATTACTAGTTTATAGAAAACATGAGAAGAAGTAAACCTGGGCCATAAAACAATGAAATGAGAATACAAGGCATTTTTTTTTATCTTTGGCAATAAAGTCTGGTCTCCATCCTGAGCTTCCTGGTCATTCCATCAGCAAGTTTGAGATGTGATTTAAATTACATGCCCTCCCCTGTGGCTGGGTTCACACAGCCCTCTTAGGAGTTACGGAGTTATTCTACTGTGCGCACCTGTCAAACCCAAAACGCATCTAAGGGCGGGGTCACTCTTCATAGTACAGCCTGGGCAGGCTGAGCGGAGTTTAATATCTTGTACAAATGATCTGCAACGTTTCTTCCGGACCTGGGTAAACGTGTCCTGTGAACACAGCCACATGAATTCAAGATTTTCACAGCCTTGGACAGACACAGACTGATTTCCAGAATTAAAGTTTATAAGGCCGGTGATGGGTGGGGTGACAGGTACCCAGCCCCACACACCTACCTTTGAGTAGCTCTAAACGAAGGTGGAACGTATTTTTTATTACAGCTAGCAATAGGACTGATTGGGGGTGGGGGGGAAATGGCTGTTTATTTATATGTTTACCCCTTTCTTTCTCAAGAGCACTCTGCCAGTTTATTTTTAAGCTGTTCTGTTCTTTTTATTCCATTTATATCCTTTGCTCCCCCAGTGCCGCCGAGGGTGGCTCGCAGCAATTAAAAGCACGTCAAAAATACTATAAAATTTCAGATGAATAAATGCAGTGCAATAAAAATGGAAACAGGTGCGGCAAATAAAAACAGAGGCAGGATATAAAAGCGTATCATTCCAATAAAATCAAAACCTGCCTAAACAGGAAGGTGTCTTTTTGCAATAGAGAGAGATCCCTTCAAGGGGTTTATTCCTCCACCTGACAGACTGGGCCAGTTGCAACTCCATCACTAAGCAACGTTAGACCTTGGTTAGTTTGTCGTGGCTTTGATGCCTTGGGGGAGCCAATCATTTATAGCAACTGCCTTGGATGACCCCAGTGGGAAAACACGACACTTTTAAAAACCTAAATTTTAAATCTCTCTATCATATCCTGTGATACTCACATGCCCTTTTTTTCTTCGACTCAGGAGCCTTCTGTTGCTATGAAAATGTTCTATGTGACAGAGCTCTTATGTACTTTTTGGATTTATAGGCAGTCCTCGCTTAACAACCATTTGCTTAGTGACAGTTCGGACTTAGAACAGTGCTGGAAAAAACTGACTTATGATCAGTCCTCACACTTATGACCATTGCAGCATCCCTGCAGTCACGTGATCACAATTTGGGTGTTTGGCAACCAGTTCATGTTTATGACTGTCTCAGCGTCCTGTGGTCATGTGATCACCATGTTTTACCTTACCGGCCAGCTTCTGGTAAGCAAAATCAACGCTTAATGACCAATGGTTCGCTTAATGCCTGAAGTGATTCGCTTAATGACCAATGCAAAAAAGGCCATACAATTGGGTTGGATTTGCTTGATGTCTGCTTCACTTAACAACTGAAATTCCAGTCCCAATCGTGGTTGTTAAGCAAGGACTACCTGTATATCCTGCCTTTCATTCCAGAGGCATATATAGAGTGCCCTCCTCCTATGTTTTCCACCCAACAACAGTCCTGTGAAGTGGGTTGGGACTGGCTCAAAGTCCTGCAAGGGGCTTCTGTGGCTGAGAGGGATTCAAACCTGGGTCTCCCCAGTCCACATGCACAAATATCCACTGGATGCCCCGCCCTTAAATCAATGTCAGTGGGAAACAGGGGCGTCTTTGCAGCACTCCCTTAAACGGGGCCACGGTCATTCCAGGGAGTGCTGGACTGCGGAAATGCAACACTGAGGAAACGACATTTTGGCTGTACAAAAAGAGAGAAAGTCAGGAGCCCTGGCTGGTTTGACGTTTCCATATCCCCTCCCCCAGCAGAGCAGCAAATTTATGCCTTGATATTTTATTAAAAATTGAGACATAACTCTTCCAGGGAGGAAATACCTCTGCAAACTGGAAAGTAAAACAGGTGAGATTTATTCCAATGCACACATCCCTAATAAATAGAAGAAAACCGTGTGTGTGTGTTTCTCTCCTCCTCTGCTTCCAAAAATTCAGTCATGCTCCCTCAACAGAAAACTAATTTTCTTATATGTAATGTAATAGATCTAATGTCAGCCCCAAAGCTTAAATCATCACTCGGTGGGTGACCTGAACTGGTTGCTCTCTTTCAGCCTAGTCCACCTCACAAGACTGTTGTGAGGATCCAAAGGGTGTGGACCAAACCGTCCACGTGATCCTTTGAAGAAAAGGTCAGGCAGGAAGAAAGGAAACGAATACACTCATCAGTGAATTTCCGGAGCACTAAAAGTTCCTGACTCGAAAGAGCTGTAGATTCTCTTCTTCTTCTTCCCTCCTCTCCCTGCCCCTTCTTAATCCCTTTGCCAGCTTCCCTTCCCTCCCCTTCTCCATCCATTTACCTCTGTCCCCTTCCCCCTCCCCCTCCCTTTCCTTTAACCCTTCCTTTTCCCTCCCCTCCCCCTCTTCTTCTTCCTCTTCCCCTCTCCTCCCCTCCCCTTCCTTTCCCTTTCCCCTCCCCTTTCCCTTTCCCTTCCTCTTCATCTTCTCCTTTCTTTTCTTTCTCCCTTCCCCTTCCCATTTCCCCTCTCTTTTTCCTCTTCTCTTCCCTTCCATCCCACCCTTTTCACTTCTCTTTCCTTTTTCCCTTCCCCTTCCCCTTTTCCTTCCCCCTTCCCTCCAAAGGCCTGATCCCCGATCACCCCCCTGCCCCCCCACCCCCACCCCCTCTGCCTGCGTTTGCCCTGATGACGCTTCCGTTCTGCCTTTCTGACCCAGGACTGCATATGGGAATCGCAGCAGCCCAGAAGAAAGTGGCGAGAAGGCGCTGGAGGTTGCAGCGGCAAAGCAAGGCCTCCTCGGCGGGGGCACCGGAGAAAGACCAGCGCTGCTGCCTTCTGCATCGGAGGCTGGCACGCAGGAGACTTTCCCCGCAGAAAACAATATGCGCTCCTCTTTGTTCCCTGCATGGCTCCGGCACCTGTAGCAGGAACCTACCTCTGTGGCCAGGCCTGGCCATAATCTGAGCTTCGGAAGGTTGGGGACTTCAGATAATTCTGCCAGAAAGTGTCGAAATACCGGTTCATCATTTCCAACCACTTGCAAGATGATGCTGTCAAAGTAATGCATGCTATACGCCAGCAAATTTGGAAAATACAGGAATGGCCATCAGACTGGAAAAAATCAACTTATATCCCCATACCAAAAAAGGGAAACACTAAAGAATGTTCAAACTATCAAACAGTGGCACTCATTTCACAGGCCAGTAAGGCAATGCTCAAGATCCTGCAAGGTAGACTTCAGCAGTTCATGGAGCGAGAATTGCCAGATGTACAAGCTGGGTTTAGAAAAGGCAGAGGAACTAGGGACCAAATTGCCAATATCGGCTGGATAATGGAAAAAGCCAGGGAGTTTGAGAAAAAGATCTATTTCTGTTTTATTGACTATTATAAAGCCTTTGACTGTGTGGACCATAACAAATTGTGGCAAGTTCTTAGTGGTATGGGGATACCAAGTCATCTTGTCTGCCTCCTGAAGACTCTGTATAACGACCAAGTAGCAACAGTAAGAACAGACCACGGAACAACAGACTGGTTTAAGATTGGGAAAGGAGTACGGCAGGGCTGTATACTCTCACCCTACCTATTCAACTTGTATGCAGAACACATCATGCGACATGCTGGGCTTGAGGAATCCAAGGCTGGAGTTAAAATCTCTGGAAGAAACATTAACAATCTCAGATATGCAGATGATACCACTTTGAGGGCCAAAAGCGAAGAGGAACTGAGGAGCCTTATGATGAAGGTGAAAGAAGAAAGTGCAGAAGCTGGCTTGCAGCTCAACCTCAAAAAAACCAAGATTATGGCAACCAGCTTGATTGATAACTGGCAAATAGAGGGAGAAAACGTAGAGGCAGTGAAAGACTTTGTATGTCTAGGTGCGAAGATTACTGCAGATGCTGACTGCAGTCAGGAAATCAGAAGACGCTTAATCCTTGGGAGAAGAGCAATGACAAATCTCAATAAAATAGTTAAGAGCAGAGGCATCACACTGACAACAAAGGTCCGCATAGTTAAAGCAATGGTGTTCCCTGTAGTAACATATGGCTGCGAGAGCCGGACCATAAGGAAGGCTGAGCGAAGGAAGATCGATGCTTTTGAACTGTGGTGTTGGAGGAAAATTCTGAGAGTGCCTTGGACTGCAAGAAGATCCAACCAGTCCATCCTCCAGGAAATAAAGCCAGACTGCTCACTTGAGGGAATGATATTAAAGGCCAAACTGAAATACTTTGGCCACATAATGAGAAGACAGGACACCCTGGAGAAGATGCTGATGCTAGGGAGAGTGGAGGGCAAAAGGAAGAGGGGCCGACCAAGGGCAAGGTGGACGGATGACATTCTAGAGGTGACGGACTCGTCCCTGGGGGAGCTGGGGGTGGTGACGACCGACAGGAAGCTCTGGCGTGGGCTGGTCCATGAAGTCACGAAGAGTCGGAAGCGACTGAACGAATAAGCAACAAACAAACAACATTTCCAAACAGAGCCACAGCCGTGGCCGAACAGCTCCCAGAAGCCAGAAGGAAAGAAAGAAATGTGGTGGTTATTGAAAGCAATTTGGAAAGCCCTTTGGAAATTCCTTGGCCATGTTCCGGCCTGCCAATTCTCTTCCTTCCGATGCTTCTTGCTCCGGTTTGCATATGCCTGGAACGTAGCTGGATGAGGAACGGATCAACATTTATTAAGAGATCTCCATTTTTGCTTGGGGGATCAACAGTGATCTCCAACTCTGAATGGCCCAACCATAGCAATTTTTTTTTCTTCAGTGAGACAGTTAAGAAAACAGCATACCGTTGAATAGGAACGAAATGCTACTTCTCAAGAGTAGCGTTTCCCTCCAGAAGAGGGGGACTACAGCTTCCAGAAGGCACAGCCAACAGGCAGTGGCATCTGCTCCTGGGTGGGAATCTGGTTTCCAAATGGGCTGGGGGGGAATTAGAGAAAACCAGGGAAAACAGCTTCTTGGACAGGTGTTGGCCCATCTTCCGATCCTTTCGACTGTCTGATTCTCGGGAGTCGTCGGCTCCACCTTTTACATCCAGGTTTTCAATAAAACGTCCAGATGTACATTTGTTCGTCATCCTGTGGGCCTTCCAGGAAGGCAAACACCAAAGAGGGCTGATTTCCATACTGGCATCTTTCCCAGATTGGCTTCTGGCCCCACCCGGTGTGAAATTCTTTTCACTCTTAACAGCCACCTTCTGCCTTTCAAAACCTGGCACCTTCCGCACGCCACAGGAACCGTAGCCCTACCTCATTGCAAGGGTAGGAGAAGCAGGCATAGCTTGGGGGAAACGGGCTTAATGGAACCTCCATGTGTAGAAGCAGTCAACCCCTGAGAACTAGTAACCTGAGACTGGCATCAGGGAGGGCTCTTGCCAAAAAGCCACATTTAATGCAGCCCAGGGAAGACAGAAGGTCAGTAATAACAGGAATTATTGTGTTGATGTACCTGGCTACAGGTAGTTCTCACTTAACAGTTGGGACCAGAATTTCAGCTGCTAAGTGAAGCTGTCATTAAGTGAATCCGACCCAATTTTACAACCTTTTTTACAGCGGCCATTAAGCAAATCACCACAGGTGTTAAGTGAACCATGTGGTTGTTTTTATTTATGTATTTATGTATTTATTTATTTTTATCCTGCCTTTATTACTTTTTATAAATAACTCAAGGCAGCAAACATCCCTAATACTCCTTCCTCCTCCTGTTTTCCCCACAACAACCCTGTGAGGTGAATTGGGCTGAGAGAGAAGGACTGCCCCAAGGTCACCCAGCCGGCTTTAGTGCCTAAGGCAGGACTAGAACTCACAGCCTCCTGGCTTCTAGCCCAGCGCCTTAACCACTAGTGGTTCCCCATTGATTTTGCTTGCCAGAAGCCAGCAGGAAAGGTCGAAAATGGTGCTCACGTGACCACAGGATGCTGTGACAGTCATAAATGTGAACCAGTTGCCAAGCGCCCAAATTGTGATCCCATGACCATGAGGACGCTGCGACGGTCATAAATGCGGACCGGGTGCGAATTGCCCAAATGGCAATCACGTGACTGTGGGGACACTGAGACAGTCGTAAGTGTGAGGACCAGTCATAAGTCGATTTTTTCCAGCGCCATAAGTCCAAACCATCACTGAATGGTTATTAAGTGAGGACTAGTTGTACAATTTCAAATTCTGCTCAACACAAGCCAACCAAGAAATCATTAATGGTGCAGAATATTTAGCCAAAGCTGCTTTCTTTTCCAGAAGGTGTGCATGCAACAAAAAATGCTTCCCTCCCTGCATCATTACAGTTAAAATCCCCATGCAGAAATTTGCTTGCTTGCTTGCTTGCTTGCTTTCTGAAGACCTGAAATTCTTTCTCAGGATAACTGAGTTGGATGACGGATCATTTTTGCTACGGCCTGTAGTTTTCCAATAGGGCAGCTTAAGGAAGCACAATCAATTACGTGGTCTTTTATGCCCCAGGTTGGTTTGATCTTTGCACATTGTCACTCAACAGTGGTCAAATTGAGTCTTTGCATGCAGCACCATGGGCTGCATGAAGATACCGCTCGCTTTCAAGACATGGTTAAATAGTCTTGAATGCTTTGGGGGAAAAGTGTTCTCTGCAAAAATAGCTAACAGGGAAATTAAGAAAGAGCTGATTTATATTGAGATTTTTAATAAAATGTCGAGATGTACATTTGGGGATCCTTTATATGGGCACCCCTGATCATTCCAGGAAGTGCTGCAGAGGAAAAGCAGCTTTAGAGAGAGCCCCACTTTCACTTGTGAGTCCATACATATGAATGAATATCAGGTCGATGCCCAGTGCTTCAATGCTATTTAGACTTCCAAGCATCCTTGAACAAACAACTTGGCAAATCATTTATTTAAATGCACATGTGCAGCAAAAATACATTTACCTCGTCTTTTTTGTTAAGGAGGACATGTTTCCAGTATGAATCTGAACATTATTTAAAAGCAATGTTTGGTCTGGTTCGCAGCACAGATGCCTCAGCCAGTGATCAAATGGAAGCAAAGGGGCAAGAAAACATCTTTTATTTTCTGATCCGGTACACTTTGAGGACACCTGCTGACGATAATTCTCTGCAAAACTGGATGTACAACGGCCTGGTCCTCACTACAGAGGCAGAGTCACTTCTCTTGTCAGACCGTGTCCAGCTATGCTAGCATCCTCTGTCCAAAGAAGGGCCCTCACACACTTACTAGAAATGTGTTGCAAGCAGGAAACCAAGACCGAATCTCTGGCATCTTCCAGGGCTGGAAAACCCTGGAATGTTACTCGGAGCAATTGAAATAATTTGAACAACTGGGGCAGGAATATGATCTGGTGTAAAGCAATCTGCTGGGAGGTGCAAGATTGCAAATGCTTGAACAACCAGGCAAAAAAGCCAGGAGTGGGAACTTTTAAAACGTTAGAAGAGTGGAGAAGCCAGACCATAATATGGTTCAAATACCACCCTTCCCAGAGTGCTACACCAAGCATGAAGAGTGCAACACTTCAATGAAAAATAAAGATATTTATTGGTCTGCCTGCCTGCCTGTCTGCCTCTATCATCTACCCACCCACCCACCCATCCATCCATCCATCTCTCTCTCTCTCTCTATTGATCCATCCAGATGTTTTTATTTGTTTATTTATTTTTATTTATTTATCTATCAAATTTGTCACCACCCATCTCCGAGTGGAAGGATGAACTCTTTCATTTTAGTGATTTTTTAATCTATTTTGATCTATTTTGATCTATCAATCTATGTTAGTCTATCCAACCATCTGTCTTGATCCATCCATCATCTCTCTCTCTTTATCATCATCTATCTATCTATCTATCTATCTATCTATCTATCTATCTATCTATCTATCTATCATCTCTTAGTCTATCCAACCATGTGTCTATCCAACCATGTGTCATCTCTCTCTTTATCATCTATCTATTAATCCATCCAGCTCTTTTTCCATTTTTATTGATCTATCATCTATCTATCATCTATTTATCTTCTAGTTCTATCTTAGTCTATCCATCTTGATCCATTCATATACTGTGGCTATATGAACATGTTTCATAGGCATTTTTAAAAAAAATGCAAAATGGGATTAAAAAAAATTAAGGTGGGAAAGGATCAGAAATGGAGAGCCACTGGAAAAAAATGACTTCTTTTTTTTAAACGTTCTTCTTCCCAAGAGATCTGCCAGAGTTTTATTTTATTCTGTCTGGTATGTATCAAGATTTTGCTCCCTTACCCTGCACTTCCTTCTTGCCTGGTTTTCTAATACGCCATAAATGAGGTTAACATTGTTATGGCCCCATTTGTTGAGAATCAGCGTTATCTCCCTTCTCTGCCTTTGGTCTCAGAGATAGGCAACGAACACTGGCATCACCACATCCGTACAATATCCACAGTCCGGATCCTTCCCAAGAAAGTCTCATCCTTGCAAAGAAGGGCAGGGAGGGGGGGGACGGCTAAAAGTGCCCAGAGCTAGATCTGCTGCCTAAGAACAAAGCTTGTCTGAATGGGTATGGGTATGTGTCATGCGCTGCCTACCTCCGAGTAATACACAGACGCTGATTCCGTGAAACAGGCTCTGGTTTATTCGCAGTGTAGATACAGTATAGGAAAAAAAGCTGAGAGTGACAGAAGCGCGCCGGTGCGGGGTTTAAATACCCCGCGCCGGTCAGCGCCCCCTCACTCGCGGTCACGTCACCCCCCTTTGTCCAACACGCTGTCCTGCCGGTAGGTGAGGGGTTGCGAGGCCCCGCTGGCGTTCCGGGATCGCCCATCATCGGTTTCCCTATTCCTCCGTTGATTGCTGTCAGCTGGGCGATCTCCGTTGCGTTAGCGCTAACAGCTTGGGTGTGCCTCGCGATCCGTTTAGCCATTGTCTCTTGTCCTTCAGTCTTTGTAAGTTGATGGCTACTTATCTTGAGCCCCTTCCCCTGTTTCCTTGTTATTGTCATGTGTGCCATTGCGCTGATGTCTTCAGCTCAACGGCACTCATGACATACTGCCCCCTGTCCGAATAGTGCCCCCCCCCCCCGGTTTTCTGGTTTTTACCAGGAGAGCTGTCAAAATGGGTTTTTTTTTTTTTTTTTTTTTGAATTTCCCGCCGGAGTGTTTTTCGCCCCTCCCTTTGTTCCGCCCTCTACCACGTGTCTCTCTAGGGTGTGTTCTTAGTGCGCATGCCCAGGTCACACCCTGGGCGTGCGCATGCTCCGTCCACACCCTGTTTGTTTGGCTCAGTTCGACGAGGAGAGAGGCGTGGCTGGTCGGGTGCTTATCAGCTCCAGGTAGGGCCCTTATTTTTTATTCTAAGTGCGTCGCCTTTGTTATGTGTGCTCCTGGGCGTTGCCCCCAGGATGCACTGTTGACTTGCTTGCCACTCCCCCGTGGGCCCGGGGCGGGGGGAGGGTGCTGGCGACCGCTTGTTACTGCCTCGTGGGCCCGGGGCGGGGGGGGTGAGTCCCGGGGGGGGGGAGGTCCACCCAAGTCGCGGGCTTGGGGGGGCCCTTTCCCTTTCCCGGGGGAGGGGGTATGCAGGTGACGGTTTGCTAGTCTTGGTTTTGGCTTGTCGGGGTATGCCCGGTGAAAAGCCCGGGTCAGGTCAGGCGCGTTAACGTTGTGCGCCGCCACCCATTCTGGGTGGGGGAAGTGTTTCCACCTGACCAAATAGTGTAAAGTTCCCCGTTGCCTGCGAGAGTCGAGTATGTCCCTTACGTCAAAGTGATGTTGCCCGTCGATCATCACCGGTGAGGGCAGTGGCGTGCTTGGGTGCCATCGAGAGGTGGTTGCCGGTTTCAGGAGGCTGGTGTGGAACACCGGGTGGAGTCTCCGTAGGTTGTGTGGCAGGTCCAAGCGTATTGCCACCGGGTTCACTATCTGCGTGACTCGGAACGGCCCGATGTACTTAGGCCCCAGTTTTTTCGAGGGTTGGGGTGACTTTAGGAATTTGGTGGATAGGTAGACCATATCCCCCGCCTGGAACGTCGGTTGTTGGCGCCGGTGCTTGTCGGCCTGCTCTTTGTAGGCCGCCTGTGCATCCTTCAGCGCTGCCGTGATTATTGGCCACGATTCCGCAATCTTCCGTCCCCAGTCGCTAGCGTCCACCTGTCGCTAGCGTCCACCTGTTCCGGGGGTTGTGGTAGCTCCGGTATGGGGATGAAGTCGCGCCCCGAGACTACCTCGAACGGAGTTTTCCCCGTGCTCGTGTGGACGGCGTTGTTGTATGCGACTTCGGCGAACGGGAGCAGTTCGGCCCAGTCGTCTTGATGATAGTTGGTATATGAGCATATGAATTGCTCTAGGGTGGCGTTGAGGACCTCTGTGGCTCCGTCCATCTGGGGGTGCCAGGCCGTAGATAGGGCCTGTTGGGTCCCCGTCAGCTTTAGGAAGGCCCGCCAGAATTTAGAAGTGAACTGTGTGCCCCTGTCGGTCACCACACGTGCGGGACATCCGTGTAACCTGTACACGTGGATGAGGAAGAGTTTGGCTAGCTGTTGTGCGGACGGGACCGACGTGCAGGGGATGAAGTGGGCCTGTTTTGAGAAATAATCCTTCACCACCCAAATGGCCGTTTTCTTCTGGCTGGGTGGGAGGTCCACTATAAAATCCATGAAGATTTCCTCCCATGGGCGGGAGGGTTCTGCCACCTGTTGTAAAAGCCCCGCGGGTTTGCCTGGTGCCCGTTTGGCCCTGGCGCACGTTGGGCAGGACGCTACGTATGCTTTCACGTCTCGTCTTAGCGCGGGCCACCAGAATTGACGCCTTGTTAGGTGTAGGGTCTTAAGGAACCCAAAGTGTCCCGCTTGCTTGGCGTCGTGGGATCTATGCAAGATCACTTGGCGTTGCGAGTCCGGGACATAGATTCTGCCTTCCCCCCATGCCAGGTCCTGTGCCATCGTTACCTTGTCGGGGTTTGCCAGGAACCAGGGGTCGGTTTTGAGGGCGGCGGCGAGGTCCGTGCGTATCCCCCCTGGTAGTTGCAGTTGGCGTCGTCTGGTCACAGGTTGTCCCGCCGTCGGTTGCGCCGTAGAGTCGAGCTGCCTCCGAGCGCCGCTCCGGGTGGTCACGGCCATCCCCAGTTGAGAGGCGGATAGGACCGTCCCAATGGTGTCTGGGGCGGGCTCTTCATCTTGGGGCAGTCGGGAAAGGGCGTTGGCCAGGAAGTTCTTTTTACCCGGCATGAACTTCAGCTGGAAGTTGAAGCGGCTGAAGAATTGGGCCCATCGGACCTGTTTTGGGCTGAGGCGTCTGGGCGTTCGGAGGGCCTCGAGGTTCCGGTGGTCGGTCCAGACCTCGAATGGTTGGGTGGCTCCCTCGAGTAGGTGTCTCCATGTTTCTAGCGCCGATTTTACCGCGAAGGCTTCTTTCTCCCAGATGTGCCATCGCCTTTCTGTCTCGGAAAATTTCCTCGACAGGTAGGCGCATGGTTTCTGGAGTCCTGTGGGGTCCTTTTGGAGTAGGATGGCCCCCAGGGAGAAGTCTGAGGCGTCAGCTTGGACCACGAATGGCCGTTCTGGGTCCGGGTGCGCGAGGATTGGCTCCGTGGTGAACAGCGCTTTCAACTTGTTGAATGCGGTCTGGCACGCGGGAGTCCAATTCAATACTGTGCCCGGGTTCTTGGCGCGTCGGGTGTCCCCCACCCCTTTGGTTTTGAGGAGGTCCGTTAGGGGGAGGGCTATCTCTGCGAACCCCCGGGCGAATGACCTGTAAAAATTCGCGAAGCCGAGGAAGCTCTGGAGTTGGCATCTGTTGCGGGGGTGTTCCCAGTTCAGCACCGCCTCGACTTTTGCGGGGTCCATTTCTATGCTGTCTCCGGAGATTCGGTACCCCAGGTAGTCTAGGCGCGCTTTATGGAATTCGCACTTTGTGGGTTTGGCATAGAGCTGCGCCCTTCTGAGTTTGTCGAGGACTTGCCTGACTAGGGTCACATGTTCCTTGTGCGTTTTAGTGTAGATAAGGACGTCGTCTATGTAGACAAGGACCCCTTTGAACAGGTGTTCATGCAGGACCTCATTGATGAGCTGCATAAACACCCCGGGGGCCCCTGCGAGTCCGAACGGCAGCACTTTGTACTGGAAGGCGCCTAGGGGGCAGTTGAACGCAGTCTTCCATTCGTCCCCCTCCCTGATTCGGATGCGGTAGTACGCCTCACGAAGGTCCAGTTTGGAGAAGACTTTGCCCGTGGACAGGTGGGCGAGCATGTCTTTCACCAGGGGTAAGGGGTACTTGTTGGACAGGGAAGCCGCGTTTAGGCCCTGGTAGTCGGTGCAGAGCCGTAGGGTGCCGTCTTTCTTCTCCCGGAATAAGACGGGGGCTCCGACCGGTGAGCATGCTGGCTCTATGAATCCCCTCTCTAGGTTTTTATCGATGAACTCCCGGAGGGTTGCCATCTCCTTCGGGGTCATCGAGTAGATCTTCGGTCTAGGTAAGGGGACGTCGGGCAGCAGGTCGATCCGACAGTCCGTCTTGCGGTGGGGGGGTAGTTGGTCAGCTTCCGCCTCTCCGAAGACCTCGGAGAAGTCGGCGTATTGTTCCGGTAGGTCTGCTGTGGTAGCTGCGTTGTCCTGTGTAGTCGCCTCTGCTCGTCCCACAGTGGGGTTGGTTCTGCCCGCCGGAACTGGTGCCCGATACTCGCCGTCGCCAAATGTGAAGGTGCGGGTCCCCCAGTTGATGCGCGGGTTGTTTGTCGCGAGCCATGGCATTCCCAGGACTGCAATGGGTCGTCCGATGTGGGTGACGACGAACGATGTGCGTTCGGTGTGAGTGCCCATTTGCAGGGTGACCGGCTCGGTTTGCATCGTGGCTGGTTTCCCTCCCGCTGTTGAGCCGTCCAGCTGGTGGAATGCCAACGGCGTGGGGAGGGGGAAGCAGCGGAGGTCGAGTTTGGCGACTAAGTCGGGGTGGATGAGGTTTTTTGAGCACCCCGAGTCCACTAGTGCCGCGGCCGTGGTGGCTCCGTTGCCGGCAGAGAGTTTGATTGCCGCCATTATCATGGAGCTTTCGCCGTTCCGTCGAGGTGGTCCGCGCTGCTGTCCCACCGCCTGCCTCGCAACGCGTTTCAGGGCAGGCGGGGAGCGTTTCCCACCGGCTGGTCTGGGTCTACGTCGTCCTCTTCCCCCCAGTGGGCGTCCCAGCCTTCCTCTGGTGTCGCTGTGGCTCCGGTCATTCGGCGGTGAGGGGGCGGCGGCGGGTTAGGTGGTTTGGGGCTAGTTTTCGAGGTGGGTTTAGGCACACTGGTCGGCGGTTGGTTGGCGAAGCAATCTGCCGTCTTGTGCCCTAGTTTTCCACACCTCCCGCAGGGCCCACGAATAAATTTCTTCCTTGGGTATGTGGGGCCGGCCGTCCCCATGTGTGGTGCGGGTACTTTTTGCAGGTGTCGTTCGTGTCTTCCGTAGTTGTCATGAGGAAGGTGCGGTGCGCGTGTTCTGCTTTCCCCGCGAGGTGGATCCACCCGTGTAGAGTTTCTGGGTCATCACGGTAGAGGGCCCATTGAAGTACGTCGCGGTTGAGCCCCCTTTTGAACATTTCCAGCAGGGTGGTCTCGGACCAGTCGTTGACCTTCCCCGCGAGGGCTTTGAACTCGAGGGCGTAGTCCGGGACAGTGCGTGCGCCCTGTTTAAGTCTTTGGAGTGCGCTTTTCGCCCTCACTTTGGCTAGTGGGTCCTCGAAGTAGCTTTTCATCTCGTTGATGAAGGCGGGGAAGTTGGCGAGGGCGGGGGAGCTGGACTCGTACAGTTGGACGTACCAGTCCGCCGCCCGGTCCTGTAGTTTGATCGCCACGGCAGCGATCTTGTCCGCTTCGGAGTCGTATGAGTGTCCGTGCCTCCCCATGAACTCCCTGGCGTTCGTGATAAAGAACGACAGTTTCGCGGGGTTCCCATCAAAGAAGATGGGGAAGTCCTTTGGGGCCCAGGCATTTTGTGCGCCCCTTCCTCTCGCTTCCCGACCTGTGGTGTCGTCCGCCTGGGCCGTTTGTTGACCTTCATTAGGCCCGTGGGGGTTCGGCGCTTCGCTCGGGGTGTGGACCTGTGCGGGGACGTCGTTGGGCGGCGCGGGGGGCATCAGCGACTGAAGCATGGTCCGGAGTTCCTTCAGTTGGGTCTCCATGGCCGCGAGTCTAGCTTGTGCGTCCTCGTCCGCGATCCGCGCCGCCGCTGGGGCCGGTTCCGTCGGTGTGTCGGCAGGGGTGGGTTGCCGGTGGGGTTCAGTCTCTCTCGGCCGTTGGTCCGCTTCCTCCGCCGTCTGCTGGGTTGCTTCTTCGTCCTCCCCCGTGCTTACCGCTGTTGGGCTGCCGCTCCACGCCCGTTGCTGGGGTGCGATGTGGGGCGCGGGGTTCTCCGCTGGTCTCGGGAGGTATGTTGCTCCCTCCCGTGGCCGGGTTGCCTCTGTCGACATCTCCCCTTGGGGTTGGAGCTGAGGCTCGGGTTGGGTCGGGTGGGCGTCCATGGCTCCGGGAGTCCGCGGTGCCTCTGGCCTCGATCGGTCCTCCTCTGCTTCTTGCCGTGCGGCTCGCCCCCCTTGTCCGCATCGCGCCGGCCTCATCTTCCTGGTCTTCTCGCCGTCTACTCCTCCCGCGGCTCGTTATCGTCCGGTGGGGCTCGGCGAGGCTGAGTTTATGACTCTCAGCTTTATGTCATGCGCTGCCTACCTCCGAGTAATACACAGACGCTGATTCCGTGAAACAGGCTCTGGTTTATTCGCAGTGTAGATACAGTATAGGAAAAAAAGCTGAGAGTGACAGGAGCGCGCCGGTGCGGGGTTTAAATACCCCGCGCCGGTCAGCGCCCCCTCACTCGCGGTCACGTCACCCCCCTTTGTCCAACACGCTGTCCTGCCGGTAGGTGAGGGGTTGCGAGGCCCCGCTGGCGTTCCGGGATCGCCCATCATCGGTTTCCCTATTCCTCCGTTGATTGCTGTCAGCTGGGCGATCTCCGTTGCGTTAGCGCTAACAGCTTGGGTGTGCCTCGCGATCCGTTTAGCCATTGTCTCTTGTCCTTCAGTCTTTGTAAGTTGATGGCTACTTATCTTGAGCCCCTTCCCCTGTTTCCTTGTTATTGTCATGTGTGCCATTGCGCTGATGTCTTCAGCTCAACGGCACTCATGACAGTATGGGTATATATATTTAAGAGCAATAGTAAGAATTAATACAAACTAAGTCAGAACAGAGAAAATGAAAGAGAGAGAAATAACAGAAAAAGCTAGAAGTGCAAGAAGAAAAAATTAGAAAAAAAGAGAAAGATATAAAGAAAGATAAAATGAAAAAAAATGAACTTATGAGCGATGGTTTTGAGGACTAGACAGGATAGATTATAGAAAGAAGAGAGTCATAATTTAACTTTAGAGCAGGGTGTCTCAGCCAGGGTTCCGCGAGAGGTCACGAGGGGTTCCCCGGGAGATCACGATTTATTTAAAAAATTATTTCCAATTTGGGCCATTCACATTAAGGAGGTAAGTTTCATTTTTTATTTTCAGTTTAAGGACACTGTTCATGCATACATCCAGGCCAACCCATGAAACGAATAGAATAATTTGGTAACTCCTGGCCTATATTTGAGCATGAATGGGCAGGGGTTCCCCAAGGCCTGGCAAATATTTCAAGGGTTCCTCCAGGGTCAAAAGGCTGAGAAAGGTTGCCTTAGAGAGAGAGGTTAAAATATAATTACACTGTGAAGAATTCCCAGGTTGGTTGTGAAATTAGCAGCTGTGGTTACGAAGCCCTCTGACCCTTGAGGATGTGTTTTTGTGGCTTGGGGTGTCATGTGAACCCCATCTGCTTGGTTAGTTGATGGTTGAGTGCCATGCATAAACTCTGAAATGGGTTAAAACTGGGGTTTGCATCTTGTCTGAATGCAACCTCTCAGTCCTTGCCCGCTCAGATCCTGGGGCTTCCAAAGGTCATAGGAACAGAAAAAGCTTTATTTATGTCAAACTGAAGATTGACCACCTAGTTCATTTTTTAAAGTAATTTTTATTAAAGCTTTTCAACAAGAAGATTAAAAACGAACATAAACTAACAGAAGGTAAGAAAGTAAGAAAGAAAAGGGAAAAGAAGGAAATCAAAGAAAAAGCAGAAAGTACAAGAAAAGAAAAAAGGTTAGAGAGAAATAGAAAAGGAAGAAGAGAAATATATAAGGAAGCGACTTCCAATATTCTTCACAGCAGTTATAAGTACAATATATTTTAACCTCTCTCTCTAACAATGCATCATATTACTCTTCTTTCTGTAATCTGTCCTGTCTAATCATCAAAACCATAAATCACAAGTTTATTTTTTTTCATTTTTATGCAAACGGTCCATGAGAGGCTTCCAGTCACCAATAAATGTGAGATGGGCCACCTAGTTCAGTAGTGCAACACAGCTTGGGAGCAATTCTCCCAATGGGGAGGGCTGTGGATCTATCCTTCCATCTATCAAAGTTAGGTTTGTATCAGATCTTTTATTCAGGAGCCATCCTGTTTTCCCCGTCAACAACAACCCTGTAAGGTAGTTAGGTGGAGAGAGAGAGAGTGGGTAGTCCAAAATTACCTGAGGATCTTTCATAATTAGGAATGGACTTGAACCCAGGTCTCCCCCATCCTGATGTACCTTCACCATGACACCACACTGGCTTTCCCTATCTATGCCTATAAATATCTAAATTTATATAGATTTATTGATCGGTCTTTCAAAAGTTTTCTTTACAACAGCCTGGCTGAGACGGTTCAGACTTACTGCGGTGCTGAAAAAAGCAACTTACAACCAGTGCTCACACTTACAACTGTCACAGTCTCCCTGCAGTCACATGAACATGATTTTTGGCACTTGGCAACTGGTTTACATTTATGACTGTCACAGCATCCCATGGTCACGTGATCGCCATTTTTGACCTTCCTGCCTGGCTTCTGGCAAGCAAAATCAGTGGGGAACTGCATGATTTGCTTAACAACCACATGGAGCACTTAACGACCATGGTGATTCACTTAATGACCACCACAAAAAAGATTGTAAAAATCAGGCTGGATTTGCTTAATGACCGCTTCGCTTAGCAACCAAAATGCCCATTTCAACTGTGGTTGTTAAGCAAGGACTACCTCACAGATAACTTAGAAGTCTCATGTGACCCCCTCCTCTTTTCCCAAGCCCTCCCACTTCTTCCCTGCCCCCAGCCCCTCCCTCTACCCCATGCACAAATCATGCAAAATAAACTGGCAAATGGGTGCCTTTTTCCTAGGCAATAA
Organism: Candoia aspera; assembly: GCF_035149785.1. NCBI lineage: Eukaryota > Metazoa > Chordata > Lepidosauria > Squamata > Candoiidae > Candoia > Candoia aspera. Next base: position 340,514,956 of record NC_086153.1, read on the forward strand.
AAGATGTTTGTGCCACATCGCCTCCCTAACAGACAAGGGCGTGGGTCTTAGAGTTGCCAAGGTTGAAAAATACTGCTTTAAAAGATGCCTCCCCCCAACTCACAGGGCATAACAGTTCTTCACTTCCATCTTCACCCTTCTTTGAATGAACACGGGCAACACCTTCCCAAAATCCAATGGGCCTATCTGGTTCTGTCATTTAGAGAGGGTTCTTGTTAGCTTTACGGAGGAAGGGCCAAGCCACAGACCTTGTCAGTGGTGGTCCCCGTTTTATGGAACAATCCTCCCTCAAAGTGATGGATGGTCCCAATTTTACAAGTATTTTGAAAATAGGCCAAAACAGCATGGTTCCAGGTGGGGTTTGGTCCTTAGGCTATGTAAATGATGCCTGTTAGAACTAGGTTTATTCAGGGTTGAAGTCTGTTATTGATATATGACTTTAATGCAGTTTTTAACATTGATTGATTGATTGATTTTGACTGATCATTTTTTAAAAGAAGAAAGGACAAGTGGAAGGAGAAAAGAAAAAAAGGGGGAAAATTGATACAGAAATATAGTACAGTATCAGTAAGTGGACAAAGAAATTACTAAGATTGTACAGTTAGTGCTTAGTATACTGTTGATGAGAAATGAACCCGAAAAAGCAAAAGACACCAGGTTATTTTAACAATATAAAAAAGGATTTGAATCTCTGAGCTATTCGTTATTAATGCTTTTGGGGGGGGGGTACTCTAGCCAGAGTCCTTTAGGATTGGGGGAAGGGGTTTATAAACCCTGTAAATAAATGAACAAACACGGGTTTCACAAGTTTGTGTGATCATCTGACTAGGAGGAGCATAGAAAAATAATGCCCTTGTAATCTGTGATGGCAATGGCAGGGGTTTTAAAGGGAGACAGCAAAACAAAAAGAAAAACAAAACCATCAGTTACAACTGAGATAAGAATATCTCCCTTTACCCTTAATTCCCAAATGGAATTTGATAACCCCGTTCATTCCCTCTGCTTCAAATCTGCTCCACTGTTTTATAAAAAAGTGCACGTTGAAAAATGGAGGGATTGGTTCTACGGAGCGCTACTTGAAATAATTCTATTATTCTTTGCTGTTCTCTGAGGTTTTCTGCTGTTTTACTCGACTTTTCTCTTCGAACAAAAGATATTTCACAAAAGATGAGTTAAATTCATGTTCCAGAAGGCCTTAGATCCAGGACACAAAAAAGCAATCAGTGATGCATTTAGAGAAATGGATTCCCAATTGGTATGGGTACCGATCTTCAGCAAAGGATCGTTACCTTGTCATGGTGCTGGAGCTTGAGCACCTCAATGATGCCATGAGCTAAACCGTGAAGGGCCACCCAAGACGGGAAGGTCATGACAGAGAGGTCAGACTAAATGTGATCCCTGGGGAAGGTAATGGCAACCCACCCCACTATTCTTGCCGTGAAAACTAAATGGATCAGTACAACCAGAGATATGTCGGTATACCATCGGAAGATGAGACCCCCAGGTCGGAAGATGGTCAAAATGCTACTGGGGAGGAACCGAGGATGAGCTCAACTAGCCCCAGACGTGATGACGCAGCTGGCTCAAAGGCGAAAGGACGGCTAGTGGCCGACGGTGCTGGTGGTGAACGGCGAATCCGATGTTCTAAGGATCAACACACCATCGGAACCTGGAATGTAAGATCTATGAGCCAGGGCAAATTGGATGTGGTTATTGGTGAGATGTAAAGATTAAAGATAGACATTTTGGGCGTCAGTGAACTGAAATGGACTGGAATGGGCCACTTCACATCAAATGACCACCAGATCTACTACTGTGGACAAGAGGACCACAGAAGAAATGGAGTAGCCTTCATAATTAATAGTCAAGTGGCTAAAGCAGTGCTTGGATACAACCCAAAAAACGACAGAATGATCTCAATTCGAATTCAGGGCAAGCCATCTAACATCACAGTGATCCAAATATACGCCCCAACCACAGATGCTGAAGAAGCTGAAGTAGAGCAGTTCTATGAGGATCTGCAGCACCTACTGGACAACACGCCTAAAAGAGACATTATTTTCATCACGGGAGGCTGGAATGCTAAGGTGGGCAATCAAATGACACCTGGAATTACAGGTAAGTATGGCCTGGGAGAACAAAACGAAGCAGAACACAGGCTGATAGAATTTTGCCAAGACAACTCACTCTGCATAACAAACACCCTCTTCCAACAACCTAAGAGACGGCTTTATACATGGACTTCACCAGATGGACAAAAACCGAAATCAGATTGATTACATCCTTTGCAGCCAAAGGTGGCGGACATCTATACAGTCGGTAAAAACAAGACCTGGAGCTGACTGTAGTTCAGATCACGAACTTCTTCTTGCACAATTTAGGATCAGACTAAAGAGATTAGGGAAGACCCACAGATCAGCTAGATATGAGCTCACTAATATTCCTAAGGAATATGCAGTGGAGGTGAAGAATCGATTTAAGGGACTGGACTTAGTAGATAGGGTCCCGGAAGAACTCTGGACAGAAGTTGGCAGCATTGTTCAGGAGGTGGCAACAAAATACATCCCAAAGAAAGAGAAAACCAAGAAGGCAAAGTGGCTGTCTGCTGAGACACTAGAAGTCGCCCAAGAAAGAAGGAAAGCAAAAGGCAACAGTGATAGGGGGAGATATGCCCAATTAAATGCAAAATTCCAGAGGTTAGCCAGGAGAGATAAGGAATTATTTTTAAACAAGCAATGCACGGAAGTGGAAGAAGACAATAGAATAGGAAGGACAAGAGACCTCTTCCAGAAAATTAGAAACATTGGAGGTAAATTCCAGGCCAAAATGGGCATGATCAAAAACAAAGATGGCAAGGACCTAACAGAAGAAGAAGAGATCAAGAAGAGGTGGCAAGAATATATGGAAGACCTGTATAGGAAGGATAGCAATATTGGGGATAGCTTTGACGGTGTGGTCAGTGAGCTAGAGCCAGACATCCTGAAGAGTGAGGTTGAGTGGGCCTTAAGAAGCATTGCTAATAACAAGGCAGCAGGAGACGACGGCATCCCAGCTGAACTGTTCAAAATCTTGCGAGATGATGCGGTCAAGGTAATGCATGCTATATGCCAGCAAATTTGGAAAACACAAGAATGGCCATCAGATTGGAAAAAATCAACTTATATCCCCATACCAAAAAAGGAAAACACTAAAGAATGTTCAAACTATCGAACAGTGGCACTCATTTCACATGCCAGTAAGGTAATGCTCAAGATCCTGCAAGGTAGACTTCAGCAATTCATGGAGCGAGAATTGCCAGATGCACAAGCTGGGTTTAGAAAAGGCAGAGGAACTAGAGACTAAATTGCCAATATCTGATGGATAATGGAAAAAGCCAGGGAGTTTCAGAGAAACATCTATTTCTGTTTTATTGACTATTCTAAAGCTTTTGACTGTGTGGACCATAACCAATTGTGGCAAGTTCTTAGCGGTATGGGGATACCAAGTCATCTTGTCTGCCTCCTGAAGAATCTGTATAACGACCAAGTAGCAACAGTAAGAACAGACCACGGAACAATGGACTCGTTTAAGATTGGGAAAGGAGTACGGCAGGGCTGTATACTCTCACCCTACCTATTCAACTTGTATGCAGAACACATCATGCGACATGCAGGGCTTGAGGAATCCAAGGCTGGAGTTAAAAACACTGGAAGAAACATTAACAATCTCAGATATGCAGATGATACCACTTTGATGGCTGAAAGCGAAGAGGAACTGAGGAGCCTTATGATGAAGGTGAAAGAAGAAAGTGCAGAAGCTGGCTTGCAGCTCAACCTCAAAAAAACCAAGATTATGGCAACCAGCTTGATTGATAACTGGCAAATAGAGGGAGAAAACACAGAGGCAGTGAAAGACTTTGTATTTCTAGGTGTGAAGATTACGGCAGATGCTGACTGCAGTCAGGAAATCAGAAGACGTTTAATCCTTGGGAGAAGAGCAATGACAAATCTCAATAAAATAGTCAAGAGCAGAGACATCACACTGGCAACAAAGGTCCACATAGTTAAAGCAATGGTGTTCCCCGTAGTAACATATGACTGCGAGAGCTGGACCATAAGGAAGGCTGAGCGAAGGAAGATCGATGCTTTGGAACTGTGGTGTTGGAGGAAAATTCTGAGCGTGCCTCGGACTGCAAGAAGATCAAACCAGTCCATCCTCCAGGAAATCAAGCCAGACTGCTCACTTGAGGGAATGATATTAAAGGCAAAACTGAAATACTTTGGCCACACAATGAGAAGACAGGACACCCTGGAGAAGATGCTGATGCTGGGGAGAGTGGAGGGCAAAAGGAAGAGGGGCCGACCAAGGGCAAGGTGGACGGATGACATTCTAGAGGTGACGGACTCGTCCCTGAGGAAGCTGGGGGTGGTGACGACCGACAGGAAGCTCTGGCGTGGGCTGGTCCATGAAGTCACGAAGAGTCGGAAGCGACTGAACGAATAAACAACAATGGGTACTGATAGTGGGTAGCAATTAATAGCTATGAAAAAACACAGTTTTCTAGTTGGGCCAGGTCGTTCTCTCAGCCAAACTATCCTCAAAAACAGGATCCTTGTTAAATTTAAAGTCACCCTGTGCCACCTGATGAATTTAGTGAGACTTACTCTCAAGTAGGTGTGCTGAGAAACTGATGAAATGAATTATTTGAACATGATAGTGGGATGGACGACATTTCACAGAACTTTCTAGTTTTTCTTTATGAGGCCAGCTTGACCATTTGGAGACAGGTCAAATCACTGTGGCTCACCGGTCTAAGTTCATGACTGGGCTCAAACGAGAACCCAGTTTATCCTTCCATAGTTCCCACACCTCATCTGAGAGGTGCCCCCACTTCTAGGTGCACTCAACATCTGAAAGGCTTGGCAGTTTTAGTCGTTATTTAATCTTTAATTTTTCTATTGTTGCCTTCCAAGAGTATCTACCGTTTCTGGTCAAAAAAGTCAAGAGGGTGACCGAGAGGTGCAATTGAAGCTCCACCTGTTTTTTATGTGTATTGCACATGTGATGCACCCAAACAACAGGCGGCACCTTGATTGCACCATTGTGGCCATCATCTTGATCATTTTGACCGCACCCTGTTGCCTTCTTTGACCTTCTCCTTCCTATATTCTTCATCCTGGCGGGAACCCATCTTCTCCCCTTCAGAATATTTAGGATCAGATGGAAATTCATTCCATCGAGCCTGCCAAATTTTAGCTGCCAATTCCCATTCTCTTGGCACAGGATTTCAGCAGTCAAGCTGGCCCCTGCAAGCTTTCAGTGGTACTTACCCCTCCTGTTTCTTCCTTGCCCCCATTACTATCACAGAAAGAGTTTGTTTTGTATTCCGTTCTGCTCCAAAATTATTTTAAAGAAAAGTAGTCCTCAAAGTCAGGCTGAACTGGAAGTCTTTCGTAATCCCGTGTCTTAGAAGAAAGCAAGAATGTTAAAAAAGCGATTTTTGGCCCCCGGTCCCGATGGCTTTGTATATATTTGATGAACAAGAGGCAGCGTTCTCCTCTGCCTTATCCTCCTTTGCTGCCCTCCCCCCATTCTGTGGGTCCTGAGCTCTGCAGTGCTGCACAAAGCTCCTTTTAGAGGCAGAGGGGGCGTGAGGGCATCGTCCAGGCTTTAGCCCTGCTGAAATGGCTATGCTTTAAGTAAAGGCTGGACGACTGGGAAGCTTGCATCTTCTATGTGAGATTTTCTGCGCCCCGTTTCAAAGAGGAAACCAGAGAGCCAGGATTTCAAGGGACTGAACGATAAAACCACAGAGCAGTCCGGCAGGTGTTGTTAGGGTTGGAACAATCATCGGCTCTGAATTCCTTGGACTATCACCATCCATCCGTCCATCCATCCATCCCAAGACTACATTTTGCTTGATTTATTTATGTGCCACCTTCATTCTGCTCCACTTCCATCTCAAGCATCTACATTTTTGAAGGAGAAGGGCCATCTGGTATGTGCTTGTCCCTGGAGAATATGTTGTTTGTCCCAGAGGTCTCCATAGAAAGGGTTCAAAAAAGTCAAGATGGCGTCCACAGCGGCGTATCCCTTCTTTACATGGATCACAAAGCTTCAGCATTGCAGTGCTGGCCACTTCCTTGACTTTTTCGACACCCTCCCCTGTGGACACCCCTCGATTGTCCTCCGGAAATCAAATTGGCCCCAATTTTAATAGCTTTTTAGAAGATGGTAAAGATGGACTTCTTTCAGACAGCATGTAGGTGTTAATTACTTGCTGCCCTCAGTTGTTTTTTAATATCATCATCATCAATATTATTATTATTGTTATTATCATACCCCAATCATCATCCGCTGGGTTACGGATGAAGGCTGTGCCAATTTTAGATTTCATTTAACCTAATAACAGCATGCCTAGGCTTGGTGGTGTAGCTGACGGTGCTAATCTGTTGGGAACGTTTTGTGTGGGATGTTTTATGGACAATACAGGAGCCTGGATGCTTTAACTGTATCGGCTTTTAGGGTTTGGGGATTGTATGTATCTGAGTTGCAACGGCAGACGTTGTAATTGAAATGCTTGTTGTGCTGGTAATTGTTGCAAACCACCGAGAGCCATGGGATGGTGGTGGGTAGAAATATTATAAATAGAATCAATAAATAATAAGGAAAGGGTCTGGGATTGCCATGGCTCCTGATAGATTTGGCAATGAGAGAGAGACAGAGAGAAGGAGGGAAGATAGATGATGATGATATGGATGGATGGATGGAAGGAAGGAAGGAAGGAAGGAAGGAAGGAAGGAAGGAATATGATAGAGAGGGAGGGAGGGAGGGAGAAGATGATGATGGAGAAATGAATGTATGAATAATGAATGGATTGGATGGCTGGATGGCTGGATGGCTGGATGGCTGGATGGATGGCTGGATGGCTGGATGGATGGATGGATGGATGGACGGACGGAGAAGGGAGGGAGGGAGGGAGGGAGGGAGGAAGGAAGGAAGGAAGGAAGGAAGGAATATGATAGAGAGGGAGGGAGGGAGGGAGGGAGGGAGGGAGGGAGGGAGGGAGGGAGGGAGGGAGGGAGATAGAAGATGATGATGGAGAAATGAATGAATGAATAATGAATGGATTGGATGGCTGGATGGCTGGATGGATGGATGGATGGATGGAGAAGGGAGGGAGGGAGGGAGGGAGGGAGGGAGGGAGGGAGGAAGGAAGGAAGGAAGGAAGGAAGGAAGGAAGGAAGGAAGGAAGGAAGGAAGATGATAGAGAGAGAGGAAGGGAGGGAGGGAGGGAGATAGAAGATGATGATGGAGAAATGAATGAATGAATAATGAATGGATTGGATGGATGGATGGATGGATGGATGGATGGATAGAGAAGGGAGGGAGGGAGGGAGGGAGGGAGGGAGGGAGGAAGGAAGGAAGGAAGGAAGGAAGGAAGGAAGGAAGGAAGGAAGGAAGATGATAGAGAGAGAGGAAGGGAGGGAGGGAGATAGAAGATGATGGAGAAATGAATGAATGGATTGGATGGATGGATGGATGGATGGATGGATGGATGGATGGAGAAGGAAGGGCGGGAGGGAGGGAGGGAGGGAGGAAGGAGATAGAGAGAGAGGGAGAGAGATATAGAAGATGACGATGATGAATGAATAATGAATGGATTGGATGGATGGATGGATTGGAGGGAGGGAGGGAGGGAGGGAGATGAGAGCGAGAGAGAGCGAGAGAGAGAGATCAATTCTCAATTCCACTCAGCAGTCCTGCTTCTTCCCACTTCACCCCCCACCCCTACGGTTATGCAGTGAGGAGCTGAGACCCATTTGGAGGTCAAAGTTACCAACTCTATTAGCTCAAACACACAAGTTGTCCCCACCTCATTCTTCTGTGCCCGTTTAACTCCGAGAAAGTTGGAACCTGTTCCAAACTTTGAACTCATGCCTGAACGGGAAAGGAGCTGTCCTTCAGAATTCACCATTCAAGCTGTCTGCAGAGAACGAAGCTGATCCTATTTCTCCAGAGACCCGGCTGCGGATGTCGCATTGCAAAGCAGGCGCTGTCTGTCGTGGATGCCAGGCGTTCGGAGCTTTGCCAACTCAGGCACCGTTGCTCGGTGTGAACTTGCTCCCTGAGATAACCCATTTCGGCTGGCACGATACCACGCCTTAAGTGCCGTCCGGCCAGCCCAGTTGATCTTGTGCAGATGGAGGCCCAAAGGTTGGGACCCGTTTGGTCAAGGCTCCTGGGCGAAGGCAGATGATCATCCAAGGAGATTAGAAGCAGGGAGCGAAGGCTGTAGAGAACCGCTTTTCAGCTAAGCCTCAGGAATTCCCTTCCAAACAATGCCAGTTATTGGGGAGTTGATCAGACTCCTTGGGAAGTGCTGGGTTCAATTTCAGCCAAAGGAAGAGCGTCAAGCATCAGGCATATGGGAGATGCAGGTTTGCGGGCCTTGAGAAGTCAAGACGAAGGCTGGGACTGCAGTCAAAGCCCCGAGTCTTCTTTAATGTATGACATCAGGAGAAATAGGGCAGGGCTTTGGTCATGCAGTTGCAGTCACCATCACACAGTTGTGGCTGCCATCTTGACTTTTTGGACCTCCCACGATCCCCTGAACTGGACCAGCTCTGTTTTCTCTCAGCCTTTAGCTGATGTAGCCCTTTCAAATTGCGTGAAAATGTACCATTCTCTATGAATCGGAGGCTCACATTAAGGGGATCAACCTACAGGTGGTCCTCAACTTACAACCATTTGTTTAGTGACCATTTGAAATTACAACAGTGCTGAAAAAGTGACTTACAACTGGTCCTCACACTTACAACCCCTGCAGTGTCCCTGTGGTCACATGATTAAAATTTGGGTGCTTAGCAACTGGCATGTATTTGCCATGGTTGCAGTGTCCCGGGGTCACGTGATCACCATTAGTGACCTTCCTAGCTGGCTTCCAACAAGCAAAATCAATGGGGGACCGTGTGATTCATAACAACCGCAGCAAAAAAGGTCATAAAATTGGGTGCAGTTGTGTGATGCTTCGCTTAACAACTGCACCACTTAACAACGAATTTTACGGTCCCTATTGTGGTCGTAAGTCAAGGACTACCTGTACTGATAAGTAGAGACAATTATCTAATGGCTGTCACATGGAAGAGGGGAGGACCTGTTCTCTGCAGAAACCAGTAGAGATTCAGACTCTTTCTCCAGGGTGGTTGAGTTGATTTTCCTGCATGAGGGGGTTGGACTGGATGACCCTCAGAGCCCCTTTCAACTGTACAAGTCTATGAAAGTAAACATTAGGAGGAATTTCTTGATGGCAATTGCTGGGAAGTAGCAGAGCAGTTGCTCAGGACAGGTTTCTGGGGCTGGCTTAGAGGATTCCAGTGCTGAGCAGAGGGGGGTTGGACTAGATGACCTCAAAGATCCCTTCCAGCTTATACACCTGAGGGTCTGAGCAAACATTCCTCTCCCAGCCCCTGAAAACTCCTCTCCCCAGGTGGCCCAACCATCATGCACATGTCTTTGGGGTGTCCCTCCCTTGATGGAAAATAAAATTAATAGTTTGCCAAAAAAAGGCAGCTCTTTAGCCCTGTGGTGTCTGCAGATTGGCATGAAGGAGCAGCTTCCTCTCCTGTCGAAACCGATTGACTTTCAATCCGTCAACAGCTGTCAGGTACCGGCTGGCTTTTTTATGTTAATCTGTTCTGAAAGAAGCAGCTGGAGACGTGGGGAAAGGGCACCTCCAATTTTCCATGTGGGGGGGCTATGGGGTAATGTGGACTCACCTTGGTGGCTTCCACCTTGCGCAGGTAAAGGGCAGTGACGCAGAGGGGGCTCCGTCCCAGCCTTGGCCCGCGATCCCTGGAAAGGCGCCCCAGCTTGGCCACATAGGATGACTCACCTGTGTGCTGCGGAAAAGTGATTTCCCCAGGGACCAGGGCTGGAGAAGGAAGGAAATGAAGTGCCATTGCACACACACACACAAGCACACTCACTCTCACACACTCACACACACACACATGGAGGATGATTGAACACGCCCTGCGCCTTCTTCCAGTATGCTGATGCACTGTTGGAGACCAAGGAATGGAGTATTTTGGAAAAGGGTATGGCTGGCAGGATGAATGGCCACAAAACCCCACTTGCTCAGTTGACAAACCAAGTTTGGGGGATGATGAGTTTTGCAGCCAAAGAAGGGGGAAGCTGGATCACAAGAAGGCGTGCTTCTCAAAAAGCTAAGCAACTGTCTTAGCAGACGGTGACTTCCTTTCGCTTTGCGCCCAATGGTTTTTGCGCCTGAACTGTTTTTCACTCACCCCTGCACTAATTTGTACATTCCCCCCATCACCACTTCTGAATCTTCCCGAAGAGTGAAGGCCTTGATTGCAAGAATAAAAGATTGCAAACTTAATATGAGCCAGCAGCGTGATAGGGCTGCGAAAAAGGCAAATGCAATTTTAGGCTGCATCTAGGGAATTCTAGTTTTCAGATCACAGGAAAAAATGGATCCACTTTATCTTGCATGGTTCACACCCCATCTTGGGTCCTGTGTCCAGTTCTGGGAGCTACATTTTTAGAAAGACAAGAAGAAAGTGGAAGAGATGCAGAGAAGAGACTTCTGTTGATGCAAGATGGGGCGTGGTGTACTGGTTCAGGTGTTGGACGTTGGCTGGAGAGGCCCTGGTTCAAGTCCACTTCACTGGGAAACCTTTTGTGAATCACACTGTCTCTCAGCCCAGCCTACCTCACAGGGCTGTTGTGGAGATGAACTGTAGAGGGAGATCTCTCTGTAAGTTGCCATGGGCAGAGTAAGGCAGAATATAAATTAAGAGGAACATTTTCTTTAAAAAAAAAACCCAGGGATCTTATGAAGAGAGATTCAAGCAGCTGAAGACTGAAGTGTGTGCGTGAGAGAGAGAGAGAGAGACAGACAGACAGACAGACAGACAGAGAGACAGAGCACCTTCTTCAGATAATTGAAAGGTTGTGGGGTCTGACCAATGCAGGCTAAAGTGGAACATTCTTCTCGATGCAGCCTGAAACTGCCTTTGCCTTTTTCGCAGCCACATCACACGGCTGGCTCATACTGAGTTTGCAATCTTACTGTTCCAGTCAAAGACTTTGCTGTTTGGGAAGATTCACTGGGGGAAAAAACATGAAGTAATGCAGGGTTCATGAAAAGGATCGAGACCTGTTTTTTCTTGTTCCAGAGAGCAGGACAAGGAAACATGGAATTAAGTTGCAGGGAGGCAGATTCCAGCTAGATGTTGGAAAAAATATTGGTGACAACAACTGGACAATGGGGCTGATGTCTTCAAGTAGTGATCTGTCGGTGATGCTTTAATTTGGATTCCTGCAGTGAACAGGGGTTGGTCTAGATGCCCTCAAAGGTAGCTTCCATCACTAGGATTCTACATGTTCTTGCACTTCTCAAGGCTAGAAATTGGGCACAAAAGAGTTTTTTTTTTAAAAAGCCTCAAGGATCAGGACTTTGTTAAAAAAACAGATTGCTTTTTGCCCTGGTGCTGAAAAAAAGAAAAAAAAATCAAAATAACGGCAGCTTTTCCTGAATGAACTTCCCATGAAAAAGCGGCTGTTGTTCCTTTAGAAATGTCAGCTAGCTTGCCATTTTTGTAGGTGGCTTAACTTTGGGAGAGGCCCAGGGATGGGTGAGAACCCGGAGAGAAGTTGCTTTCAAGCCCTGCGTGAAGAATTCCATCTCTGCATGCATTGCAACACACACACACACACACACACACACACAGAGGTTCCCCCCCACACCTTTTAAATTCAAGAAAGAAAGTTGATGGACGGGGGAATCACCCTTTCCATCACCCTCACAAAGATGCAGGGCTGGACCATCGCGGGGCTTCCCTCCCTCCGCCTCCTTTGCGGCTTTTCACGCATTCTCTCTGCCAGCTCAGACGTGGTGTGACCTTCGTTGCACAGCCCCTTTTAGCGTGCCTTTTTTTCCCACCCCTGCCTCCCTTTTGGCCAAAAGCTTACCGCTTCCAGACCAAGCCCCAGTTCGCATCAGCCACTTTGAGAGGCTGCCGTGACGGTGGGGCGGGAGGGGAGGCAGAAGAGGGGCCGGGAGGCATCACGGGGGCTCACCGGAGTGCAGAAGTTTTCCAAAGAAAAGATGCACAAGGCAGTGTCTTTGGCTACTCTGGCAGGGGGCGGGGGGGTTCTAAGGCCGCCCCTCCTGCTTCACCTCCCAGAGGCAGTGAGGCCTAGTGAGCTCCTGTGACACGATTGTCAGCAAAGCCCAAGAATGAGAGAGCAGAGCACAGGGGTGTCCGTGGAAAGAGTCAGAAAGGTCAAGATGGTGGCCACGGCTGTGCGATCAAAACCCTGCTCCTTTGGTACCTGGTGAGGGGGCTCCGGCTGAGAATCAGAATAGAAAGCCAACAGTAAATGATAATGAAAAATGAAATATTAGAGTTTGTACTCCTAAGAATGAATGGATCACGTTGTTGTTTATTCGTACAGTCGCTTATTATGAAAATGAATGGTTTTATTATCCTGTATGAATGAATCATACAGGATAATAAAACCATTAAATAGTATTATTTATAATAACGAGTGAATAATAATAAATAACAGATTAAAATAATATGATTATTCACAAGTAAATAATAACGAATGGTACATAGCACTGTAATAAGCAAAATGTTTATTGTTAATAATAACGAAGATTAAAAATAATGTTATTTATTAATAATATTAATAACAATGAAATTAGAAATGATAAATTGTGCTCAAAAGCTCTGCAAGAGGATGGTCAGATGAGGAGAGAAGCATCACGCCATCTTGTTGCATACTCCATGCCTTTCTCATGTATATCGTGATGCTGAACATGCATTTAAAAGGGGCAGAGCTCGCGTCGCCTAACGGTGGGATTTTGTGCTCATTTTGATGATGGCTTTGAACCTTGCAGACACCTTGGGTTCTTCGGGTGGCCCCGTGGTACGCCCCCTTTTGAGTTCGTTACCGGTGGAGTTATTAAGCCTATATCTGGAGGCTTCCATGGGGCATCGAGGGGCCAGGGTGGGCTCCAGGACGAGTGCCGGTTCCTCAAAAGAAAACCCTTCCTGAGTTCACACATGCTAAACTGGATTTTGATTGCTCATGGTACCACATATCGTGGGAACCTAGCCAAAGTCTTAGGGTGTTGCGTGAGTCTATCTTTTAAAAAAATATTATTTTTATTCGAATTTTTCAATACAACGAAAGTATACAAAATTTTAAAAAGAAGTTAAAGAGGAAAAGAAAGAAAGAAAGAAAGAAAGGAAGGAAGGAAGGAAGGAAGGAAGGAAGGAAGGAAGAAAGGAAGGAAGGAAGGAAGGAAGGAAGGAAGGAAGGAAGGAAGAAAACATAAAATTATGACTTCTGCTTTTCTATCAAGTAATTGACATCTTATCTTTCCCCTTCTTCTTGTGAGTCTGACTATCTTGTTAAATCACAAGAGAGTTCATCTGGCAACCCTTTGGATCAAAGCTGCAGTACCCCAGTTGATCACTAGATGGCAGCAAAGAGGCATAGAAACTCTAAATCTTTGGGGCCCTCTACTGGTCAGCTAGATATTTGCAGCCAAATATGTTTCCTCATTACCCCCCACCTCCCTTTGGACCCCTTGGGCCACCTAATTTCCCATTAAAGCAAAAAGTGACAAAACTGGGAAGATGGTACAAAACTTGAGGCCGCCCTGGAGGGTGCCGATGTGAGAGGAACAGGCCCCTTTAACACCGATCCAGTTTAAGCCAGGCTTGCTTATGGGCAGGGGATAAGAGGAAGGCAACCATGTGCGGTCCCAGCCGAATAAAATTTGCCAGGGCATGTTTGCCTAGCGGTGAGAGGCAAGTGGTATTCCGTGGTACTGTTGAGTTTTGTGAGTTGCGAACATTGAGATGGATATGGGTTTCCCATCCTAATGGCCTCTAAAATCTTTTCCAGCTAAAATAATTAGAATCATAGGGTTTGGATAGGTTTGCAATTTTTACAGAATATTCCATCTAGGGTTGCATTGTCCCTTGAGAGAGTAGTGGCATGTGGGAATGACCTTGGGAGGCAGGGAGAAGAGACGCAGCCAAGGGAGCGGTCAGATAAGAGACGGCTGAGCCTCCAGCAGGAACGAGGACAGGGCAAAAGTCTCAGAAGGGAGCCACCCTAGTTTCTCGGGCTGTAAAGGAGACGGCGGGAGAGCTGTCCTTTCAGACCTGCAAGATTCTCTTAATGTAACTTTACAATAAAGTAGAATTACCTCATCTGGTTGTGTTTCCTGTCTGGGAAGGCTGACATGTAGTTCCCATCTCAACATTTCCAACCCACCTCTTTTAGTTACTCAGGAAGGCTATAAATTGCTTTCGTCATTTTCATTTATTAACAACTTTCAGATCCTGTTTTCCAGTGAAGGGGAAGAATTTCAGCAAGAGGCCTTCTGGTCAAAACAATTATTCTATAATGAGAAGAAATTAATTCCAGCTGGGAAGGAAGCTCAAAGCCTTCTTAACCTCCTTTAACTCACTGAGTCAAGCTGGCCTATCAATGGAGGAATCTTTCTCTGGAACACCTCCGTTTTGGCTGCAATCGTTTCTGCACCAGAATTTTCTCCACATACATTTCGTCATCTTTTTTCTTTAGCATACATCTTCCAGTATACAGCTATGCTGCAGTTCTGGCAGTATAAAAACTGAATAAATAACTTCCCCTAATATAAGATGATTGAATCTGGCCTGCAGACTTCCAGATGACCACTAGATGGTGGCAGAGCTGAAGTTTTTGGCAGCCTTTTGCTGCCAACTGGAGGCTACCTAGACGTTTGCAGCCCAGGCATGGTCCCCTTTTCTATTACTGTAGATAGTTTTTGTTTTCCACTTCCTTCACTTTCACAATTTTTAAAGAGAAAAATGAATCACAGAATTAGGAAAGAAAAGCCAAGTTGGTTGACTTAAAAATGCAAACCAAGTTAACCAAATCTGTACTTTCATCCACTTCTTTAGTGTACGTTAGGATACTGCATGTCCATGTATCTGTCCCTTTGTATGCGGATGCTGCTGTGTGGTTAGCTGGGAAACTGATTTGCAGTGAATGTTAGATAGATTGTATGATGCAACAACAACTAAAGTGATGTATCAAAGACCCAAATATTTACTCTTAGCAAGGAAAATGGAGTGAACAACTGAAAACTATGTATAAAGGGTGGAAAACTAGAACAAGTTTGATGAATTGAGAGCCAGTTTGGTGTAGGGGTGGACTAGAAACTGGGAGCTTGTGAGTCCCAGTCCTCCCTTAGCCGCATAAACCAGCTGGGGGAATTTGGGCCAATCCCCAACCCACCTCACAGGGTTGTTGTTGTGGGGATAATAGGAGGATGAAGCATGCTGGCTTGAGTCGTAAAAAATAACTGTGGGAAATAAATCTAATAAATATATAAATTTGTGTGTCGTGGTGGTGGGTTTATTAAAGATGGGAAAAAGAGTGGAGAAATGTTAGGATGTGAACATGCTGGCAGAAATGGAAGGAAGTTGGAAGGTGGGGAAATGGAGAATTGTAGAAGGATACATTTCAGCCTTGTTTCCTCTTCCCTTTCTTGTCTCCTGCCTTTAAATGTGTTGCCTCACTATACCTTCTCCAAATAATACTTCTTGTTGTTGTTTATTCGTTCAGTCGCTTCCGACTCTTTGTGACCTCATGGACCAGCCCACGCCAGAGCTTTCTGTCGGTCGTCAACACCCCCAGCTCCCCCAGGGACGAGTCCGTCCCCTCTAGAATGTCATCCGTCCACCTTGCCCTTGGTCGGCCCCTCTTCCTTTTGCCCTCCACTCTCCCTAGCATCAGCATCTTCTCCAGGGTGTCCTGTCTTCTCGTTATGTGGCCAAAGTACTTCAGTTTTGTCTTTAATATCGTTCCCTCAAGTGAGCAGTCTGGCTTTATTTCCTGGAGGATGGACTGGTTTGATCTTCTGGCAGTCTGAGGCACGCTCAGAATTTTCCTCCAGCACCACAGTTCAAAAGCATCGATCTTCCTTCGCTCAGCCTTCCTTATGGTCCAGCTCTCGCAGCCATATGTTACTACAGGGAACACCATTGCTTTAACTATGCAGGCCTTTGTTGTCCGGGTGATGTCTCTGCTCTTAACTATTTTATCGAGATTGGTCATTGCTCTTCTCCCAAGGATTAAGCGTCTTCTGATTTCCTGACCGCAGTCAGCATCTGCAGTAATCTTCGCACCTAGAAATACAAGGTCTTTCACTGCTTCTACATTTTCTCCCTCTGCCAAATAATACTGCTTGCTTCAAAAGAGAAGAGCATGTCAGGGATAGATGTATAACTGTGTCCCCAAATTTTTCAGTTTCATTTTTATACTCACTGCCTTTCATTTGTTCTTGTTTGATTTGCTTACTTTCTTCTTTCAGTCTGCCCCTGCTTAAGATTCCTGGCAATCTTTTGATTTTCCCAGAATTCTCCATCATCGCGTCGTTCTGGGGAATCAAGGAAAAAATTGTGACTGCCCAAGGGGGAGGGGAAACTGTTATCCCAGAATGCCCTGGCGTGGATGTCAGTCTCAGGGCATTCTGGGGAAAGAACATGTCAGCCTCCAGGAGGAGCAGATGAAATGGGTTCTTTTAACAACCTGGTTAAAAGGTATCTCTGTGAAACACAGAGATACCTTTGAAGGACATACCGATGTTTTGTTGTACAGTGGATTAGCCATGGACAGCTGCTGATGCAAATTAAATTTTGAATGGGAGAAAATGGGATACTGTAAAAATGGCAACAAACCTCTCCCTCAAATGGGAACATCTGCAGGAAGGGGTAAAGAAATCAAGTCATGTGATTAACCCATGGGAACCCTAACCCACAGGAGTGAAATTCAGCCCTTTTTATGCATGTCACACCCATGGGTAAAAAAGGGGTAGGTTTCAAGCATGTGGGTACCATCTTGACCTTTTTGACCACCCCAAGGACGATCTGGTGCCCAATATTTTTTTCTAATTAAATCGCGATTCAGGGGGAATCAAATGTAGGAGCAGAGCAACAATAAAAATTAGAGTAGCATTCATTCCCCAGGTAATAAACATCAATTCCGTGTCTTCCCATGGGAACAAGGAAGAGGGGATGCTGTTCCCTCCAATTTATGAATATAATGAATCTCTCAGATTCATGGGTATCTTCCTTCAGAAAGTGGAATCATAAAAAGATGATTCCCCAATCCCATCGTTTCTAGAAGTGTAATAAAGCTGCACTCCTATTTAAGAGTTCCTTGGAGGATAAGAAGGATAAAGGGAAGTAGAACGAGGGATGGGCCAATATATCAATTTTGTTTTCTCATTTCTTCCTTTTTGCAAACCCTTTTTTTGCCAAAAGCGTAGCTCATCAAACCTGAGATTATTTTTTAAAGCCATATTTGGGCCACATTCCCCTAAACACCCATAATTTTCTCAGTCATTTTGCAAGTCACAGAATGCCTTTTTTTCCCCACCTGATTTCCATGAACTTCCTTATATTTTGGCTGACTGGATTTTTCTACAGGGTTTTCCCCAACATAGTTAAAAAAATTAAAAAAGTAACGAACCTGTCTGCAAAATTCCGAGAACTGCAAAGCTCAAAGGTCATGTGGTGCAGGGCATTGAAAATGCAGGACCAGATACGTTTGCATTTAAACACAAGAGAAGTGACTGAGCTGCAAAGTAGGATTGAAGCATGGAGAGCTTTTCCCTACCGTGCCTGTCTCCATCCCTCCTCCTGATTTCACCCCTTTTCTTGCTTTCACCCAGCATCTAGTCCTCAAGAGACTGTTGCAAAGCACACACTCCCTGAAAGCTTTCTTTTCTATAAATATTTTTCTATCGTCTACACAGTCTTGGAATTCCCCCAAGCCCGCTGTTCCTTCTCTCCAGTATGTAGATAGCCCTCGGAGAACAAATTTGCTGTAAGAGGGTAAATAACTGATTGAAGAGGAAAAATGATTTACTGTTGGCATCATGGTTCCTCTGAATTGCCTTCAGAACGCCGAGCATTTCCTTCTCCCCAGCCCAGGGAGAGTCTTTTGGGAATTGCAAAAATTGCTCGATGGCACTGTGTACTAAACACTATTCCATCTGCCTTTTTCCCCCTGCACAAGAGAAGTACTTGGGAGTATTAGGATGAAGCAATGCCATGCCATTATGAATTGCAAAGACGGGAGGCGGAGGGTCCCAGGGGTGGTGGCAAGACCTCTGTTGTGCTGCTGTTTAACAACCCACACACCCCCGACAAGCAGAATGCCAGCTGAGCTGGAATGCAGAGCTGTCATGCTCCCCAGAGACTGGGTTGGGGCACCTTTATTTCTGCTGCTCTTTGCGGCACAATTAAGACTTGCTGGAGGGGTGGAGGGGTTTGCATTTTGCTGTTTTCTTGCAACGAAGGGTGGGGTGGAGAGTTCCCAAAGGAGGAGAGTCCCAGGAGGATACTTCAATGGAGCCAAGATGATGGTGTTCTTCAGTTTCCTGAGTATCTGACCCACTTTCTTTCTCCACCTTTCCATCTGGTTCCTCCAGGGCCCTCCTTCATATCTTGGGCTTTGTTAAAATAACAAGTAAAAGGTCAAAGGCATAAGAATGTTCTTTTGTGTTGTTGGTTGGCCTTCTCACCTAGGCATCTCGTGCAAGTCGTAATGAGGGCAAGGCCGTCGTGGTGCCATTGTGCAATTGATGCGAATTTTGCAATTATGGAATGGAGGGTCTGGGTGAAATAGTGTAAGGAAATAATTTGCCAATTTGTGAATGTGGTAATTACAGCATTTACATTATTTGTGGATTTTGGCAATAGAGAACTCACATCGTTCGTAAAGGTTGTAATTAGAGCATTTGTGTCCTTCGTGAATTTGTGAGGAAAGAATTCACGGGAGTGGCGAATTTTGTAAAGGAAGAATCCACGTGATTCTTGCAGAGACACGCACGGTGTCCTCTGCCCCGCCCTGGGGGTGCCCCCTGTGTTCTCACTCACTTGGATGGCAAACACATGGCTTTTGGATTTCTTTCCAAAGGAGAATATCTTGGTGCTCCTAAGTTGGATTCTCATGTTGACCTTCATGACAAGATGGTGGAAAACCTGACTTTCATTGCACAACCCTCTCTTGAAGAGCTTCTAATCCCATTTTCTTTTTTTTTCTTTTTCTAATTAAGAGTGGAAGGCAAAAGGAAGAGGGGCCGACCAAGGGCAAGATGGATGGATGATATTCTAGAGGTGACGGACTCGTCCCTGGGGGAGCTGGGGGTGTTGACGACCGACAGGAAGCTCTGGCGTGGGCTGGTCCATGAAGTCACGAAGAGTCGGAAGCGACTAAACGAATAAACAAATTAATTGTTCAAGATATAATTAAAGCACATAAAAGTCTTCCAATAAATCCCAACAAGGAAACACGATGGAGCTCCTTCCAATGGTCTTTTTCCAGTCAGGAGGCCAAGGGAGTCATTTTGCCTATGCAAGTATCAAAACACATTTTTGTATGAAACCCTCCTCCCAGCCGAGCCCTTCTTCTACCTCACATCCCCCATAATTAAAACAAAAACACAAAGGCATTCTGTGGATGGTGGGGAACATCAGAACCTCTCTTTGGGCGAGAAGACATTTTGGGGAAACGGCAGGGCGGATTTTGTGATGGTGGCAAAGTTTGGTGGGCTTTTAACAACAGCTGAGAACAAGGTTGTTCTGGTGTTGGAGAAGACTCCTGAGAATCCCGTGGATAGCCAAGAAAACAAAATAATGGGTCATTGAACAAATCAAACCAGAGCTCTCACTCGAGGTACAGATGACCAAGACTCAAATTATCCTACTTTGGACACATGATGTGAAGACCCAGCTCTCTGGAGGAGGCTCTGATGCTGGGACAGGTGGAAGGAAAGAGAAGAGGAGGAGGACAACCAGAAGCAAGGTGAATGGACTTAGTTACAGGGACAACAGGGGAACTGTTGGAAGACCAGGTTGGGGATAGGTCATCATGGAGAAAACCTATGTGGTCACTAAGGGTTGACAACAACTTGAGGGCACTCAATCAATCAATCAGTCGATCAATGTCAGCCTTCCCAGGTAGACCAGACAGGAAGCACAACCAGATGAGCTAATTCTACTTTATTGTAAAGTTACATTAACAGAATCTTGCAAGGCTGAAAGGACAATTCTCTCAATCAACATGAAGGCCTAGTTCTCTGAAGAAGTCCATAATGCTGCAAAAGGTGGAAGGAAAAGAAGTGGAGGACCAACAGCAAGGGGGAGGGACTCAGTTACAGGAGTGATGGGGGCACCATTGGGAGGACTTGAAAGAAGAGGTTAGGGATAGATCATCATGGAGAAGATTTATCTATGTGCTCACTAGGGGTTGAAAACAACTTGATGGCACATAATCAATCAATCAATTACAGCAGCTGTTCAACAATGTCATGGAGTCATGGCAGATTTTGAGAGAACCTGCTAAGGAATTTCTCGATTTTTGTGTCATCACTGTCCAAGTCAAGCAATGTCCCGATTAACTATCCCATCCTGTTTGTGAGCACCACACAATTGCTGATAATCAATGGGGAGCTTGGGTGGGCTTTCATATTGTAATGGTCTGTGGGAATGACCTTGGGAGACAGGAGGAAGAGCTGCAGCTTAGACTCATGCAAAAGGTATCTAGCCCACCGAAAGAGAGGGGACGTGGGAAGCGTCTCAGAAGGGACCCTCCTGAGTTTTACGGAAAGTAAAAGTCAAGGAGGGGAGAAAGGCTTTCAGACTTGCAAGATTCTCTTAATGTAACATGACAATAAAGATAGAGTTAGTACTCATGGTTTGTGCTACTTGTCTGGACTTCCTCGAAGGGCTGACACACATCCTGCCTCTCCCTCCCACTCAGGTGGAAGGAAAACCCACTGGGGTGCCCTTCTCTGCAGACTGTGGATGCTGCAGACAGATTTGGGGGACCTTCTCCCCCTTTACTCCTTTCTCCTTCACCCATACAGCTGTGGGAAAAGAGAGGAAAAAGATGAGAGAGAAGAATCCCTAGAGAAACCCTATTGTCATGGGCCCCTCTAGGACTCTGTCAGAGGTAGAAAGAAATAGTTCATCCTTCCAAGGTCCCTTCCAACCCTATGACTCTATGATTCATTCCTCAGAAGATGTGGTTGAGGGGCAAGGCAGGGATGGGGAATTAGTTTAACTCCAGAAGGCTCCAGGGCAATTTCAGGCTGAAACAAACTGGGTTCATTTTGCAGGTTAACTGACAGGGTTTGTGTGCTGGGACACACACACACACACACACACACCAGTTGGCTCAGTTAAATGGATCCTGTGAAAAGAGCCAGTGCCTTCTACTGCACATGGAAACTGGCCTGGGTCTCTTCCGTGGTGAAAACATGAGGATGGCCTCCAGGGATGTCTTGGGGGGGGGGGTGTCCAAAAATCATCATGGCAGCCATGACTCCATGCTTAAATCCCCACCCTTTTTGAGGTCCGGTGCATGCACAATGCATGTAAAACGGGGTGGGTCTCCCACACTGCTGGGGTGACCACTGTCTTGACTTTTGAAATCCCTCTTAGCTGACTTTGCTTGGTTTGAAAGTGCCTCCATTCAGCTCCCGGGCACCAATAAAAGACCCATTGCCAATGATCTTCCCATTTTAAAACGCGCTCTCTCTCTCCCCCCGGCCTTTCTCGCCCACCCCCTCCCCATGCTCCAATTAATTGTTTTAATTAAGGAAACGCTGCTTCCACTCCAGACTGCCGTTTGCCGGCAGAAACGTTGCTAATTATAGGGAGGGAGTGAAATGTGGCTTGTTAGATCTCCTACTTGGGCAGAGACAGAAGGGCAGGGAACAGAGGGAGAAATTAGGGATATTTTTAAATATTGGTGCAATCGCTTGGAATGGATGGGAACTATAAACACGGTGGCATGATTTGGCCCCAGAGATGGGAGAGGTCTCCAGACTTTGCCCCAAACTCTCTTGGCATGGAGTTTAGGCTGTTGGGGGGGACAAAAAATGAAGATCTTGGATTATTTTTTTCCTGACCCATTTCCCCAGTGGGTAAGGGGAAGTATGTTTTGAGAGCTGAGGGCCAGAGAGAAAAACCTCCCAGGGTTATGTTTAGCCAAGATAGTTCTAGTCGATGGTAGACAATTAATTCTGATTTTAATCTGAGCCAGAGAATAATTTAATGCTTTTTACAGTTCATCTTTCCCTGGAGCTGGTCTTTATGAAACCCTGAAGCTTGTTTTAGGCTTTCGAAGAATTTGGCCAGCCTCCACGCTAATAACTGATTGGACAACGTTGGGAAAGATATTTATCAATAAAATCTCCCACCAACTGTTTGATTGCTGTGGTTTATCCATTATCATTATTCCCCTCCTCCTCTTCCATATCATGGTCAGTGTTAGTATCTAGGTCTGCAGGAAGGCTATGAGCAGATGTGATGGGCAGAAGAGGCTGTGAATGTGCATATTCTGTGATACCACCATCCATCCATCCATCCATCCATCCATCCATCCATCCAAAGCAGTGTTTTTCAAACTTGGTGACTTTAAGATGTGCGGACTTCAACTCCCAGAATTCCCCAGCCAGCCTTGCTGGCTGGGGAATTCTGGGAGTTGAAGTCCATGCACCTTAAAGTCGCCAAGTTTGAAAAACACTGATCTAAAGCCTTCTTGACCAGTGCCAAGCACCGGGAAGCTCCCTAAAACTGAACATGATTCTTTGTCAAGCACGATTCCTACAGAGTTTTCTTTAACAAGATTTATGGATGAAAGAGGATTTTCTATTTCATGGTATTCTATGCCCACTTTGACCTTGGGCCAAGAGGGGGGTTTCCATGGTTGAGTGGGGACTAAAACCTGGGTCTCCCCATGCCACCTTTCCCCCCACTACCCCACTCTGAATCGCTAGAGGCTTGCAAGCCAAGCACCCACACAACCACTCAGGGATTGTCTCTTCTGTATGGCAGACAGAGGATCTCCCTTGAGATGCTGCTGGCAATTGAACCAGAAACCTTATGCCTTCTCAGAAGTTCCTCAGCCGTGGAGCTATGGATCCGCAGCACAAAATGCACTCAATCCTTGTTTACTGCGGCATCTCCCCCATCTGGGAAATCCCTAGCAGCTGTAATTACCACCTAGTGTTAAGCACTGTTAACCAGAACTAGGGATTGGGGGCGGGGCGTGGATGTCTTACATGCAATAATTGGCTGAGCCCATGTGGTCAACTCATGCTTTGAACTGGAGAGCGAATCACAGAATCACGGAGTTGGAAGGGGTTTTAGAGGTCATTTAGTCCAACCCTGCAGGAACCCCGAGCGCATCTCTGACAGGTGGCCATCAGAGCAGATGACAACCAGGAATGCAGTATAGGAGTGTCGTGGTTTGGGGGTAACGACTTTGAAGGCCCTCTTGATCCCCAATTTTTATTCCCCCAAGGGGTTTTGGGCTCACAGTTCCACCAGGGATCTGAGATCTCTGCACCCAAATTATTATCCATCCCTTTTTTTCCCACCAAGCATCCACTTCTTAATCCTTCAGGGGACTTGTTAGATTTTTATGGCATAGCATACTTGCAAACCAAGCTTAATTCACGGTGCAAGGTACTGCACAAACCCTGAAAATTAGGTTCACGTAACATGTTATGTGAACCCAGCCACTAAATCTTTATAAACAGAGATTTATAAAATCTTTATAAATTTATTAATTTTCTATCCTGCCTTTATTATTTTGCCTTTGGAGCAGTTGAGAAATGGGATCACGTCTTCCCTTTGCCAGCATCTTTTCTCAGGGTTAAAGGTCCCCCTTCTCTCAGCTTTCTAAGATGTGATTTCTTTATAGTGAGATGGGCGGTGTTTAAATTTAATAAATAAACAAAATAAAGATTTGATTTCCTGGCCCATCACCTTCCTTCGCCTTCTCCCCACCCAAATTAGTGAAACGGGGGACTTTTACTGCCCATTTGGTTTCCTGGAGTTAAATCCAGATTAGATCCAGCGCCTGGATCCTGGCTTCCCACCGGCGTCTGGGTTTCCTGAGTCCGTTCTCCATGCCAAGGAGAGAGAGCCGTCCTGCCCCGTTCGTGAGGGGGAACATGTGGCCCAAACCATGCGCAGAGATTCATTACCCAGTGAATCAAGGAAGACCAGCCATGGAGGCCTCCATCTGTTCACGCCACAGCAAGCCAGAAAATGCTTTCCACTCGAGCCGTTTGCTGGCATCTGGAACACTGATTTATTTCGCTATTCAACCAAAAAGGAGAAGTTGCTTGGGCATCTTTGCATCAAGAAATAGCAGGCAACATGGCACATATTGTACAAGTAGTCCTCACTTAACAGCCATTTGTTTAGTGATGGTTCGGACTTATGATGGTGCTGAACAAACCAACACGACCAGTCCTCACACTTATGACCATCACAGTGTCCCCACAGTCACATGATCACAATTTGGGCGCTTGACAATTGGTTTGCATTTATGACCATTACAGCGTCCTGTGGTCATGTGATTGCCATTTTTTACCTTCCTGGCTGGCTTCTGGCAAGCTAAATCAATGGGGAATTGTATGATTCACTTAATGACCATGTGGTTCACTTAACATCCACTGTGATTTGCTTCACAGCTGCCGCAAAAAAGGTCATAAAATCGGGTTGGATTCGCTTAATGACCACTTTGCTTAGCAACTGAAATTCCAGGCCCAATTGTAGTTGTTAAGCGAGGACTACCTGTACTCAGAATGCTCACAGGCCACAATTCTCAGGGCGTCTGCAGGGAGGGGTCAAATAGGTTAAGATGGCAGCCACAATCAAACCTGCACATTAAAAGGGGCAGGACTTGAACTGTGTGAGGATGGCCGCCATCTTGACTTTTTTGATCCCTCCTGCAAATGCCTTTGAGGGTCTGGGACAACTAAGGACTACAATGCCCAGAATTCCTAGGCATACTAACTAGGAATTCTGGGAACTGCAGCTTTAAGACATTTAAAAGGCTTGATTTGGAGAAAAGCTGCTGATACCTTCTCCAACTGAATGTTGGCAGTGAATGTCTTCTGGAAAATATACAGCCTGGAAAAAGCAGACTAAAATGGACTTTTTTCTCCCTATCAAGGCTGCTGAAATGCAAACAACCACAAAACGGAAGCAGGGAGATACAGAAAACTCTTTTCCCCCTCATCTGCTAGTCCTCCGG